>NW_027488642.1:0-372500 GCF_050948215.1 Halictus rubicundus | reverse complement strand
AAGGGAGAGAGCGCGAATATATGGAACGCGGCCGCGGGCCGCGAACCAGTTCGCCTGAACGATTAGGCTGTCATTGTGCACGAACGAAAATCGTACGAGATTCAGTCATATAATTTATAGAATACACGGTCTCTCGCGATTACGTCGAACCAACTTGTACGCGTATAAACGTAAAGCGTATTGAAAGAGTGAACCCAGAACTTTATAGACCTTTATAGACTGGCATATCGCGAGTCCAATTCGACAAAGTGATTAATAAAGACATCGTACTTTCAAAAGTGTTGTTTATTCGAACACGTAAGCGAAACCACGGAGCGTGCGGGATCGCTCCGACGCGTAGTAATTCCTACAAAGAACAATAGGATAGGATAGAGGATCGGATAGAGAATAGGATAGGATAGAGGATAAGATAGGATACAGGATATTATAGGATAGAGGACAGGATAGGATAGAGGATTGGATAGGATACAGGAAAGGATAGGATTGAGGATAGATGATAGGGTAGGATAGAGGATTGGATAGGATACAGGATAGGATAGGATAGACGATAGGATAGGGGATTTGATAGGATAGAGGATAGGATAGGATAGAAGATAGGATAGGATAGAGGATAGGATAGGATAGAGGATTGGATATGATAGAGGATTGGATAGAGGATAGGATAGGATAGAGGATATTATAGGATAGATGATATGATAGGACAGAGGAATGGATAGGATAGAGGATTGGATAGTATAGAGGATAGTATATGATAGAGGATAGGATAGGATAGAGGATAGGATAGGATAGAGGATAGGATAGGATAGGATAAAGGATAGGATAGGATAGAGGATAGGATAGGATAGAGGATAGAGGATAGGATAGGGTAGAGGATAGGATAGAGGATAGGATAGGATAGAGGATAGGATAGGATAGAGGATAGGATAGGATAGAGGATAGGATAGGATAGAGGATAGGATAGGATAGAGGATAGGATAGGATAGAGGATAGGATAGGATAGAGGATAGGATAGGATAGAGGATAGGATAGGATAGAGGATAGGATAGGATAGAGGATAGGATAGGGGATTTGATAGGATAGAGGACAGCATAGGATAGAAGATAGGATAGGATAAAGGATACGATAGGATAGAGGATTGGATAGGAAACAGGATAGGATAGGATAGACGATAGGATAGGGGATTTGATAGGATAGAGGATAGGATAGGGTAGAGGATAGGATAGGATAGAGGATAGGATAGGATAGAAGATAGGATAGGATAGAGGACAGGATAGGATAGAGGATAGGATAGGATAGAGGATAGGATAGGATAGAGGATAGGATAGGATAGAGGATCGGATAGAGAATAGGATAGGATAGAGGATATTATAGGATAGAGGATATGATAGGACAGAGGAATGGATAGGATAGAGGATTGGATAGGATAGAGGATAGATGATAGGATAGGATTGAGGATTGGATAGGATACAGGATAGGATGGGATACAGGATAAGATAGGGGATTTGATAGGATAGAGGATAGGATAGGATAGAAGATAGGATAGGATAGAGCATAGGATAGGATAGAGGATAGGATAGGATAGAGGATAGGATAGGATAGAGGATAGGATAGGATAGAGGATAGGATAGGATAGAGCATAGGATAGGATAGAGGATAGGATAGGATAGAGGGTAGGATAGGATAGAGGATAGGATAGGATAGAGGATAGGATAGGATAGAGGATAGGATAGGATAGAGGATAGGATAGGATAGAGGATTGGATAGAGAATAGGATAGGATAGAGGATATTATAGGATAGAGGATATGATAGGACAGAGGAATGGATAGGTTAGAGGATTGGATAGTATAGAGGATAGTATAGGATAGAGGATAGGATAGGATAGAGGATAGGATAGGATAGAGGATATTATAGTATAGAGGATATCATAGGACAGAGGAATGGATAGGATAGAGGATTGGATAGGATAGAGGATAGGTGATAGGATAGGATTGAGGATTGGATAGGATACAGGATAGGATGGGATAGAGGATAGGATAGGGGATTTGATAGGATAGAGGATAGGATAGGATAGAAGATAGGATAGGATAGAGCATAGGATAGGATAGAGGATAGGATAGGATAGAGGATAGGATAGGATAGAGGATAGGATAGGATAGAGGATAGGATAGGATAGAGGATAGGATAGGATAGAGGATTCGATAGAGAATAGGATAGGATAGAGGATATTATAGGATAGAGGATATGATAGGACAGAGGAATGGATAGGATAGAGGATTGGATAGGATAGAGGATAGATGATAGGATAGGATTGAGGATTGGATAGGATACAGGATACGATGGGATAGATGATAGGATAGGGGATTTGATAGGATAGAGGATAGGATAGTATAGAGGATAGGATAGGATAGAGGATATTATAGGATAGAGGATATGATAGGACAGAGGAATGGATAGGATAGAGGATTGGATAGGATAGAGGATAGATGATAGGATAGGATTGAGGATTGGATAGGATACAGGATAGGATGGGATAGAGGATAGGATAGGGGATTTGATAGGATAGAGGATAGGATAGGATAGAAGATAGGATAGGATAGAGCATAGGATAGGATAGAGGATAGGATAGGATAGAGGATAGGATAGGATAGAGGATAGGATAGGATAGAGGATAGGATAGGATAGAGGATAGGATAGGATAGAGGATAGGATAGGATAGAGGATAGGTGTCGCGTCGCAACACTTCGAAGTGTCAACGATCAATTGTAATACCATCGAATGGGCCTAACAGCCAGATAAGGCGAAGATCGTGTACCGCCTACAACCTACACATACATTCGTGCAAACAAGCATATGGTGAAGATCGCGTTCCACCTAGCTAATATCAATATTAATATAAACGATAAGGTGAAGATCACGTTCCACCTGCAGTGTGCACACGTATACGAATTAGCGTCAGGCGAAGAACAAGTCCCGCCTGTAACGTCTATAAAACACACGATTATACGAAATATAAAGAACCATAAGAGCGCGCGATCCGTCCGTTTCATCGATCCGTTAGATTTGGCGGGAAACCGTCGAGCCTTATATGGTCATGGGAATCGCCAATGACCATATAAGGTAATAGGGCAGCGACAGCGACGACGAAGATCCGACGATCGCGACGAAACATCTGCCGATCGCGATTCAAGGGAGAGAGCGCGAATATATGGAACGCGGCCGCGGGCCGCGAACCAGTTCGCCTGAACGATTAGGCTGTCATTGTGCACGAACGAAAATCGTACGAGATTCAGTCATATAATTTATAGAATACACGGTCTCTCGCGATTACGTCGAACCAACTTGTACGCGTATAAACGTAAAGCGTATTAAAAGAGTGAACCCAGAACTTTATAGACCTTTATAGACTGGCATATCGCGAGTCCAATTCGACAAAGTGATTAATAAAGACATCGTACTTTCAAAAGTGTTGTTTATTCGAACACGTAAGCGAAACCACGGAGCGTGCGGGATCGCTCCGACGCGTAGTAATTCCTACAAAGAACAATAGGATAGGATAGAGGATCGGATAGAGAATAGGATAGGATAGAGGATAAGATAGGATACAGGATATTATAGGATAGAGGACAGGATAGGATAGAGGATTGGATAGGATACAGGAAAGGATAGGATTGAGGATAGATGATAGGGTAGGATAGAGGATTGGATAGGATACAGGATAGGATAGGATAGACGATAGGATAGGGGATTTGATAGGATAGAGGATAGGATAGGATAGAAGATAGGATAGGATAGAGGATAGGATAGGATAGAGGATAGGATAGGATAGAGGATAGGATAGGATAGAGGATAGGATAGGATAGAGGATAGGATAGGATAGAGGATAGGATAGGATAGAGGATTGGATAGAGGATAGGATAGGATAGAGGATATTATAGGATAGAGGATATGATAGGATAGAGGATAGGATAGGATAGAGGATAGGATAGGATAGAGGATAGGATAGGATAGGATAGAGGATAGGATAGGATAGAGGATAGGATAGAGGATAGGATAGGATAGACGATAGGATAGGATAGAGGATAAGATAGGATACAGGATATTATAGGATAGAGGACAGGATAGGATAGAGGATTGGATAGGATACAAGAAAGGATAGGACTGAGGATAGATGATAGGGTAGGATAGAGGATTGGATAGGATACAGGATAGGATAGGATAGAGGATAGGATAGGGGATTTGATAGGATAGAGGATAGGATAGGATAGAAGATAGGATAGGATAGAGGATAGGATAGGATAGAGGTTAGGATTGGATAGAGGATAGGATAGGATAGAGGATAGGATAGGATAGAGGATAGGATAGGATACAGGATAGGATAGGATAGAGGATAGGATAGGGGATTTGATAGGATAGAGGATAGGATAGGATAGAGGATAGGATAGGATAGAGGATAGGATAGGATAGAGGATAGGATAGGATAGAGGATAGGATAGGATAGAGGATAGGATCGGATAGAGGATAGGATAGGATAGAGGATAGGATAGGATAGAGGATAGGATGAGGTGTCCGTCGAGAAAACCAGGGCCATGTGGTTTCTCCGCTCGGCCCGGTTGGCGGCGCCTCCCCAGTGCTGGATCTGCGTGGGGGAGGGGATGGTCAGGGTCGGGTCCCAGATGCGGTACCTGGGACTCGAGCTTGACGGCCGGTGGCGTTTTGACCGCCACCTTGAGTCGCTGGCGCCCCGGGCGGAGAGGGCGACCGCTGCGCTCGGTCGCCTTCTCCCGAATCTCGGGGGACCCTGTGGACGGGTGCGTCGTCTGTTCGCGGTGGTGGTGCGAGTTTTGGTCCTGTACGGAGCCCCTGTATGGGCGCGCGATGTCTTGGCTAGGGGGCGCAGTGGCGGCACACGGTCGCTGCTGCGTCGCATCGAGCGCAGGCTGGCCATAGGCATCGTGCGGGGGTACCGCACCATTTCATACGCGACGGCGATGGTGATGTCGGGGCTGATCCCCCTCGAGCTGGAGGCCCGCGTGTTGGCGGATGTGCATACGCACTCCAGGGAACTCCGGCTCCGGGGGGTGGCCCCGGATCAGGCGCGGCTCATGGTGGATGAGCTCAGGCGACATGCTCGGCGGCACGCAGCCCGGGAGTGGCGCGATAGCCTTCCCGGGACGAGGGAGGGCGAGAGGCGGGCCGTTCGGGCCATCCTCCCGGTGTTCGATCAATGGAACAGGGGATGGATGGGGCATAGGGTCTCCTACCGTGTGACGCAGGTGATGAGCGGGCACGGGTGCTTCGGCGACTACCTGTGTCGCATCGGGAGGGAGACCGAGGAGGCGTGTCACCACTGCGGCGAGCCGCGGGACACGGCGCAACACACTCTGGAGGAGTGTCCGGCATGGGGGGGAGAGCGCCGTGCCCTGCGGCGCGCGGTGGGCCACGACCTCTCGCTCCCGGCTGTCGTCGCTGCGGCAGCCGGTGGCGAGGAGGCGTGGAGGGGGTTCGCTTCCTTCTGCGAGCGGGTTATGCTGCGGAAGGAGGCTGCGGAACGGGATCGGGAGCGTAATCACGATCCCGGCCGAAGGGGGGGGGGAGGCGGCGCAGGGTACGCCCCGGGGGCGTACCCCCGTTGCGACGCCTCTGACGCGAGCGGGGACGCCCTTGATGATCTCGAGGCGGGGGATCGGATATCCCCTTACACTCGGTCACCAACGGCGTCCCCGGAGGCCGCCGGGCATCTCGAGCGGGGGCTCGGATGCTCATCGGGCGGCCTAACAGGGGGGAAGGCGCCACGTCGTCCGTTGCGTGGTGCCTTCGGATAGAGTAGGTACGGGAGGGGGCCGCGTCCCCCCCTGGGTGGTATGCTAAGGCGGGGGCACACCGGATTGACATGCGCGCGCAGAGCACGGGTGCCCCCAGGAGTCTAGGGACGGACGGGGAGGAGTTAGTGGGTATACTCGGCGTTGCACCAACCAGCCGAGGAGTCCCACATAACCCGGACCACCCCCCCCGGGGGGGTTCGGGTATCCGTAACGAGATTACCTCCTCGGAAAAAAAAAAAAAAAAAAAATAGGATAGAGGATAGGATAGGATAGAGGATAGGATTGGATAGAGGAATGGATAGGATAGAGGATTGGATAGGATAGAGGATAGATGATAGGATAGGATTGAGGATTGGATAGGATACAGGATAGGATGGGATAGTGGATAGGATAGGGGATTTGATAGGATAGAGGATAGGATAGGATAGAAGATAGGATAGGATAGAGCATAGGATAGGATAGAGGATAGGATAGGATAGAGGATAGGATAGGATAGAGGATAGGATAGGATAGAGGATAGGATAGGATAGAAGATAGGATAGGATACAGGATAGGATAGGATAGAGGATTGGATAGGATAGAGGATTGGATAGAGGATAGGATAGGATAGAGGATATTATAGGATAGATGATATGATAGGACAGAGGAATGGATAGGATAGAGGATTGGATAGTATAGAGTATAGTATAGGATAGAGGATAGGATAGGATAGAGGATAGGATAGGATAGTGGATAGTATAGGATAGGATAAAGGATAGGATAGGATAGAGGATAGGATAGGATAGAGGATATTATAGGATAGAGGATATGATAGGACAGAGGAATGGATAGGATAGAGGATTGGATAGGATAGAGGATAGATGATAGGATAGGATTGAGGATTGGATAGGATACAGGATAGGATGGGATAGAAGATAGGATAGGATAGAGCATAGGATAGGATAGAGGATAGGATAGGATAGAGGATAGGATAGGATAGAGGATAGGATAGGATAGAGGATAGGATAGGATAGAGGATAGGATAGGATAGAGGATAGGATAGGATAGAGGATCGGATAGAGAATAGGATAGGATAGAGGATATTATAGGATAGAGGATATGATAGGACAGAGGAATGGATAGGATAGAGGATTGGATAGGATAGAGGATAGATGATAGGATAGGATTGAGGATTGGATAGGATACAGGATAGGATGGGATAGAGGATAGGATAGGGGATTTGATAGGATAGAGGATAGGATAGGATAGAAGATAGGATAGGATAGAGGATATTATAGGATAGAGGATATGATAGGACAGAGGAATGGATAGGATAGAGGATTGGATAGGATAGAGGATAGATGATAGGATAGGATTCAGGATTGGATAGGATACAGGATAGGATGGGATAGAGGATAGGATAGGGGATTTGATAGGATAGAGGATAGGATAGGATAGAAGATAGGATAGGATAGAGCATAGGATAGGATAGAGGATAGGATAGGATAGAGGATAGGATAGGATAGAGGACATGATAGGATAGAGGATAGGATAGGATAGAGGATAGGATAGGATCGAGGATAGGATAGGATAGAGGATAGGATAGGATAGAGGATCGGATAGAGAATAGGATAGGATAGAGGATATTATAGGATAGAGGATATGATAGGACAGAGGAATGGATAGGATAGAGGATTGGATAGGATAGAGGATAGATGATAGGATAGGATTGAGGATTGGATAGGATACAGGATAGGATGGGATACAGGATAAGATAGGGGATTTGATAGGATAGAGGATAGGATAGGATAGAAGATAGGATAGGATAGAGCATAGGATAGGATAGAGGATAGGATAGGATAGAGGATAGGATAGGATAGAGGATAGGATAGGATAGAGGATAGGATAGGATAGAGGATAGGATAGGATAGAGGATAGGATAGAATAGAGCATAGGATAGGATAGAGGATAGGATAGGATAGAGGATAGGATAGGATAGAGGATAGGATAGGATAGAGGATAGGATAGGATAGAGGATAGGATAGGATAGAGGATAGGATAGGATAGAGGATTGGATAGAGAATAGGATAGGATAGAGGATATTATAGGATAGAGGATATGATAGGACAGAGGAATGGATAGGTTAGAGGATTGGATAGTATAGAGGATAGTATAGGATAGAGGATAGGATAGGATAGAGGATAGGATAGGATAGAGGATATTATAGTATAGAGGATATCATAGGACAGAGGAATGGATAGGATAGAGGATTGGATAGGATAGAGGATAGGTGATAGGATAGGATTGAGGATTGGATAGGATACAGGATAGGATGGGATAGAGGATAGGATAGGGGATTTGATAGGATAGAGGATAGGATAGGATAGAAGATAGGATAGGATAGAGCATAGGATAGGATAGAGGATAGGATAGGATAGAGGATAGGATAGGATAGAGGATAGGATAGGATAGAGGATAGGATAGGATAGAGGATAGGATAGGATAGAGGATAGGATAGGATAGAGGATTCGATAGAGAATAGGATAGGATAGAGGATATTATAGGATAGAGGATATGATAGGACAGAGGAATGGATAGGATAGAGGATTGGATAGGATAGAGGATAGATGATAGGATAGGATTGAGGATTGGATAGGATACAGGATACGATGGGATAGATGATAGGATAGGGGATTTGATAGGATAGAGGATAGGATAGTATAGAGGATAGGATAGGATAGAGGATATTATAGGATAGAGGATATGATAGGACAGAGGAATGGATAGGATAGAGGATTGGATAGGATAGAGGATAGATGATAGGATAGGATTGAGGATTGGATAGGATACAGGATAGGATGGGATAGAGGATAGGATAGGGGATTTGATAGGATAGAGGATAGGATAGGATAGAGGATAGGATAGGATAGAGGATAGGATCGGATAGAGGATAGGATAGGATAGAGGATAGGAGAGGATAGAGGATAGGATAGGATAGAGGATAGGATTGGATAGAGGAATGGATAGGATAGAGGATTGGATAGGATAGAGGATAGATGATAGGATAGGATTGAGGATTGGATAGGATACAGGATAGGATGGGATAGAGGATAGGATAGGGGATTTGATAGGATAGAGGATAGGATAGGATAGAAGATAGGATAGGATAGAACATAGGATAGGATAGAGGATAGGATAGGATAGAGGATAGGATAGGATAGAGGATAGGATAGGATAGAGGATAGGATAGGATAGAGGATTGGATAGAGAATAGGATAGGATAGAGGATATTATAGGATAGAGGATATGATAGGACAGAGGAATGGATAGGTTAGAGGATTGGATAGTATAGAGTATAGTATAGGATAGAGGATAGGATAGGATAGAGGATAGGATAGGATAGTGGATAGGATAGGATAGGATAAAGGATAGGATAGGATAGAGGATAGGATAGGATAGAGGATATTATAGGATAGAGGATATGATAGGACAGAGGAATGGATAGGATAGAGGATTGGATAGGATAGAGGATAGATGATAGGATAGGATTGAGGATTGGATAGGATACAGGATAGGATGGGATAGAGGATAGGATAGGAGATTTGATAGGATAGAGGATAGGATAGTATAGAGGATAGGATAGGATAGAGGATATTATAGGATAGAGGATATGATAGGACAGAGGAATGGATAGGATAGAGGATTGGATAGGATAGAGGATAGATGATAGGATAGGATTGAGGATTGGATAGGATACAGGATAGGATGGGATAGAAGATAGGATAGGATAGAGCATATGATAGGATAGAGGATAGGATAGGATAGAGGATAGGATAGGATAGAGGATAGGATAGGATAGAGGATAGGATAGGATAGAGGATAGGATAGGATAGAGGATCGGATAGAGAATAGGATAGGATAGAGGATATTATAGGATAGAGGATATGATAGGACAGAGGAATGGATAGGATAGAGGATTGGATAGGATAGAGGATAGATGATAGGATAGGATTGAGGATTGGATAGGATACAGGATAGGATGGGATAGAGGATAGGATAGGGGATTTGATAGGATAGAGGATAGGATAGGATAGAAGATAGGATAGGATAGAGGATATTATAGGATAGAGGATATGATAGGACAGAGGAATGGATAGGATAGAGGATTGGATAGGATAGAGGATAGGATAGGATAGAGGATAGGATAGGATAGAGGATCGGATAGAGAATAGGATAGGATAGAGGATATTATAGGATAGAGGATATGATAGGACAGAGGAATGGATAGGATAGAGGATTGGATAGGATAGAGGATAGATGATAGGATAGGATTGAGGATTGGATAGGATACAGGATAGGATGGGATACAGGATAAGATAGGGGATTTGATAGGATAGAGGATAGGATAGGATAGAAGATAGGATAGGATAGAGCATAGGATAGGATAGAGGATAGGATAGGATAGAGGATAGGATAGGATAGAGGACATGATAGGATAGAGGATAGGATAGGATAGAGGATAGGATAGGATCGAGGATAGGATAGGATAGAGGATAGGATAGGATAGAGGATCGGATAGAGAATAGGATAGGATAGAGGATATTATAGGATAGAGGATATGATAGGACACAGGAATGGATAGGATAGAGGATTGGATAGGATAGAGGATAGATGATAGGATAGGATTGAGGATTGGATAGGATACAGGATAGGATGGGATAGAGGATAGGATAGGGGATTTGATAGGATAGAGGATAGGATAGGATAGAAGATAGGATAGGATAGAGGATAGGATAGGATAGTGGATTGGATAGAGACTAGGATAGGATAGACGATATTATAGGATAGAGGATATGATAGGACAGAGGAATGGATAGGATAGAGGATTGGATAGGATAGAGGATAGATGATAGGATAGGATTGAGGATTGGATAGGATACAGGATAGGATGGGATAGAGGATATGATAGGGGATTTGATAGGATTGAGGATAGGATAGTATAGAGGATAGGATAGGATAGAGGATATTATAGGATAGAGGATATGATAGGACAGAGGAATGGATAGGATAGAGGATTGGATAGGATAGAGGATAGATGATAGGATAGGATTGAGGATTGGATAGGATACAGGATAGGATGGGATAGAGGATAGGATAGGGGATTTGATAGGATAGAGGATAGGATAGGATAGAAGATAGGATAGGATAGAGCATAGGATAGGATAGGATAGAGGATAGGATAGGATAGAGGATATGATAGGATAGAGGATAGGATAGGATAGAGGATAGGATAGGATAGAGGATAGGATAGAGGATAGGATAGGATAGAGGATCGGATAGAGAATAGGATAGGATAGAGGATATTATAGGATAGAGGATATGATAGGACAGAGGAATGGATAGGATAGAGGATTGGATAGGATAGAGGATAGATGATAGGATAGGATTGAGGATTGGATAGGATACAGGATAGGATGGGATACAGGATAAGATAGGGGATTTGATAGGATAGAGGATAGGATAGGATAGAAGATAGGATAGGATAGAGCATAGGATAGGATAGAGGATAGGATAGGATAGAGGATAGGATAGGATAGAGGATAGGATAGGATAGAGGATAGGATAGGATAGAGCATAGGATAGGATAGAGGATAGGATAGGATAGAGGATAGGACAGGATAGAGGATAGGATAGGATAGAGGATAGGATAGGATAGAGGATAGGATAGGATAGAGGATTGGATATGATAGAGGATTGGATAGAGGATAGGATAGGATAGAGGATATTATAGGATAGATGATATGATAGGACAGAGGAATGGATAGGATAGAGGATTGGATAGTATAGAGGATAGTATATGATAGAGGATAGGATAGGATAGAGGATAGGATAGGATAGAGGATAGGATAGGATAGGATAAAGGATAGGATAGGATAGAGGATAGGATAGGATAGAGGATAGAGGATAGGATAGGGTAGAGGATAGGATAGAGGATAGGATAGGATAGAGGATAGGATAGGATAGAGGATAGGATAGGATAGAGGATAGGATAGGATAGAGGATAGGATAGGATAGAGGATAGGATAGGATAGAGGATAGGATAGGATAGAGGATAGGATAGGATAGAGGATAGGATAGGATAGAGGATAGGATAGGATAGAGGATAGGATAGGATAGAGGATAGGATAGGATAGAGGATAGGATAGGATAGAGGATAGGATAGGATAGAGGATAGGATAGGATAGAGGATAGGATAGGGGATTTGATAGGATAGAGGACAGGATAGGATAGAAGATAGGATAGGATAAAGGATACGATAGGATAGAGGATTGGATAGGATACAGGATAGGATAGGATAGACGATAGGATAGGGGATTTGATAGGATAGAGGATAGGATACGGTAGAGGATAGGATAGGATAGAGGATAGGATAGGATAGGATAGAGGATAGGATAGGGGATTCGATAGGATAGAGGATATGATAGGATAGAAGATAGGATAGGATAGAGGATACGATAGGATAGAGGATAGGATAGGATAGAGGATAGGATCGGATAGAGGATAGGATAGGATAGAGGATAGGATCGGATAGAGGATAGGATAGGATAGGGGATAGGATAAAATAGAGGATAGGATAGGATAGAGGATAGGATAGGATAGAGGATAGGATAGGATAGAGGATAGGATAGGGGATTTGATAGGATAGAGGATATGATAGGATAGAAGATAGGATAGGATAGAGGATAGGATAGGGGATTTGATAGGATAGATGATAGGGTAGGATAGAGGATAGGATAGGATAGAGGATAGGATAGCATAGAGGATAGGATAGGATAGAGGATAGGATAGGATAGAGGATAGGATAGGATAGAGGATAGGATAGGATAGAGGATAGGATAGGATAGAGGATAGAGGATAGGATAGGATAGAGGATAGGATAGGATAGAGGATAGGATAGGATAGAGGATAGGATAGGATAGAGGATAGGATAGGATAGAGGATAGGATAGGATAGAGGATAGGATAGGATAGAGGATAGGATAGGATAGAGGATAGGATAGGATAGAGGATAGGATAGGATAGAGGATAGGATAGGATAGAGGATAGGATAGGATAGAGGATAGGATAGGATAGAGGATAGGATAGGATAGAGGATAGGATAGGGGATTTGATAGGATAGAGGATATGATAGGATAGAAGATAGGATAGGATAGAGGATACGATAGGATAGAGGATAGGATAGGGGATTTGATAGGATAGATGATAGGGTAGGATAGAGGATAGGATAGGATAGAGGATAGGATAGGATAGGATAGAGGATAGGATAGGGGATTTGATAGGATAGAGGATATGATAGGATAGAAGATAGGATAGGATAGAGGATACGATAGGATAGAGGATAGGATAGGGGATTTGATAGGATAGATGATAGGGTAGGATAGAGGATAGGATAGGATAGAGGATAGGATAGGATAGAGGATAGGATAGGATAGAGGATAGGATAGGGGATTTGATAGGATAGAGGATATGATAGGATAGAAGATAGGATAGGATAGAGGATACGATAGGATAGAGGATAGGATAGGGGATTTGATAGGATAGATGATAGGATGGATAGAGGATAGGATAGGATAGAGGATAGGATAATATAGAGGATAGGATAGCATAGAGGATAGGATAGGATAGAGGATAGGATAGGATAGAGGATAGGATAGGATAGAGGATAGGATAGAGGATAGGATAGGATAGAGGATAGGATAGAGAATAGGATAGGATAGAGGATAGGATAGGATTGAGGATAGGATCGGATAGAGGATAGGATAGGATAGAGGATAGGATAGGATAGAGGACAGGATAGGATAGATGATAGAGGATAGGATAGGATAGAGGATAGGATAGGATAGAGGATAGGATAGGATAGAGGATAGGATAGGATAGAGGATAGGATAGGATAGAGGATAGGATAGGATACAGGATAGGATAGGATAGAGGATAGGATAGGGGATTTGATAGGATAGAGGATAGGATAGGATAGAGGATAGGATAGGATAGAGGATAGGATAGGATAGAGGATAGGATAGGATAGAGGATAGGATAGGATAGAGGATAGGATAGGATAGAGGATAGGATAGGATAGAGGATAGGATAGGATAGAGGATAGGATAGGATAGAGGATAGGATAGGATAGAGGATAGGATAGGATAGAGGATAGGATAGGATAGAGGATAGGATAGGATAGAGGATAGGATAGGATAGAGGATAGGATAGGATAGAGGATAGGATAGGATAGAGGATAGGATAGGATAGAGGATAGGATAGGATAGAGGATAGGATAGGATAGAGGATAGGATAGGATAGAGGATAGGATAGGATAGAGGATAGAGGATAGGATAGGATAGAGGATAGGATAGGATAGAGGATAGGATAGGATAGAGGATAGGATAGGATAGAGGATAGGATAGGATAGAGGATAGGATAGGGGATTTGATAGGATAGAGGATATGATAGGATAGAAGATAGGATAGGATAGAGGATACGATAGGATAGAGGATAGGATAGGGGATTTGATAGGATAGATGATAGGGTAGGATAGAGGATAGGATAGGATAGAGGATAGGATAGGATAGAGGATAGGATAGCATAGAGGATAGGATAGGATAGAGGATAGGATAGGATAGAGGATAGGATAGGATAGAGGTTAGGATAGAGGATAGGATAGAGGATAGGATAGAGGATAGGATAGGATAGAGGATAGGATCGGATAGAGGATAGGATAGGATAGAGGATAGGATAGGATAGAGGATAGGATAGGATAGAGGATAGGATAGGATAGAGGATAGGATAGGATAGAGGATAGGATAGGATAGAGGATAGGATAGGGGATTTGATAGGATAGAGGATATGATAGGATAGAAGATAGGATAGGATAGAGGATACGATAGGATAGAAGATAGGATAGGGGATTTGATAGGATAGATGATAGGGTAGGATAGAGGATAGGATAGAATAGAGGATAGGATAGGATAGGATAGAGGATAGGATAGGGGATTTGATAGGATAGAGGATATGATAGGATAGAAGATAGGATAGGATAGAGGATACGATAGGATAGAGGATAGGATAGGGGATTTGATAGGATAGATGATAGGGTAGGATAGAGGATAGGATAGGATAGAGGATAGGATAGGATAGAGGATAGGATAGGGGATTTGATAGGATAGAGGATATGATAGGATAGAAGATAGGATAGGATAGAGGATACGATAGGATAGAGGATAGGATAGGGGATTTGATAGGATAGATGATAGGATGGATAGAGGATAGGATAGGATAGAGGATAGGATAGGATAGAGGTTAGGATAGCATAGAGGATAGGATAGGATAGAGGATAGGATAGGATAGAGGATAGGATAGGATAGAGGATAGGATAGAGGATAGGATAGGATAGAGGATAGGATAGAGGATAGGATAGGATAGAGGATAGGATAGGATTGAGGATAGGATCGGATAGAGGATAGGATAGGATAGAGGATAGGATAGGATAGAGGACAGGATAGGATAGATGATAGAGGATAGGATAGGATAGAGGATAGGATAGGATAGAGGGTAGGATAGGATAGAGGATAGGATAGGATAGAGGATAGAGGATAGGATAGGATAGATGATAGGGTAGGATAGAGGATAGGATAGGATAGAGGATAGGATAGGATAGAGGATAGGATATCATAGAGGATAGGATAGGATAGAGGATAGGATAGGATAGAGGATAGGATAGCATAGAGGATAGGATAGGATAGAGGATAGGATAGGATAGAGGATAGGATAGGATAGAGGATAGGATAGAGGATAGGATAGAGGATAGGATAGGATAGAGGATAGGATAGAGGATAGGATAGAGGATAGGATAGAGGATAGGATAGAGGATAGGATAGAGGATAGGATAGGATAGAGGATAGGATCGGATAGAGGATAGGATAGGATAGAGGATAGGATAGGATAGAGGATAGGATAGGATACAGGATAGGATAGGATAGAGGATAGGATAGGATAGAGTATAGGATAGGATAGAGGATAGGATAGGATAGAGGATAGGATAGGATAGAGGATAGGATAGGATAGAGGATAGGATAGGTTAGAGGATAGAGGATAGGATTGGTTAGAGGATAGGATAGGATAGAGGATAGGATAGGATAGAGGATAGGATAGGATAGAGGATAGGATAGGATAGAGGATAGGATAGAGGATAGGATAGGATAGAGGATAGGATAGGATTGAGGATAGGATCGGATAGAGGATAGGATAGGATAGAGGATAGGATAGGATAGAGGACAGGATAGGATAGATGATAGAGGATAGGATAGGATAGAGGATAGGATAGGATAGAGGATAGGATAGGATAGAGGATAGGATAGGATAGAGGATAGGATAGGATACAGGATAGGATAGGATAGAGGATAGGATAGGGGATTTGATAGGATAGAGGATAGGATAGGATAGAGGATAGGATAGGATAGAGGATAGGATAGGATAGAGGATAGGATAGGATAGAGGATAGGATAGGATAGAGGATAGGATAGGATAGAGGATAGGATAGGATAGAGGATAGGATAGGATAGAGGATAGGATAGGATAGAGGATAGGATAGGATAGAGGATAGGATAGGATAGAGGATAGGATAGGATAGAGGATAGGATAGGATAGAGGATAGGATAGGATAGAGGATAGGATAGGATAGAGGATAGGATAGGATAGAGGATAGGATAGGATAGAGGATAGGATAGGATAGAGGATAGGATAGGATAGAGGATAGGATAGGATAGAGGATAGGATAGGATAGAGGATAGGATAGGATAGAGGATAGAGGATAGGATAGGATAGAGGATAGGATAGGATAGAGGATAGGATAGGATAGAGGATAGGATAGGATAGAGGATAGGATAGGATAGAGGATAGGATAGGATAGAGGATAGGATAGGATAGAGGATAGGATAGGGGATTTGATAGGATAGAGGATATGATAGGATAGAAGATAGGATAGGATAGAGGATACGATAGGATAGAGGATAGGATAGGGGATTTGATAGGATAGATGATAGGGTAGGATAGAGGATAGGATAGGATAGAGGATAGGATAGGATAGAGGATAGGATAGCATAGAGGATAGGATAGGATAGAGGATAGGATAGGATAGAGGATAGGATAGGATAGAGGTTAGGATAGAGGATAGGATAGAGGATAGGATAGGATAGAGGATAGGATCGGATAGAGGATAGGATAGGATAGAGGATAGGATAGGATAGAGGATAGGATAGGATAGAGGATAGGATAGGATAGAGGATAGGATAGGATAGAGGATAGGATAGGATAGAGGATAGGATAGGGGATTTGATAGGATAGAGGATATGATAGGATAGAAGATAGGATAGGATAGAGGATACGATAGGATAGAAGATAGGATAGGGGATTTGATAGGATAGATGATAGGGTAGGATAGAGGATAGGATAGAATAGAGGATAGGATAGGATAGGATAGAGGATAGGATAGGGGATTTGATAGGATAGAGGATATGATAGGATAGAAGATAGGATAGGATAGAGGATACGATAGGATAGAGGATAGGATAGGGGATTTGATAGGATAGATGATAGGGTAGGATAGAGGATAGGATAGGATAGAGGATAGGATAGGATAGAGGATAGGATAGGGGATTTGATAGGATAGAGGATATGATAGGATAGAAGATAGGATAGGATAGAGGATACGATAGGATAGAGGATAGGATAGGGGATTTGATAGGATAGATGATAGGATGGATAGAGGATAGGATAGGATAGAGGATAGGATAGGATAGAGGATAGGATAGCATAGAGGATAGGATAGGATAGAGGATAGGATAGGATAGAGGATAGGATAGGATAGAGGATAGGATAGAGGATAGGATAGGATAGAGGATAGGATAGAGGATAGGATAGGATAGAGGATAGGATAGGATTGAGGATAGGATCGGATAGAGGATAGGATAGGATAGAGGATAGGATAGGATAGAGGACAGGATAGGATAGATGATAGAGGATAGGATAGGATAGAGGATAGGATAGGATAGAGGGTAGGATAGGATAGAGGATAGGATAGGATAGAGGATAGAGGATAGGATAGGATATATGATAGGGTAGGATAGAGGATAGGATAGGATAGAGGATAGGATAGGATAGAGGATAGGATATCATAGAGGATAGGATAGGATAGAGGATAGGATAGGATAGAGGATAGGATAGGATAGAGGATAGGATAGGATAGAGGATAGGATAGGATAGAGGATAGGATAGGATAGAGGATGGGATAGGGGATTTGATAGGATAGAGGATATGATAATATAGAAGATAGGATAGGATAGAGGATACGATAGGATAGAGGATAGGATAGCATAGAGGATAGGATAGGATAGAGGATAGGATAGGATAGAGGATAGGATAGGATAGAGGATAGGATAGAGGATAGGATAGAGGATAGGATAGGATAGAGGATAGGATAGAGGATAGGATAGAGGATAGGATAGAGGATAGGATAGAGGATAGGATAGAGGATAGGATAGGATAGAGGATAGGATCGGATAGAGGATAGGATAGGTTAGAGGATAGGATAGGATAGAGGATAGGATAGGATACAGGATAGGATAGGATAGAGGATAGGATAGGATAGAGTATAGGATAGGATAGAGGATAGGATAGGATAGAGGATAGGATAGGATAGAGGATAGGATAGGATAGAGGATAGGATAGGTTAGAGGATAGAGGATAGGATTGGTTAGAGGATAGGATAGGATAGAGGATAGGATAGGATAGAGGATAGGATAGGATAGAGGATAGGATAGGATAGAGGATAGGATAGGATAGAGGATAGGATAGGATAGAGGATAGGATAGGATAGAGGATTGGATAGAGGATAGGATAGGATAGAGGATAGGATCGGATAGAGGATAGGATAGGATAGAGGATAGGATAGGATAGAGGATAGGATAGGATACAGGATAGGATAGGGGATTTGATAGGATAGAGGGTAGGATTGGATAAAGGATAGGATAGGATAGAGGATAGGATAGGATAGAGGATAGGATAGGATAGAGGATAGGATAGCATAGTGGATAGGATAGGATAGAGGATAGGATAGGATAGAGGATAGGATAGGATAGAGGATAGGATAGAGGATAGGATAGGATAGAGGATAGGATCGGATAGAGTATAGGATAGGATAGAGGATAGGATAGGATAGAGGATAGGATAGGATACAGGATAGGATAGGATAGATGATAGGATAGGGGATTTGATAGGATAGAGGATAGGATAGGATAGAGGATAGGATAGGATAGAGGATAGGATAGGATAGAGGATAGGATAGGATAGAGGATAGGATAGGATAGAGGATAGGATAGGATAGAGGATAGGATAGGATAGAAGATAGGATAGGGTAGAGGATAGGATAGGATAGAGGATAGGATAGGATAGAGGATAGGATAGGGGATTTGATAGGATAGAGGATAGGATAGAATAGAGGATAGGATAGGATAGAGGATAGGATAGGATAGAGGATAGGATCGGATAGAGGATAGGATAGGATAGAGGATAGGATAGGATAGAGGATAGGATAGGATAGAGGATAGAGGATAGGATAGGATAGAGGATAGGATAGGATAGAGGATAGGATAGGATAGAGGATAGGATAGGATAGAGGATAGGATAGGATAGAGGATAGGATAGGATAGAGGATAGGATAGGATAGAGGATAGGATAGGATAGAGGATAGGAAAGGATAGAGGATAGGATAGGATAGAGGATAGGATAGGATAGAGGATAGGATAGGATAGAGGATAGGATAGGATAGAGGATAGGATAGGATAGAGGATAGGATAGGATAGAGGATAGGATAGGATAGAGGATAGGATAGGATAGAGGATAGGATAGGGGATTTGATAGGATAGAGGATATGATAGGATAGAAGATAGGATAGGATAGAGGATAGGATAGGATAGAGGATAGGATACTATAGAGGATAGGATAGGATAGAGGATAGGATAGGATAGAGGATAGGATAGGATAGAGGATTGGATAGGATAGAGGATAGGATAGGTTAGAGGATAGGATAGGATAGAGGATAGGATAGGATAGAGGATAGGATAGGATAGAGGATAGGATAGGATAGAGGATAGGATAGGATAGAGGATAGGATAGGATAGAGGATAGGATAGGATAGAGGATTGGATAGAGGATAGGATAGGATAGAGGATAGGATCGGATAGAGGATAGGATAGGATAGAGGATAGGATAGGATAGAGGATAGGATAGGATACAGGATAGGATAGGGGATTTGATAGGATAGAGGGTAGGATTGGATAAAGGATAGGATAGGATAGAGGATAGGATAGGATAGAGGATAGGATAGGATAGAGGATAGGATAGCATAGAGGATAGGATAGGATAGAGGATAGGATAGGATAGAGGATAGGATAGGATAGAGGATAGGATAGAGGATAGGATAGGATAGAGGATAGGATAGAGGATAGGATAGGATAGAGGATAGGATAGAGGATAGGATAGAGGATAGGATAGGATAGAGGATAGGATCGGATAGAGGATAGGATAGGATAGAGGATAGGATAGGATAGAGGATAGGATAGGATACAGGATAGGATAGGATAGATGATAGGATAGGGGATTTGATAGGATAGAGGATAGGATAGGATAGAGGATAGGATAGGATAGAGGATAGGATAGGATAGAGGATAGGATAGGATAGAGGATAGGATAGGATAGAGGATAGGATAGGATAGAGGATAGGATAGGATAGAGGATAGGATAGGGTAGAGGATAGGATAGGATAGAGGATAGGATAGGGGATTTGATAGGATAGAGGATAGGATAGGATAGAGGATAGTATAGGATAGAGGATAGGATAGGATAGAGGATAGGATCGGATAGAGGATAGGATAGGATAGAGGATAGGATAGGATAGAGGATAGGATAGGATAGAGGATAGAGGATAGGATAGGATAGAGGATAGGATAGGATAGAGGATAGGATAGGATAGAGGATAGGATAGGATAGAGGATAGGATAGAGGATAGGATAGGATAGAGGATAGGATAGGATAGAGGATAGGATAGGATAGAGGATAGGATAGGATAGAGGATAGGATAGGATAGAGGATAGGATAGGGGATTTGATAGGATAGAGGATATGATAGGATAGAAGATAGGATAGGATAGAGGATACGATAGGATAGAGGATAGGATAGGGGATTTGATAGGATAGATGATAGGGTAGGATAGAGGATAGGATAGGATAGAGGATAGGATAGGATAGAGGATAGGATAGCATAGAGGATAGGATAGGATAGAGGATAGGATAGCATAGAGGATAGGATAGGATAGAGGATAGGATAGGATAGAGGATAGTATAGGATAGAGGTTAGGATAGAGGATAGGATAGAGGATAGGATAGGATAGAGGATAGGATCGGATAGAGGATAGGATAGGATAGAGGATATGATAGGATAGAGGATAGGATAGGATAGCGGATTGGATAGGATACAGGAAAGGATAGACTTGAGGATAGATGATAGGATAGGATAGAGGATTGGATAGGATACAGGATAGGATAGGATAGAGGATATTATAGGATAGAGGATATGATAGGACAGAGGAATGGATAGGATAGAAGATTGGATAGGATAGAGGATAGATGATAGGATAGGATTGAAGATTGGATAGGATACAGGATAGGATGGGATAGAGAATAGGATAGGGGATTTGATAGGATAGAGGATAGGATAGGATAGAGGATAGGATAGGGGATTGGATAGGATAGAGGATAGGAGACGATAGAGGATAGGATAGGATAGATGATAGGATATGATAGAGGATAGGATACGATAGAGGATAGGATAGGATGGAGGATAGGATAAAATAGGAGATAGGATAGGATAGAGGATACGATAGAGGATTGGATAGGATAGAGGATAGGATAGGGGCTAGTGGATACGTCAGGCCAGAGGATAGGATAGGATAGAGGATAGGATATAGGATAGGATACAGGATAGGATAGGATACAGGATACGATATTATAGAGGATAGGATAGGATAGATGATAGGATTAGATAGAGGATAGGATAGAGGATAGAATAGGATAGAGTATTGGATAGAATAGAGGATAGGATATTGGATTGGATGGGATAGAGGATTGCATACGATAGAGGATAGAATAGGATAGAGGATAGGATAGGGGATTGGATAGGACAGAGGATAGGATAGGATATTGGATAGGATAGAGAATAGGATAGCGTAGAGGATAGGATAGGATGGAGGATAGGATAGTTGATTCGATAGGATAGAGGATAGGAGAGGATAGAGGATAGGATAGGATAGAGGATGCGATATTATAGGGGATAGGATAGGATAGAGGATAGGGTAGGATAGAGGATAGGATAGGATAGAGTATAGGATAGGATAGAGGATAGGATAGAGGATAGGATAGGATAGAGGATAGGATAGAGGATAGGATAGGACAGAGGATAGGATAGGATGGAGGATAGGATAGGATAGAGGATATGATAGGATAGAGGATAGGATAGGATAGCGGATTGGATAGGATACAGGAAAGGATAGACTTGAGGATAGATGATAGGATAGGATAGAGGATTGGATAGGATACAGGATAGGATAGGATAGAGGATATTATAGGATAGAGGATATGATAGGACAGAGGAATGGATAGGATAGAAGATTGGATAGGATAGAGGATAGATGATAGGATAGGATTGAAGATTGGATAGTATACAGGATAGGATGGGATAGAGAATAGGATAGGGGATTTGATAGGATAGAGGATAGGATAGGATAGAGGATAGGATAGGGGATTGGATAGGATAGAGGATAGGAGACGATAGAGGATAGGATAGGATAGATGATAGGATATGATAGAGGATAGGATACGATAGAGGATAGGATAGGATGGAGGATAGGATAAAATAGGGGATAGGATAGGATAGAGGATACGATAGAGGATTGGATAGGATAGAGGATAGGATAGGGGCTAGTGGATACGTCAGGCCAGAGGATAGGATAGGATAGAGGATAGGATATAGGATAGGATACAGGATAGGATAGGATACAGGATACGATATTATAGAGGATAGGATAGGATAGATGATAGGATTAGATAGAGGATAGGATAGAGGATAGAATAGGATAGAGTATTGGATAGAATAGAGGATAGGATATTGGATTGGATGGGATAGAGGATTGCATACGATAGAGGATAGAATAGGATAGAGGATAGGATAGGGGATTGGATAGGACAGAGGATAGGATAGGATATTGGATAGGATAGAGAATAGGATAGCGTAGAGGATAGGATAGGATGGAGGATAGGATAGTTGATTCGATAGGATAGAGGATAGGGTAGGATAGAGGATAGGATAGGATAGAGTATAGGATAGGATAGAGGATAGGATAGAGGATAGGATAGGATAGAGGATAGGATAGAGGATAGGATAGGACAGAGGATAGGATAGGATGGAGGATAGGATAGGATATGGGATAGGATAGAGAATAGGATAGGGTAGAGGATAGGATAGGATAGAGGATAGGATAGGGGATTCGATAGGATAGAGCATAGGAGAGGATAGAGGATAGGATAGGATAGAGGATACGATATTATAGAGGATAGGATAGGGGATTGGATAGGATAGAGGATAGGATAGGATAGGATAGAGGATAGGATAGGATAGAGGATAGGATAGGATAGGATAGGATAGAGGATAGGATAGGATAGAGGATAGGATAAGATAGAGGATAGGATAGGATAGAGGATAGGATAGGATAGAGGATTGGACAGGATAGAGGATAGGATAGGATGGAGGATAGGATAGGATTGAGGATAGGATAGGTTTGAGGATAGGTTAGGATAGAGGATAGGATAGGATAGATGATATTCTAGGATAGAGGGTAGGATAGGATAGAGGATACGATAATATACACGATAGGATAGAATTGAGGATCGGATACGATAGAGGATAGGATGGGGGATTGGATAGGATAGAGGACAGGATAGGATAGAGGATAGGATAGGTTAGAGGATAGGATAGGATAGGATAGAGAATAGGATAGGATAGAGGATAGGATAGGATAGAGGATAGGATAGGATAGTGGATAGGATAGGATAGAGGATAGGATAGGATAGAGGATACGATAGGATAGAGGATACGATAGGATAGAGGATAGGATAGGATAGGGGATATTATAGGATAGAGGATAGGATAGGATAGCGGATAGGATAGCGGATAGGATAGGATAGAGGAAAGGATAGAGGATAGGATAGAGGATAGGATAGAGGATAGGATAGAGGATAGGATAGAGGATATTATAGGATACACGATAGGTTAGGATAGAGGATTCGATAGGATAGAGGATAGGATAGTATAGAGGATAGGATAGGATAGAGGATAGGATAGGATAGAGGATAGGATAGGATAGAGGATAGGATAGGATAGAGGATAGGATAAAGGATAGGATAGCATAGAGGATAGGATAGGATAGAGGATAGGATAGGATAGAGGATAGGATAGGATAGGATAGGATAGAGGATAGGATAGGATAGCGGATAGGATAGGATAGAAGATAGGATAGGATAGAAGATAGGATAGGAGAGTGGATAGGATAGGATAGAGGATAGGATAGGATAGAGGATAGGATAGGATAGAGTATAGAATAGGATAGAGGATAGGATAGGATAGAGGATAGGATAGGATTGAGGATAGGATAGGATAGAGGATAGGATAAAGGATAGGATAGCATAGAGGATAGGAAAGGATATAGGATAGGATAGGATAGAGGATAGGATAGGATAGAGGATAGGATAGGATAGAGGATAGGATAGGATAGAGGATAGGATAGGATAGAGGATAGGATAGGATAGCGGATAGGATAGGATAGAGGATAGGATAGGATAGAGGATTGGATAGGACAGAGGATACGATAGGATAGATGAAAGGATAGAGGATATGATAGGATAGAGGATAGGATAGGATAGAGGATAGGATAGGATAGAGGATAGGATAGGATAGAGTATAGAATAGGATAGAGGATAGGATAGGATAGAGGATAGGATAGGATTGAGGATAGGATAGGATAGAGGATAGGATAAAGGATAGGATAGCATAGAGGATAGGATAGGATAGAGGATAGGATAGGATAGAGGATAGGATAGGATAGAGGATAGGATAGGATAGAGGATAGGATAGGATAGAGGATAGGATAGGATAGCGGATAGGATAGGATAGAAGATAGGATAGGATAGAGGATAGGATAGGATAGAGGATAGGATAGGATAGAGTATAGAATAGGATAGAGGATAGGATAGGATAGAGGATAGGATAGGATTGAGGATAGGATAGGATAGAGGATAGGATAAAGGATAGGATAGCATAGAGGATAGGATAGGATAGAGGATAGGATAGGATAGAGTATAGAATAGGATAGAGGATAGGATAGGATAGAGGATAGGATAGGATTGAGGATAGGATAGGATAGATGATAAGATTGGATAGAGCATCGGATAGGGGATTGGATAGAGAATAGGATAGGATAGAGGATAGGATAAGATAGAGGATATGATAGGATAGATGATAGGATAGAGGATAGGATAGAGGATTCGATAGGATAGAGGATTCGATAGGATAGAGGATTCGATAGGATAGAGGATATTATAGGATACACGATAGGTTAGGGTAGAGGATTGGATAGGATAGAGGGCAGGATAGGATAGAGGATAGGACAGGGGATTGGATAGGATAGAGGATAGGATAGGATAGAGAATAGGATCGGATAGAGGACAGGATAGGTGATTGAATAGGATAGAGGATAGGATCGGATAGAGGATAGGATAGGTGATTGGATAGGATAGAGGATAGGATAAGATAGAGGATAGGATAGGATAGAGGATAGGATATAATAGAGGATCGGATCCGATAGAGGATAGGATGGGGGATTCGTTGGATAGAGGATAGGATAGGATAGAGGATAGGATGGGATAGCGGATAGGATAGGATAGAGTATAGAATAGGATAAAGGATAGGATAGGATAGAGGATAGGATAGGATTGAGGATAGGATAGGATAGGATAGAGGATAGGATAGGATAGAGAATAGGATAGGATAGTGGATAGGATAGGATAGAGGATAGGATAGGATAGAGGATAGGATAAGATAGAGGATAGGATAGGATAGAGGATAGGATAGGATAGAGGATAGGATAGGATAGAGGATTGGATAGGATAGAGGATAGGATAGGATGGAGGATAGGATAGGATTGAGGATAGGATAGGTTTGAGGATAGGTTAGGATAGAGGATAGGATAGGATAGATGATATTCTAGGATAGAGGGTAGGATAGGATAGAGGATACGATAATATACACGATAGGATAGAATTGAGGATCGGATACGATAGAGGACAGGGTGGGGGATTGGATAGGATAGAGGATAGGATAGGATAGAGGATAGGATAGGATAGAGGATAGGATAGGATAGGACAGAGAATCGGATAGGATAGAGGATAGGATAGGATAGAGGGTAGGATAGGATAGTGGATAGGATAGGATAGAGGATAGGATAGGATAGAGGATACGATAGGATAGAGGATACGATAGGATAGAGGATAGGATAGGATAGGGGATATTATAGGATAGAGGATAGGATAGGATAGCGGATAGGATAGCGGATAGGATAGGATAGAGGAAAGGATAGAGGATAGGATAGAGGATAGGATAGAGGATATGATAGAGGATATTATAGGATACACGATAGGTTAGGATAGAGGATTCGATAGGATAGAGGATAGGATAGTATAGAGGATAGGATAGGATAGAGGATAGGATAGGATAGAGGATAGGATAGGATAGGATAGAGGATAGGATAGGATAGAGGATAGGATAGGATAGAGGATAGGATAGGATAGAGGATAGGATAGGATAGCGGATAGGATAGGATAGAGGATAGGATAGGATAGAGGATAGGATAGGATAGAAGATAGGATAGGAGAGTGGATAGGATAGGATAGAGGATAGGATAGGATAGAGGATAGGATAGGATAGCGGATAGGATAGGATAGAGGATAGGATAGGATAGAGGATAGGATAGGACAGAGGATACGATAGGATAGATGAAAGGATAGAGGATATGATAGGATAGAGGATAGGATAGGATAGAGGATAGGATAGGATAGAGGATAGGATAGGATAGAAGATAGGATAGGAGAGAGGATTGGATAGGATAGAGGATAGGATAGGATAGAGGATAGGATAGGATAGCGGATAGGATAGGATAGAGGATAGGATAGGATAGAGGATAGGATAGGATAGAGGATAGGATAGGATAGAAGATGGGATAGGAGAGAGGATAGGATAGGATAGAGGATAGGATAGGATAGAGGATAGGATAGGATAGAGTATAGAATAGGATAGAGGATAGGATAGGATAGAGGATAGGATAGGATTGAGGATAGGATAGGATAGATGATAAGATTGGATAGAGCATCGGATAGGGGATTGGATAGAGAATGGGATAGGATAGAGGATATGATAGGGTAGATGATAGGATAGAGGATAGGATAGAGAATTCGATAGGATAGAGGATTCGATAGGATAGAGGATATTATAGGATACACGATAGGTTAGGGTAGAGGATTCGATAGGGTAGAGGGCAGGATAGGATAGAGGATAGGACAGGGGATTGGATAGGATAGAGGATAGGATAGGATAGAGGATAGGATCGGATAGAGGATAGGATAGGATAGAGGATAGGATCGGATAGAGGACAGGATAGGTGATTGGATAGGATAGAGGATAGGATAGGATAGAGGATAGGATAAGATAGAGGATAGGATAGGATAGAGGATAGGATAGGATAGAGGATAGGATAGGATAGAGGATAGGATAGGATAGAGGATAGGATAGGATAGAGGATAGAGGATAGGATAGGATAGAGGATAGGATAGGATAGAGGATATGATAGGACAGAGGAATGGATAGGATAGAGGATTGGATAGGATAGGATAGGATAGAAGATAGTATAGGATAGAGGATAGGATAGACGATAGGATAGGATAGAGCATAGGATAGGATAGAGGATACGATAGGATAGAGGATAGAATAGGATAGAGGATTCGATAGGATACAGGAAAGGATAGACTTGAGGATAGATGATACGATAGGATAGAGGATTGGGTAGGATACAGGATAGGATAGGATAGAGGATAGGATAGGGGATTTGATAGGATAGAGGATAGGATAGGATAGAAGATAGGATAGGATAGAGGATACGATAGGATAGAGGATAGGATAGGGGATTTGATAGGATATATGATAGGGTAGGATAGAGGATAGGATAGGATAGAGGATAGAGGATAGGATAGGATAGAGGATAGGATAGGATAGAGGATAGGATAGGATAGAGGATAGGATAGGATAGAGGATAGGATAGGATAGAGGATAGGATAGGGGATTTGATAGGATAGAGGATATGATAGGATAGAAGATAGGATAGGATAGAGGATACGATAGGATAGAGGATAGGATAGGGGATTTGATAGGATATATGATAGGGTAGGATAGAGGATAGGATAGGATAGAGGATAGGATAGGATAGAGGATAGGATAGGATAGAGGATAGGATAGGATAGAGGATAGGATAGCATAGAGGATAGAGTAGGATAGAGGATAGGATAGAGGGTAGGATAGGATAGAGGATAGGATAGAGGATACGATATGATAGAGGATAGGATAGCATAGAGGATAGGATAGGATAGAGGATAGGGTAGGATAGAGGATAGGATAGGATAGAGGATAGGATAGAGGATAGGATAGAGGATAGGATAGGATAGCGGATAGGATAGGATAGAGGATAGGATAGGATAGAGGATAGGATCGGATAGAGGATAGGATAGGATAGAGGATAGGATAGGATAGACGATAGGATAGGATACAGGATAGGATAGGATAGAGGATAGGATAGGGAATTTGATAGGATAGAGGATAGGATAGGATAGAGGATAGGATAGGATAGACGATAGGATAGGATACAGGATAGGATAGGATAGATTATAGGATAGGATAGAGGATAGGATAGGATAGAGGATAGGATAGGATAGAGGACAGGATAGGGGATTTGATAGGATAGAGGATATGATAGGATAGAAGATAGGATAGGATAGAGGATACGATAGGATAGAGGATAGGATAGGGGATTTGATAGGATAGATGATAGGGTAGGATAGAGGATAGGATAGGATAGAGGATAGGATAGGATAGAGGATAGGATAGCATAGAGGATAGGATAGGATAGAGGATAGGATAGGATAGAGGATAGGATAGGATAGAGGATAGGATAGGATAGAGGATAGGATCGGATAGAGGATAGGATAGGATAGGGGATAGAGGATAGAGGATAGGATAGGATAGAGGATAGGATAGGATAGAGGATAGGATAGGATAGAGGATAGGATAGGATAGAGGATAGGATAGGGGATTTGATAGGATAGAGGATATGATAGGATAGAAGATAGGATAGGATAGAGGATACGATAGGATAGAGGATAGGATAGCATAGAGGATAGGATAGGATAGAGGATAGGATAGGATAGAGGATAGGATAGGATAGAGGATAGGATAGGATAGAGGATAGGATAGAGGATAGGATAGGATAGAGGATAGGATAGAGGATAGGATAGAGGATAGGATAGAGGATAGGATAGGATAGAGGATAGGATCGGATAGAGGATAGGATAGGATAGAGGATAGGATAGGATAGAGGATAGGATAGGATACAGGATAGGATAGGATAGAGGATAGGATAGGGGATTTGATAGGATAGAGGATAGGATAGGATAGAGGATAGGATAGGATAGAGGATAGGATAGGATAGAGGATAGGATAGGATAGAGGATAGGATAGGATAGAGGATAGGATAGGATAGAGGATAGGATAGGATAGAGGATAGGATAGGATAGAGGATAGGATAGGATAGAGGATAGGATAGGATAGAGGATAGGATAGGATAGAGGATAGGATAGGATAGAGGATAGGATAGCATAGAGGATAGGATAGGATAGAGGATAGGATAGGATAGAGGATAGGATAGGATAGAGGATAGGATAGGATAGAGGATAGAGGATAGGATAGGATAGAGGATAGGATAGGATAGAGGATAGGATAGGATAGAGGATAGGATAGGATAGAGGATAGGATAGGATAGAGGATAGGATAGGATAGAGGATAGGATAGGGGATTTGATAGGATAGAGGATATGATAGGATAGGGGATTTGATAGGATAGAGGATATGATAGGATAGAAGATAGGATAGGATAGAGGATACGATAGGATAGAGGATAGGATAGGGGATTTGATAGGATAGATGATAGGGTAGGATAGAGGATAGGATAGGATAGAGGATAGGATAGGATAGAGGATAGGATAGGATAGAGGATAGGATAGGATAGAGGATAGGATAGGATAGAGGTTAGGATAGAGGATAGGATAGAGGATAGGATAGGATAGAGGATAGGATCGGATAGAGGATAGGATAGGATAGAGGATAGGATAGGATAGAGGATAGGATAGGATAGAGGATAGGATAGGCTAGAGGATAGGATAGGATAGAGGATAGGATAGGATAGAGGATAGGATAGGGGATTTGATAGGATAGAGGATATGATAGGATAGAAGATAGGATAGGATAGAGGATACGATAGGATAGGGGATTTGATGGGATAGATGATAGGGTAGGATAGAGGATAGGATAGGATAGAGGATAGGATAGGATAGAGGATAGGATAGCATAGAGGATATGATAGGATAGAGGATAGGATAGGATAGAGGATAGGATAGGATAGAGGATAGGATAGGATAGAGGATAGAGGATAGGATAGGATAGAGGGTAGGATAGGATAGAGGATAGGATAGGATAGAGGATAGGATAGGATAGAGGATAGGATAGGATAGAGGATAGGATAGGATAGAGGATAGGATAGGATAGAGGATAGGATAGGGGATTTGATAGGATAGAGGATAGGGTAGGATAGAGGATAGGATAGGATAGAGGATAGGATAGGGGATTTGATAGGATAGATGATAGAGTAGGATAGAGGATAGGATAGGATAGAGGTTAGGATAGAGGATAGGATAGAGGATAGGATAGGATAGAGGATAGGATCGGATAGAGGATAGGATAGGCTAGAGGATAGGATAGGATAGAGGATAGGATAGGATAGAGGATAGGATAGGCTAGAGGATAGGATAGGATAGAGGATAGGATAGGATAGAGGATAGGATAGGGGATTTGATAGGATAGAGGATATGATAGGATAGAAGATAGGATAGGATAGAGGATACGATAGGATAGAGGATAGGATAGGGGATTTGATGGGATAGATGATAGGGTAGGATAGAGGATAGGATAGGATAGAGGATAGGATAGGATAGAGGATAGGATAGCATAGAGGATAGGATAGGATAGAGGATAGGATAGGATAGAGGATAGGATAGGATAGAGGATAGGATAGGATAGAGGATAGAGGATAGGATAGGATAGAGGATAGGATAGGATAGAGCATAGGATAGGATAGAGGATAGGATAGGATAGAGGATAGGATAGGATAGAGGATAGGATAGGATAGAGGATAGGATAGGATAGAGGATAGGATAGGGGATTTGATAGGATAGAGGATATGATAGGATAGAAGATAGGATAGGATAGAGGATACGATAGGATAGAGGATAGGATAGGGGATTTGATAGGATAGATGATAGGGTAGGATAGAGGATAGGATAGGATAGAGGATAGGATAGGATAGAGGATAGGATAGCATAGAGGATAGGATAGGATAGAGGATAGGATAGGATAGAGGATAGGATAGGATAGAGGATAGGATAGAGGATAGGATAGGATAGAGGATAGGATAGAGGATAGGATAGGATAGAGGATAGGATAGGATTGAGGATAGGATCGGATAGAGGATATGATAGGATAGAGGATAGGATAGGATAGAGGACAGGATAGGATAGAGGATAGAGGATAGGATAGGATAGAGGATAGGATAGGATAGAGGGTAGGATAGGATAGAGGATAGGATAGGATAGAGGATAGAGAATAGAGGATAGGATAGGATAGAGGATACGATAGGATAGAGGATAGGATAGGATACAGGATACGATAGGATAGAGGATAGGATAGGGGATTTGATAGGATAGATGATAGGGTAGGATAGAGGATAGGATAGGATAGAGGATAGGATAGGATAGAGGATAGGATAGCATAGAGGATAGGATAGGATAGAGGATAGGATAGGATAGAGGATAGGATAGGATAGAGGATAGGATAGGATAGAGGATAGAGGATAGGATAGGATAGAGCATAGGATAGGATAGAGGATAGGATAGGATAGAGGATAGGATAGGATAGAGGATAGGATAGGATAGAGGATAGGATAGGATAGAGGATAGGATAGGGGATTTGATAGGATAGAGGATATGATAGGATAGAAGATAGGATAGGATAGAGGATACGAGAGGATAGAGGATAGGATAGCATAGAGGATAGGATAGGATAGAGGATAGGATAGGATAGAGGATAGGATAGGATAGAGGATAGGATAGAGGATAGGATAGGATAGAGGATAGGATAGAGGATAGGATAGAGGATAGGATAGAGGATAGGATAGAGGATAGGATAGGATAGAGGATAGGATCGGATAGAGGATAGGATAGGATAGAGGATAGGATAGGATAGAGGATAGGATAGGATACAGGATAGGATAGGATAGAGGATAGGATAGGGGATTTGATAGGATAGAGGATAGGATAGGATAGAGGATAGGATAGGATAGAGGATAGGATAGGATAGAGGATAGGATAGGATAGAGGATAGGATAGGATAGAGGATAGGATAGGATAGAGGATAGGATAGGATAGAGGATAGGATGGGATAGAGGATAGGATAGGATAGAGGATAGGATAGAGGATAGGATAGGATAGAGGATAGGATAGGATACAGGATAGGATAGGATAGAGGATAGGATAGCATAGAGGATAGGATAGGATAGAGGATAGGATAGGATAGAGGATAGGATAGGATAGGATAGAGGATAGGATAGGATAGAGGATAGGATAGAGGTTAGGATAGAGGATAGGATAGGATAGAGGTTAGGATAGAGGATAGGATAGAGGATAGGAAAGGATAGAGGATAGGATCGGATAGAGGATAGGATAGGATAGGGGATAGGATAAAATAGAGGATAGGATAGGATAGAGGATAGGATAGGATAGAGGATAGGATAGGATAGAGGATAGAGGATAGGATAGGATAGAGGATAGAGGATAGGATAGGATAGAGGATAGGATAGGATAGAGGATAGGATAGGATAGCGGATAGGATAGCGGATAGAATAGGATAGAGGATAGGATAGGATAGAGGATAGGATAGGATAGAAGATAGGATAGGAGAGTGGATAGGATAGGATAGAGGATAGGATAGGATAGAGGATAGGATAGGATAGAGGATAGGATAGGATAGAGTATAGAATAGGATAGAGGATAGGATAGGATAGAGGATAGGATAGGATTGAGGATAGGATGGGATAGAGGATAGGATAGGATAGAGGATAGGATAGAGGATAGGATAGGATAGAGGATAGGATAGGATACAGGATAGGATAGGATAGAGGATAGGATAGCATAGAGGATAGGATAGGATAGAGGATAGGATAGGATAGAGGATAGGATAGGATAGAGGATAGGATAGGATAGAGGTTAGGATAGAGGATAGGATAGGATAGAGGTTAGGATAGAGGATAGGATAGGATAGAGGTTAGGATAGAGGATAGGATAGAGGATAGGAAAGGATAGAGGATAGGATCGGATAGAGGATAGGATAGGATAGGGGATAGGATAAAATAGAGGATAGGATAGGATAGAGGATAGGATAGGATAGAGGATAGGATAGGATAGAGGATAGAGGATAGGATAGGATAGAGGATAGGATAGGATAGAGGATAGAATAGGATAGCGGATAGGATAGCGGATAGGATAGGATAGAGGATAGGATAGGATAGAGGATAGGATAGGATAGAAGATAGGATAGGAGAGTGGATAGGATAGGATAGAGGATAGGATAGGATAGAGGATAGGATAGGATAGAGGATAGGATAGGATAGAGTATAGAATAGGATAGAGGATAGGATAGGATAGAGGATAGGATAGGATAGAGGATAGGATAGGATAGAGGATAGGATAGGATAGAGGATAGGATAGGATAGCGGATAGGATAGGATAGAAGATAGGATAGGATAGAAGATAGGATAGGAGAGTGGATAGGATAGGATAGAGGATAGGATAGGATAGAGGATAGGATAGGATAGAGTATAGAATAGGATAGAGGATAGGATAGGATAGAGGATAGGATAGGATTGAGGATAGGATAGGATAGAGGATAGGATAAAGGATAGGATAGCATAGAGGATAGGATAGGATAGAGGATAGGATAGGGGATTGGATAGTATAGAGGATTGGATAGGATGGAGTATAGGATAGGATAGAGGATAGGATAGAGGATAGAATAAAGTATATGATAGGGGATTGGATAGGATAGAGGATAGGAGACGATAGATGATAGGATAGGATAGAGCATAGGATAGGATAGAGGATAGGATAGGATAGAGGATAGGATAGGATAGGGGATAGGATAGGATAGGATAGAGGATAGGATAGGATAGAGGATAGGATAGGATAGAGTATAGGATAGGATAGAGGATAGGATAGAGGATAGGATAGGATAGAGGATAGGATAGAGGATAGGATAGGACAGAGGATAGGATAGGATGGAGGATAGGATAGGATATAGGATAGGATAGAGAATAGGATAGGGTAGAGGATAGGATAGGATAGAGGATAGGATCGGGGATTCGATAGGATAGAGCATAGGAGAGGATAGAGGATAGGATAGGATAGAGGATACGATATTATAGAGGATAGGATAGGGGATTGGATAGGATAGAGGATAGGATAAGATAGAGGATAGGATAGGATAGAGGATAGGATAGGATAGGATAGGATAGAGGATAGGATAGGATAGAGGATAGGATAAGATAGAGGATAGGATAGGATAGAGGATAGGATAGGATAGAGGATAGGATAGGATAGAGGATTGGATAGGATAGAGGATAGGATAGGATGGAGGATAGGATAGGACTGAGGATAGGATAGGTTTGAGGATAGGTTAGGATAGAGGATAGGATAGGATAGATGATATTCTAGGATAGAGGGTAGGATAGGATAGAGGATACGATAATATACACGATAGGATAGAATTGAGGATCGGATACGATAGAGGATAGGATGGGGGATTGGATAGGATAGAGGACAGGATAGGATAGAGGATAGGATAGGATAGAGGATAGGATAGGATAGGATAGAGAATAGGATAGGATAGAGGATAGGATAGGATAGAGGATAGGATAGGATAGTGGATAGGATAGGATAGAGGATAGGATAGGATAGAGGATACGATAGGATAGAGGATACGATAGGATAGAGGATAGGATAGGATAGGGGATATTATAGGATAGAGGATAGGATAGGATAGCGGATAGGATAGCGGATAGGATAGGATAGAGGAAAGGATAGAGGATAGGATAGAGGATAGGATAGAGGATAGGATAGAGGATAGGATAGAGGATATTATAGGATACACGATAGGTTAGGATAGAGGATTCGATAGGATAGAGGATAGGATAGTATAGAGGATAGGATAGGATAGAGGATAGGATAGGATAGAGGATAGGATAGGATAGAGGATAGGATAGGATAGAGGATAGGATAGGATAGAGGATAGGATAGGATAGAGGATAGGATAGGATAGCGGATAGGATAGCGGATAGGATAGGATAGAGGATAGGATAGGATAGAGGATAGGATAGGATAGAAGATAGGATAGGAGAGTGGATAGGATAGGATAGAGGATAGGATAGGATAGAGGATAGGATAGGATAGAGGATAGGATAGGATAGAGTATAGAATAGGATAGAGGATAAGATAGGATAGAGGATAGGATAGGATTGAGGATAGGATAGGATAGAGGATAGGATAAAGGATAGGATAGCATAGAGGATAGGATAGGATAGAGGATAGGATAGGATAGAGGATATGATAGGATAGAGGATAGGATAGGATAGCGGATAGGATAGGATAGAAGATAGGATAGGAGAGTGGATAGGATAGGATAGAGGATAGGATAGGATAGAGGATAGGATAGGATAGAGGATAGGATAGGATAGAGGATAGGATAGGATAGAGGATAGGATAGGATAGAGGATAGGATAGGATAGAGGATAGGATAGGATAGAGGATAGGATAGGATAGAGGATAGGATAGGATAGAGGATAGGATAGCATAGAGGATAGGATAGGATAGAGGATAGGATAGGATAGAGGATAGGATAGGATAGAGGATAGGATAGGATAGAGGATAGAGGATAGGATAGGATAGAGGATAGGATAGGATAGAGGATAGGATAGGATAGAGGATAGGATAGGATAGAGGATAGGATAGGATAGAGGATAGGATAGGATAGAGGATAGGATAGGGGATTTGATAGGATAGAGGATATGATAGGATAGGGGATTTGATAGGATAGAGGATATGATAGGATAGAAGATAGGATAGGATAGAGGATACGATAGGATAGAGGATAGGATAGGGGATTTGATAGGATAGATGATAGGGTAGGATAGAGGATAGGATAGGATAGAGGATAGGATAGGATAGAGGATAGGATAGGATAGAGGATAGGATAGGATAGAGGATAGGATAGGATAGAGGTTAGGATAGAGGATAGGATAGAGGATAGGATAGGATAGAGGATAGGATCGGATAGAGGATAGGATAGGATAGAGGATAGGATAGGATAGAGGATAGGATAGGATAGAGGATAGGATAGGCTAGAGGATAGGATAGGATAGAGGATAGGATAGGATAGAGGATAGGATAGGGGATTTGATAGGATAGAGGATATGATAGGATAGAAGATAGGATAGGATAGAGGATACGATAGGATAGAGGATAGGATAGGGGATTTGATGGGATAGATGATAGGGTAGGATAGAGGATAGGATAGGATAGAGGATAGGATAGGATAGAGGATAGGATAGCATAGAGGATAGGATAGGATAGAGGATAGGATAGGATAGAGGATAGGATAGGATAGAGGATAGGATAGGATAGAGGATAGAGGATAGGATAGGATAGAGGATAGGATAGGATAGAGGATAGGATAGGATAGAGGATAGGATAGGATAGAGGATAGGATAGGATAGAGGATAGGATAGGATAGAGGATAGGATAGGATAGAGGATAGGATAGGATAGAGGATAGGATAGGGGATTTGATAGGATAGAGGATAGGGTAGGATAGAGGATAGGATAGGATAGAGGATAGGATAGGGGATTTGATAGGATAGATGATAGGGTAGGATAGAGGATAGGATAGGATAGAGGTTAGGATAGAGGATAGGATAGAGGATAGGATAGGATAGAGGATAGGATCGGATAGAGGATAGGATAGGATAGAGGATAGGATAGGATAGAGGATAGGATAGGATAGAGGATAGGATAGGCTAGAGGATAGGATAGGATAGAGGATAGGATAGGATAGAGGATAGGATAGGGGATTTGATAGGATAGAGGATATGATAGGATAGAAGATAGGATAGGATAGAGGATACGATAGGATAGAGGATAGGATAGGGGATTTGATGGGATAGATGATAGGATAGGATAGAGGATAGGATAGGATAGAGGATAGGATAGGATAGAGGATAGGATAGGATAGAGGATAGAGGATAGGATAGGATAGAGGATAGGATAGGATAGAGGATAGGATAGGATAGAGGATAGGATAGGATAGAGGATAGGATAGGATAGAGGATAGGATAGGATAGAGGATAGGATAGGATAGAGGATAGGATAGGGGATTTGATAGGATAGAGGATATGATAGGATAGAAGATAGGATAGGATAGAGGATACGATAGGATAGAGGATAGGATAGGGGATTTGATAGGATAGATGATAGGGTAGGATAGAGGATAGGATAGGATAGAGGATAGGATAGGATAGAGGATAGGATAGCATAGAGGATAGGATAGGATAGAGGATAGGATAGGATAGAGGATAGGATAGGATAGAGGATAGGATAGAGGATAGGATAGAGGATAGGATAGGATAGAGGATAGGATAGGATTGAGGATAGGATCGGATAGAGGATATGATAGGATAGAGGATAGGATAGGATAGAGGACAGGATAGGATAGAGGATAGAGGATAGGATAGGATAGAGGATAGGATAGGATAGAGGGTAGGATAGGATAGAGGATAGGATAGGATAGAGGATAGAGAATAGAGGATAGGATAGGATAGAGGATAGGATAGGATAGAGGATAGGATAGGATACAGGATACGATAGGATAGAGGATAGGATAGGGGATTTGATAGGATAGAGGATATGATAGGATAGAAGATAGGATAGGATAGAGGATACGATAGGATAGAGGATAGGATAGGGGATTTGATAGGATAGATGATAGGGTAGGATAGAGGATAGGATAGGATAGAGGATAGGATAGGATAGAGGATAGGATAGCATAGAGGATAGGATAGGATAGAGGATAGGATAGGATAGAGGATAGGATAGGATAGAGGATAGGATAGGATAGAGGATAGAGGATAGGATAGGATAGAGCATAGGATAGGATAGAGGATAGGATAGGATAGAGGATAGGATAGGATAGAGGATAGGATAGGATAGAGGATAGGATAGGATAGAGGATAGGATAGGGGATTTGATAGGATAGAGGATATGATAGGATAGAAGATAGGATAGGATAGAGGATACGAGAGGATAGAGGATAGGATAGCATAGAGGATAGGATAGGATAGAGGATAGGATAGGATAGAGGATAGGATAGGATAGAGGATAGGATAGAGGATAGGATAGGATAGAGGATAGGATAGAGGATAGGATAGAGGATAGGATAGAGGATAGGATAGAGGATAGGATAGGATAGAGGATAGGATCGGATAGAGGATAGGATAGGATAGAGGATAGGATAGGATAGAGGATAGGATAGGATACAGGATAGGATAGGATAGAGGATAGGATAGGGGACTTGATAGGATAGAGGATAGGATAGGATAGAGGATAGGATAGGATAGAGGATAGGATAGGATAGAGGATAGGATAGGATAGAGGATAGGATAGGATAGAGGATAGGATAGGATAGAGGATAGGATAGGATAGAGGATAGGATGGGATAGAGGATAGGATAGGATAGAGGATAGGATAGAGGATAGGATAGGATAGAGGATAGGATAGGATACAGGATAGGATAGGATAGAGGATAGGATAGCATAGAGGATAGGATAGGATAGAGGATAGGATAGGATAGAGGATAGGATAGGATAGGATAGAGGATAGGATAGGATAGAGGATAGGATAGAGGTTAGGATAGAGGATAGGATAGGATAGAGGTTAGGATAGAGGATAGGATAGAGGATAGGAAAGGATAGAGGATAGGATCGGATAGAGGATAGGATAGGATAGGGGATAGGATAAAATAGAGGATAGGATAGGATAGAGGATAGGATAGGATAGAGGATAGGATAGGATAGAGGATAGAGGATAGGATAGGATAGAGGATAGAGGATAGGATAGGATAGAGGATAGGATAGGATAGAGGATAGGATAGGATAGCGGATAGGATAGCGGATAGAATAGGATAGAGGATAGGATAGGATAGAGGATAGGATAGGATAGAAGATAGGATAGGAGAGTGGATAGGATAGGATAGAGGATAGGATAGGATAGAGGATAGGATAGGATAGAGGATAGGATAGGATAGAGTATAGAATAGGATAGAGGATAGGATAGGATAGAGGATAGGATAGGATTGAGGATAGGATGGGATAGAGGATAGGATAGGATAGAGGATAGGATAGAGGATAGGATAGGATAGAGGATAGGATAGGATACAGGATAGGATAGGATAGAGGATAGGATAGCATAGAGGATAGGATAGGATAGAGGATAGGATAGGATAGAGGATAGGATAGGATAGAGGATAGGATAGGATAGAGGTTAGGATAGAGGATAGGATAGGATAGAGGTTAGGATAGAGGATAGGATAGGATAGAGGTTAGGATAGAGGATAGGATAGAGGATAGGAAAGGATAGAGGATAGGATCGGATAGAGGATAGGATAGGATAGGGGATAGGATAAAATAGAGGATAGGATAGGATAGAGGATAGGATAGGATAGAGGATAGGATAGGATAGAGGATAGAGGATAGGATAGGATAGAGGATAGGATAGGATAGAGGATAGGATAGGATAGCGGATAGGATAGCGGATAGGATAGGATAGAGGATAGGATAGGATAGAGGATAGGATAGGATAGAAGATAGGATAGGAGAGTGGATAGGATAGGATAGAGGATAGGATAGGATAGAGGATAGGATAGGATAGAGGATAGGATAGGATAGAGTATAGAATAGGATAGAGGATAGGATAGGATAGAGGATAGGATAGGATAGATGATAGGATAGGATAGAGGATAGGATAGGATAGAGGATAGGATAGGATAGCGGATAGGATAGGATAGAAGATAGGATAGGATAGAAGATAGGATAGGAGAGTGGATAGGATAGGATAGAGGATAGGATAGGATAGAGGATAGGATAGGATAGAGTATAGAATAGGATAGAGGATAGGATAGGATAGAGGATAGGATAGGATTGAGGATAGGATAGGATAGAGGATAGGATAAAGGATAGGATAGCATAGAGGATAGGATAGGATAGAGGATAGGATAGGGGATTGGATAGTATAGAGGATTGGATAGGATGGAGTATAGGATAGGATAGAGGATAGGATAGAGGATAGAATAAAGTATATGATAGGGGATTGGATAGGATAGAGGATAGGAGACGATAGATGATAGGATAGGATAGAGCATAGGATAGGATAGAGGATAGGATAGGATAGAGGATAGGATAGGATAGGGGATAGGATAGGATAGGATAGAGGATAGGATAGGATAGAGGATAGGATAGGATAGAGTATAGGATAGGATAGAGGATAGGATAGAGGATAGGATAGGATAGAGGATAGGATAGAGGATAGGATAGGACAGAGGATAGGATAGGATGGAGGATATAATAGGATATAGGATAGGATAGAGAATAGGATAGGGTAGAGGATAGGATAGGATAGAGGATAGGATAGGGGATTCGATAGGATAGAGCATAGGAGAGGATAGAGGATAGGATAGGATAGAGGATACGATATTATAGAGGATAGGATAGGGGATTGGATAGGATAGAGGATAGGATAGGATAGGATAGAGGATAGGATAGGATAGAGGATAGGATAGGATAGGATAGGATAGAGGATAGGATAGGATAGAGGATAGGATAAGATAGAGGATAGGATAGGATAGAGGATAGGATAGGATAGAGGATAGGATAGGATAGAGGATTGGATAGGATAGAGGATAGGATAGGATGGAGGATAGGATAGGATTGAGGATAGGATAGGTTTGAGGATAGGTTAGGATAGAGGATAGGATAGGATAGATGATATTCTAGGATAGAGGGTAGGATAGGATAGAGGATACGATAATATACACGATAGGATAGAATTGAGGATCGGATACGATAGAGGATAGGATGGGGGATTGGATAGGATAGAGGACAGGATAGGATAGAGGATAGGATAGGATAGAGGATAGGATAGGATAGGATAGAGAATAGGATAGGATAGAGGATAGGATAGGATAGAGGATAGGATAGGATAGTGGATAGGATAGGATAGAGGATAGGATAGGATAGAGGATACGATAGGATAGAGGATACGATAGGATAGAGGATAGGATAGGATAGGGGATATTATAGGATAGAGGATAGGATAGGATAGCGGATAGGATAGCGGATAGGATAGGATAGAGGAAAGGATAGAGGATAGGATAGAGGATAGGATAGAGGATAGGATAGAGGATAGGATAGAGGATATTATAGGATACACGATAGGTTAGGATAGAGGATTCGATAGGATAGAGGATAGGATAGTATAGAGGATAGGATAGGATAGAGGATAGGATAGGATAGAGGATAGGATAGGATAGAGGATAGGATAGGATAGAGGATAGGATAGGATAGAGGATAGGATAGGATAGAGGATAGGATAGGATAGCGGATAGGATAGCGGATAGGATAGGATAGAGGATAGGATAGGATAGAGGATAGGATAGGATAGAAGATAGGATAGGAGAGTGGATAGGATAGGATAGAGGATAGGATAGGATAGAGGATAGGATAGGATAGAGGATAGGATAGGATAGAGTATAGAATAGGATAGAGGATAAGATAGGATAGAGGATAGGATAGGATTGAGGATAGGATAGGATAGAGGATAGGATAAAGGATAGGATAGCATAGAGGATAGGATAGGATAGAGGATAGGATAGGATAGAGGATATGATAGGATAGAGGATAGGATAGGATAGCGGATAGGATAGGATAGAAGATAGGATAGGATAGAAGATAGGATAGGAGAGTGGATAGGATAGGATAGAGGATAGGATAGGATAGAGGATAGGATAGGATAGAGTATAGAATAGGATAGAGGATAGGATAGGATAGAGGATAGGATAGGATTGAGGATAGGATAGGATAGAGGATAGGATAAAGGATAGGATAGCATAGAGGATAGGAAAGGATAGAGGATAGGATAGGATAGAGGATAGGATAGGATAGAGGATAGGATAGGATAGAGGATAGGATAGGATAGAGGATAGGATAGGATAGAGGATAGGATAGGATAGCGGATAGGATAGGATAGAGGATAGGATAGGATAGAGGATTGGATAGGACAGAGGATACGATAGGATAGATGAAAGGATAGAGGATAGGATAGGATAGAGGATAGGATAGGATAGAGGATAGGATAGGATAGCGGATAGGATAGGATAGAAGATAGGATAGGATAGAGGATAGGATAGGATAGAGGATAGGATAGGATAGAGTATAGAATAGGATAGAGGATAGGATAGGATAGAGGATAGGATAGGATTGAGGATAGGATAGGATAGAGGATAGGATAAAGGATAGGATAGCATAGAGGATAGGATAAAGGATAGGATAGCATAGAGGATAGGATAGGATAGAGGATAGGATAGGATAGAGGATAGGATAGGATAGAGGATAGGATAGGATAGAGGATAGGATAGGATAGAGGATAGGATAGGATAGAGGATAGGATAGGATAGCGGATAGGATAGGATAGAGGATAGGATAGGATAGAGGATAGGATAGGATAGAGGATAGGATAGGACAGAGGATACGATAGGATAGATGAAAGGATAGAGGATAGGATAGGATAGAGGATAGGATAGGATAGAGGATAGGATAGGATAGAAGATAGGATAGGAGAGAGGATAGGATAGGATAGAGGATAGGATAGGATAGAGGATAGGATAGGATAGAGTATAGAATAGGATAGAGGATAGGATAGGATAGAGGATAGGATAGGATTGAGGATAGGATAGGATAGATGATAAGATTGGATAGAGCATCGGATAGGGGATTGGATAGAGAATAGGATAGGATAGAGGATAGGATAGGATAGAGGATAGGATAGGATAGAGTATAGGATAGGATAGAGGATAGGATAGGGGATTTGATAGGATAGAGGATAGGATAGGATAGAAGATAGGATAGGATAGAGGATACGATAGGATAGAGGATAGGATAGGGGATTTGATAGGATATATGATAGGGTAGGATAGAGGATAGGATAGGATAGAGGATAGAGGATAGGATAGGATAGAGGATAGGATAGGATAGAGGATAGGATAGGATAGAGGATAGGATAGGATAGAGGATAGGATAGGATAGAGGATAGGATAGGATAGAGGATAGGATAGGATAGAGGATAGGATAGGGGATTTGATAGGATAGAGGATATGATAGGATAGAAGATAGGATAGGATAGAGGATACGATAGGATAGAGGATAGGATAGGGGATTTGATAGGATATATGATAGGGTAGGATAGAGGATAGGATAGGATAGAGGATAGGATATGATAGAGGATAGGATAGGATAGAGGATAGGATAGGATAGAGGATAGGATAGAGGATAGGATAGAGGATAGGATAGGATAGAGGATAGGATAGGATAGAGGATAGGATAGGGTAGAGGGTAGGATAGGATTGAGGATATGATAGGATAGAGGATAAGATAGGATAGAGGATAAGGTAGGGGATTTGATAGGATAGATGATAGGGTAAGATAGAAGATAGGATAGGATAGAGGATAGGATAGGATAGAGGATAGGATAGGATAGAGGATAGGATAGGATAGAGGATAGGATAGGATAGAGGTTAGGATAGAGGATAGGATAGAGGATAGGAAAGGATAGAGGATAGGATCTGATAGAGGATAGGATAGGATAGGGGATAGGATAAAATAGAGGATAGGATAGGATAGAGGATAGGATAGGATAGAGGATAGGATAGGATAGAGGATAGGATAGGGGATTTGATAGGATAGAGGATATGATAGGATAGAAGATAGGATAGGATAGAGGATACGATAGGATAGAGGATAGGATAGGGGATTTGATAGGATAGATGATAGGGTAGGATAGAGGATAGGATAGGATAGAGGATAGGATAGCATAGAGGATAGGATAGGATAGAGGATAGGATAGGATAGAGGATAGGATAGGATAGAGGATAGGATAGGATAGAGGATAGGATAGGATAGAGGATAGGATAGGATAGAGGATAGGATAGGATAGAGGATAGGATAGGATAGAGGATAGGATAGGATAGAGGATAGGATAGGATAGAGGATAGGATAGGATAGAGGATAGGATAGGATAGAGGATAGGATAGGATAGAGGATAGAGGATAGGATAGGATAGAGGATAGGATAGGATAGAGGATAGGATAGGATAGAGGATAGGATAGGATAGAGGATAGGATAGGATAGAGGATAGGATTGGATAGAGGATAGAGGATAGGATAGGATAGAGGATAGGATAGGATAGAGGATAGGATAGGATAGAGGATAGGATAGGATAGAGGATAGGATAGGATAGAGGATAGGATAGGGGATTTGATAGGATAGAGGATATGATAGGATAGAAGATAGGATAGGATAGAGGATACGATAGGATAGAGGATAGGATAGCATAGAGGATAGGATAGGATAGAGGATAGGATAGGATAGAGGATAGGATAGGATAGAGGATAGGATAGAGGATAGGATAGGATAGAGGATAGGATAGAGGATAGGATAGAGGATAGGATAGAGGATAGGATAGAGGATAGGATAGGATAGAGGATAGGATCGGATAGAGGATAGGATAGGATAGAGGATAGGATAGGATAGAGGATAGGATAGGATACAGGATAGGATAGGATAGAGGATAGGATAGGGGATTTGATAGGATAGAGGATAGGATAGGATAGAGGATAGGATAGGATAGAGGATAGGATAGGATAGAGGATAGGATAGGATAGAGGATAGGATAGGATAGAGGATAGGATAGGATAGAGGATAGGATAGGATAGAGGATAGGATAGGATAGAGGATAGGATAGGATAGAGGATAGGATAGGATAGAGGATAGGATAGGATAGAGGATAGGATAGGATAGAGGATAGGATAGGATAGAGGATAGGATAGGATAGAGGAAAGGATAGGATAGAGGATAGGATAGGATAGAGGATAGGATAGGATAGAGGATAGGATAGGATAGAGGATAGGATAGGATAGAGGATAGAGGATAGGATAGGATAGGATAGAGGATAGGATAGGATAGAGGATAGGATAGGATAGAGGATAGGATAGGGGATTTGATAGGATAGAGGATATGATAGGATAGAAGATAGGATAGGATAGAGGATACGATAGGATAGAGGATAGGATAGGGGATTTGATAGGATAGATGATAGGGTAGGATAGAGGATAGGATAGGATAGAGGATAGGATAGGATAGAGGATAGGATAGCATAGAGGATAGGATAGCATAGAGGATAGGATAGGATAGAGGATAGGATAGGATAGAGGATAGGATAGGATAGAGGATAGGATAGGGGATTTGATAGGATAGAGGATATGATAGGATAGAAGATAGGATAGGATAGAGGATACGATAGGATAGAGGATAGGATAGGGGATTTGATAGGATAGATGATAGGGTAGGATAGAGGATAGGATAGGATAGAGGATAGGATAGGATAGAGGATAGGATAGCATAGAGGATAGGATAGGATAGAGGATAGGATAGGATAGAGGATAGGATAGGATAGAGGATAGGATAGGATAGAGGATAGGATAGGATAGAGGTTAGGATAGAGGATAGGATAGAGGATAGGAAAGGATAGAGGATAGGATCTGATAGAGGATAGGATAGGATAGGGGACAGGATAAAATAGAGGATAGGATAGGATAGAGGATAGGATAGGATAGAGGATAGGATAGGATAGAGGATAGGATAGGGGATTTGATAGGATAGAGGATATGATAGGATAGAAGATAGGATAGGATAGAGGATACGATAGGATAGAGGATAGGATAGGGGATTTGATAGGATAGATGATAGGGTAGGATAGAGGATAGGATAGGATAGAGGATAGGATAGCATAGAGGATAGGATATGATAGAGGATAGGATAGGATAGAGGATAGGATAGGATAGAGGATAGGATAGCATAGAGGATAGGATAGCATAGAGGATAGGATAGGATAGAGGATAGGATAGGATAGAGGATAGGATAGGATAGAGGATAGGATAGGATAGAGGATAGGATAGGATAGAGGATAGGATAGGATAGAGGATAGGATAGGATAGAGGATAGGATAGGATAGAGGATAGGATAGGATAGAGGATAGGATAGGATAGAGGATAGGATAGGATAGAGGATAGAGGATAGGATAGGATAGAGGATAGGATAGGATAGAGGATAGGATAGGATAGAGGATAGGATAGGATAGAGGATAGGATAGGGGATTTGATAGGATAGAGGATATGATAGGATAGAAGATAGGATAGGATAGAGGATACGATAGGATAGAGGATAGGATAGCATAGAGGATAGGATAGGATAGAGGATAGGATAGGATAGAGGATAGGATAGGATAGAGGATAGGATAGAGGATAGGATAGGATAGAGGATAGGATAGAGGATAGGATAGAGGATAGGATAGAGGATAGGATACGATAGAGGATAGGATCGGATAGAGGATAGGATAGGATAGAGGATAGGATAGGATAGAGGATAGGATAGGATACAGGATAGGATAGGATAGAGGATAGGATAGGGGATTTGATAGGATAGAGGATAGGATAGGATAGAGGATAGGATAGGATAGAGGATAGGATAGGATAGAGGATAGGATAGGATAGAGGATAGGATAGGATAGAGGATAGGATAGGATAGAGGATAGGATAGGATAGAGGATAGGATAGGATAGAGGATAGGATAGGATAGAGGATAGGATAGGATAGAGGATAGGATAGGATAGAGGATAGGATAGGATAGAGGATAGGATAGGATAGAGGATAGGATAGGATAGAGGATAGGATAGGATAGAGGATAGGATAGGATAGAGGATAGGATAGGATAGAGGATAGGATAGGATAGAGGATAGGATAGGATAGAGGATAGGATAGGATAGAGGATAGGATAGGATAGAGGATAGGATAGGATAGAGGATAGGATAGGATAGAGGATAGGATAGGATAGAGGATAGGATAGGATAGAGGATAGGATAGGATAGAGGATAGGATAGGATAGAGGATAGGATAGGATAGAGGATAGGATAGGATAGAGGATAGGATAGGATAGAGGATAGGATAGGATAGAGGATAGGATAGGATAGAGGATAGGATAGGATAGAGGATAGGATAGGATAGAGGATAGGATAGGATAGAGGATAGGATAGGATAGAGGATAGGATAGGATACAGGATAGAGGATAGGATAGGATAGAGGATAGGATAGGATAGGATAGAGGATAGGATAGGATAGAGGATAGGATAGGATAGAGGATAGGATAGGGGATTTGATAGGATAGAGGATATGATAGGATAGAAGATAGGATAGGATAGAGGATACGATAGGATAGAGGATAGGATAGGGGATTTGATAGGATAGATGATAGGGTAGGATAGAGGATAGGATAGGATAGAGGATAGGATAGGATAGAGGATAGGATAGCATAGAGGATAGGATAGCATAGAGGATAGGATAGGATAGAGGATAGGATAGGATAGAGGATAGGATAGGATAGAGGATAGGATCGGATAGAGGATAGGATAGGATAGAGGATAGGATAGGATAGAGGACAGGATAGGATAGAGGATAGAGGATAGGATAGGATAGAGGATAGGATAGGATAGAGGGTAGGATAGGATAGAGGATAGGATAGGATAGAGGATAGAGGATAGAGGATAGAGGATAGGATAGGATAGAGGATAGGATAGGATAGAGGATAGGATAGGATAGAGGATAGGATAGGATACAGGATAGGATAGGATAGAGGATAGGATAGGGGATTTGATAGGATAGAGGATATGATAGGATAGAAGATAGGATAGGATAGAGGATACGATAGGATAGAGGATAGGATAGGGGATTTGATAGGATAGATGATAGGGTAGGATAGAGGATAGGATAGGATAGAGGATAGGATAGGATAGAGGATAGGATAGCATAGAGGATAGGATAGGATAGAGGATAGGATAGGATAGAGGATAGGATAGGATAGAGGATAGGATAGGATAGAGGATAGGATAGGGGATTTGATAGGATAGAGGATATGATAGGATAGAAGATAGGATAGGATAGAGGATACGATAGGATAGAGGATAGGATAGCATAGAGGATAGGATAGGATAGAGGATAGGATAGGATAGAGGATAGGATAGGATAGAGGATGGGATAGAGGATAGGATAGGATAGAGGATAGGATAGAGGATAGGATAGGATAGAGGATAGGATAGGATACAGGATAGGATAGGATAGAGGATAGGATAGCATAGAGGATAGGATAGGATAGAGGATAGGATAGGATAGAGGATAGGATAGGATAGAGGATAGGATAGGATAGAGGATAGGATAGGATAGAGGTTAGGATAGAGGATAGGATAGGATAGAGGTTAGGATAGAGGATAGGATAGAGGATAGGAAAGGATAGAGGATAGGATCGGATAGAGGATAGGATAGGATAGGGGATAGGATAAAATAGAGGATAGGATAGGATAGAGGATAGGATAGGATAGAGGATAGGATAGGATAGAGGATAGGATAGGAAAGAGGATAGGATAGGATAGAGGATAGGATAGGATAGAGGATAGTATAGGATAGAGGATAGGATAGGATAGAGGATAGAGGATAGGATAGGATAGAGGATAGGATAGGATAGAGGATAGGATAGGATAGAGGATAGGATAGGATAGAGGATAGGATAGGGGATTTGATAGGATAGAGGATATGATAGGATAGAAGATAGGATAGGATAGAGGATACGATAGGATAGAGGATAGGATAGGGGATTTGATAGGATAGATGATAGGGTAGGATAGAGGATAGGATAGGATAGAGGATAGGATAGGATAGAGGATAGGATAGCATAGAGGATAGGATAGCATAGAGGATAGGATAGGATAGAGGATAGGATAGGATAGAGGATAGGATAGGATAGAGGATAGGATAGGGGATTTGATAGGATAGAGGATATGATAGGATAGAAGATAGGATAGGATAGAGGATACGATAGGATAGAGGATAGGATAGGGGATTTGATAGGATAGATGATAGGGTAGGATAGAGGATAGGATAGGATAGAGGATAGGATAGGATAGAGGATAGGATAGCATAGAGGATAGGATAGGATAGAGGATAGGATAGGATAGAGGATAGGATAGGATAGAGGATAGGATAGGATAGAGGATAGGATAGGATAGAGGTTAGGATAGAGGATAGGATAGAGGATAGGAAAGGATAGAGGATAGGATCTGATAGAGGATAGGATAGGATAGGGGATAGGATAAAATAGAGGATAGGATAGGATAGAGGATAGGATAGGATAGAGGATAGGATAGGATAGAGGATAGGATAGGGGATTTGATAGGATAGAGGATATGATAGGATAGAAGATAGGATAGGATAGAGGATACGATAGGATAGAGGATAGGATAGGGGATTTGATAGGATAGAGGATAGGATAGGATAGAGGATAGGATAGGGGATTTGATAGGATAGATGATAGGGTAGGATAGAGGATAGGATAGGATAGAGGATAGGATAGGATAGAGGATAGGATAGGATAGAGGATAGGATAGGATAGAGGATAGGATAGGATAGAGGATAGGATAGGATAGAGGATAGGATAGGATAGAGGATAGGATAGGATAGAGGATAGGATAGGATAGAGGATAGGATAGGATAGAGGATAGGATAGGATAGAGGATAGGATAGGATAGAGGATAGGATAGGATAGAGGATAGGATAGGGGATTTGATAGGATAGATGATAGGGTAGGATAGAGGATAGGATAGGATAGAGGATAGGATAGGATAGAGGATAGGATAGCATAGAGGATAGGATAGCATAGAGGATAGGATAGGATAGAGGATAGGATAGGATAGAGGATAGGATAGGATAGAGGATAGGATCGGATAGAGGATAGGATAGGATAGAGGATAGGATAGGATAGAGGACAGGATAGGATAGAGGATAGAGGATAGGATAGGATAGAGGATAGGATAGGATAGAGGGTAGGATAGGATAGAGGATAGGATAGGATAGAGGATAGAGGATAGAGGATAGAGGATAGGATAGGATAGAGGATAGGATAGGATAGAGGATAGGATAGGATACAGGATAGGATAGGATAGAGGATAGGATAGGGGATTTGATAGGATAGAGGATATGATAGGATAGAAGATAGGATAGGATAGAGGATACGATAGGATAGAGGATAGGATAGCATAGAGGATAGGATAGGATAGAGGATAGGATAGGATAGAGGATAGGATAGGATAGAGGATGGGATAGAGGATAGGATAGGATAGAGGATAGGATAGAGGATAGGATAGGATAGAGGATAGGATAGGATACAGGATAGGATAGGATAGAGGATAGGATAGCATAGAGGATAGGATAGGATAGAGGATAGGATAGGATAGAGGATAGGATAGGATAGAGGATAGGATAGGATAGAGGATAGGATAGGATAGAGGTTAGGATAGAGGATAGGATAGGATAGAGGTTAGGATAGAGGATAGGATAGAGGATAGGAAAGGATAGAGGATAGGATCGGATAGAGGATAGGATAGGATAGGGGATAGGATAAAATAGAGGATAGGATAGGATAGAGGATAGGATAGGATAGAGGATAGGATAGGATAGAGGATAGAGGATAGGATAGGATAGAGGATAGGATAGGATAGAGGATAGGATAGGATAGAGGATAGGATAGGGGATTTGATAGGATAGAGGATATGATAGGATAGAAGATAGGATAGGATAGAGGATACGATAGGATAGAGGATAGGATAGGGGATTTGATAGGATAGATGATAGGGTAGGATAGAGGATAGGATAGGATAGAGGATAGGATAGGATAGAGGATAGGATAGCATAGAGGATAGGATAGGATAGAGGATAGAGGATAGGATAGGATAGAGGATAGGATAGGATAGAGGATAGGATAGGGGATTTGATAGGATAGAGGATATGATAGGATAGAAGATAGGATAGGATAGAGGATACGATAGGATAGAGGATAGGATAGGGGATTTGATAGGATAGATGATAGGGTAGGATAGAGGATAGGATAGGATAGAGGATAGGATAGGATAGAGGATAGGATAGCATAGAGGATAGGATAGGATAGAGGATAGGATAGGATAGAGGATAGGATAGGATAGAGGATAGGATAGAGGATAGGATAGGATAGAGGATAGGATAGAGGATAGGATAGGATAGAGGATAGGATAGGATTGAGGATAGGATCGGATAGAGGATAGGATAGGATAGAGGATAGGATAGGATAGAGGACAGGATAGGATAGAGGATAGAGGATAGGATAGGATAGAGGATGGGATAGGATAGAGGACAGGATAGGATAGAGGATAGAGGATAGGATAGGATAGAGGATAGGATAGGATAGAGGGTAGGATAGGATAGAGGATAGGATAGGATAGAGGATAGAGGATAGAGGATAGGATAGGATAGAGGATAGGATAGGATAGAGGATAGGATAGGATAGAGGATAGGATAGGATACAGGATAGGATAGGATAGAGGATAGGATAGGGGATTTGATAGGATAGAGGATATGATAGGATAGAAGATAGGATAGGATAGAGGATACGATAGGATAGAGGATAGGATAGGGGATTTGATAGGATAGATGATAGGATAGGATAGAGGATAGGATAGGATAGAGGATAGGATAGGATAGAGGATAGGATAGGATAGAGGATAGGATAGGATAGAGGATAGAGGATAGGATAGGATAGAGGATAGGATAGCATAGAGGATAGGATAGGATAGAGGATAGGATAGGATAGAGGATAGGATAGGATAGAGGATAGGATAGGATAGAGGATAGAGGATAGGATAGGATAGAGGATAGGATAGGATAGAGGATAGGATAGGATAGAGGATAGGATAGGATAGAGGATAGGATAGGATAGAGGATAGGATAGGATAGAGGATAGGATAGGGGATTTGATAGGATAGAGGATATGATAGGATAGAAGATAGGATAGGATAGAGGATACGATAGGATAGAGGATAGGATAGGGGATTTGATAGGATAGATGATAGGGTAGGATAGAGGATAGGATAGGATAGAGGATAGGATAGGATAGAGGATAGGATAGCATAGAGGATAGGATAGGATAGAGGATAGGATAGGATAGAGGATAGGATAGGATAGAGGATAGGATAGAGGATAGGATAGGATAGAGGATAGGATAGAGGATAGGATAGGATAGAGGATAGGATAGGATTGAGGATAGGATCGGATAGAGGATAGGATAGGATAGAGGATAGGATAGGATAGAGGACAGGATAGGATAGAGGATAGAGGATAGGATAGGATAGAGGATAGGATAGGATAGAGGGTAGGATAGGATAGAGGATAGGATAGGATAGAGGATAGAGGATAGAGGATAGGATAGGATAGAGGATAGGATAGGATAGAGGATAGGATAGGATACAGGATAGGATAGGATAGAGGATAGGATAGGGGATTTGATAGGATAGAGGATATGATAGGATAGAAGATAGGATAGGATAGAGGATACGATAGGATAGAGGATAGGATAGGGGATTTGATAGGATAGATGATAGGGTAGGATAGAGGATAGGATAGGATAGAGGATAGGATAGGATAGAGGATAGGATAGCATAGAGGATAGGATAGGATAGAGGATAGGATAGGATAGAGGATAGGATAGGATAGAGGATAGGATAGGATAGAGGATAGGATAGGATAGAGGATAGAGGATAGGATAGGATAGAGGATAGGATAGGATAGAGGATAGGATAGGATAGAGGATAGGATAGGATAGAGGATAGGATAGGATAGAGGATAGGATAGGATAGAGGATAGGATAGGATAGAGGATAGGATAGCATAGAGGATAGGATAGGGGATTTGATAGGATAGAGGATATGATAGGGTAGAAGATAGGATAGGATAGAGGATACGATAGGATAGAGGATAGCATAGCATAGAGGATAGGATAGGATAGAGGATAGGATAGGATAGAGGATAGGATAGGATAGAGGATAGGATAGAGGATAGGATAGGATAGAGGATAGGATAGAGGATAGGATAGAGGATAGGATAGAGGATAGGATAGGATAGAGGATAGGATCGGATAGAGGATAGGATAGGATAGAGGATAGGATAGGATAGAGGATAGGATAGGATACAGGATAGGATAGGATAGAGGATAGGATAGGGGATTTGATAGGATAGAGGATAGGATAGGATAGAGGATAGGATAGGATAGAGGATAGGATAGGATAGAGGATAGGATAGGATAGAGGATAGGATAGGATAGAGGATAGGATAGGATAGAGGATAGGATAGGATAGAGGATAGGATAGGATAGAGGATAGGATCGGATAGAGGATAGGATAGGATAGAGGATAGGATAGGATAGAGGATAGGATAGGATAGAGGATAGGATAGGATAGAGGATAGGATAGGATAGAGGATAGGATAGGATAGAGGATAGGATAGGATAGAGGATAGGATAGGATAGAGGATAGGATAGGATAGAGGATAGGATAGGATAGAGGATAGGATAGGATAGAGGATAGGATAGGATAGAGGATAGGATAGGATAGAGGATAGGATAGGATAGAGGATAGGATAGGATAGAGGATAGGATAGGATAGAGGATAGAGGATAGGATAGGATAGAGGATAGGATAGGATAGAGGATAGGATAGGATAGAGGATAGGATAAGATAGAGGATAGGATAGGATAGAGGATAGGATAGGATAGAGGATAGGATAGGATAGAGGATAGGATACTATAGAGGATAGGATAGGATAGAGGATAGGATAGGATAGAGGATAGGATAGGATAGAGGATAGGATAGGATAGAGGATAGGATAGCATAGTGGATAGGATAGGATAGAGGATAGGATAGGATAGAGGATAGGATAGGATAGAGGATAGGATAGAGGATAGGATAGAGGATAGGATAGAGGATAGGATAGGATAGAGGATAGGATCGGATAGAGGATAGGATAGGATAGAGGATAGGATAGGATAGAGGATAGGATAGGATACAGGATAGGATAGGATAGATGATAGGATAGGGGATTTGATAGGATAGAGGATAGGATAGGATAGAGGATAGGATAGGATAGAGGATAGGATACTATAGAGGATAGGATAGGATAGAGGATAGGATAGGATAGAGGATAGGATAGCATAGAGGATTGGATAGGATAGAGGATAGGATAGGATAGAGGATAGGATCGGATAGAGGATAGGATAGGATAGAGGATAGGATAGGATAGAGGATAGGATAGGATAGAGGATAGAGGATAGGATAGGATAGAGGATAGGATAGGATAGAGGATAGGATAGGATAGAGGATAGGATAGGATAGAGGATAGGATAGGATAGAGGATAGGATAGGATAGAGGATAGGATAGGATAGAGGATAGGATAGGATAGAGGATAGGATAGGATAGAGGATAGGATAGGATAGAGGATAGGATAGGATAGAGGATAGGATAGGATAGAGGATAGGATAGGATAGAGGATAGGATAGGATAGAGGATAGGATAGGATAGAGGATAGGATAGGGGATTTGATAGGATAGAGGATATGATAGGATAGAAGATAGGATAGGATAGAGGATAGGATAGGATAGAGGATAGGATAGGGGATTCGATAGGATAGAGCATAGGAGAGGATAGAGGATAGGATAGGATAGAGGATACGATATTATAGAGGATAGGATAGGGGATTGGATAGGATAGAGGATAGGATAGGATAGGATAGAGGATAGGATAGGATAGAGGATAGGATAGGATAGGATAGGATAGAGGATAGGATAGGATAGAGGATAGGATAAGATAGAGGATAGGATAGGATAGAGGATAGGATAGGATAGAGGATAGGATAGGATAGAGGATTGGATAGGATAGAGGATAGGATAGGATGGAGGATAGGATAGGATTGAGGATAGGATAGGTTTGAGGATAGGTTAGGATAGAGGATAGGATAGGATAGATGATATTCTAGGATAGAGGGTAGGATAGGATAGAGGATACGATAATATACACGATAGGATAGAATTGAGGATCGGATACGATAGAGGATAGGATGGGGGATTGGATAGGATAGAGGACAGGATAGGATAGAGGATAGGATAGGATAGACGATAGGATAGGATAGGATAGAGAATAGGATAGGATAGAGGATAGGATAGGATAGAGGATAGGATAGGATAGTGGATAGGATAGGATAGAGGATAGGATAGGATAGAGGATACGATAGGATAGAGGATACGATAGGATAGAGGATAGGATAGGATAGGGGATATTATAGGATAGAGGATAGGATAGGATAGCGGATAGGATAGCGGATAGGATAGGATAGAGGAAAGGATAGAGGATAGGATAGAGGATAGGATAGAGGATAGTATAGAGGATAGGATAGAGTATATTATAGGATACACGATAGGTTAGGATAGAGGATTCGATAGGATAGAGGATAGGATAGTATAGAGGATAGGATAGGATAGAGGATAGGATAGGATAGAGGATAGGATAGGATAGAGGATAGGATAGGATAGAGGATAGGATAGGATAGAGGATAGGATAGGATAGAGGATAGGATAGGATAGCGGATAGGATAGCGGATAGGATAGGATAGAGGATAGGATAGGATAGAGGATAGGATAGGATAGAAGATAGGATAGGAGAGTGGATAGGATAGGATAGAGGATAGGATAGGATAGAGGATAGGATAGGATAGAGGATAGGATAGGATAGAGTATAGAATAGGATAGAGGATAAGATAGGATAGAGGATAGGATAGGATTGAGGATAGGATAGGATAGAGGATAGGATAAAGGATAGGATAGCATAGAGGATAGGATAGGATAGAGGATAGGATAGGATAGAGGATAGGATAGGATAGAGGATAGGATAGGATAGAGGATAGGATAGGATAGCGGATAGGATAGGATAGAAGATAGGATAGCATAGAAGATAGGATAGGAGAGTGGATAGGATAGGATAGAGGATAGGATAGGATAGAGGATAGGATAGGATAGAGTATAGAATAGGATAGAGGATAGGATAGGATAGAGGATAGGATAGGATTGAGGATAGGATAGGATAGAGGATAGGATAAAGGATAGGATAGCATAGAGGATAGGAAAGGATAGAGGATAGGATAGGATAGAGGATAGGATAGGATAGAGGATAGGATAGGGTAGAGGATAGGATAGGATAGAGGATAGGATAGGATAGAGGATAGGATAGAGGATACGATAGAGGATAGGATAGAGGATTCGATAGGATAGAGGATATTATAGGATACACGATAGGTTAGGATAGAGGATTCGATAGGATAGAGGATAGGATAGGATAGAGGATAGGATAGGATAGAGGATAGGATAGGATAGAGAATAGGATAGGATAGAGGATAGGATAGGATAGAGGATAGGATAGGATAGAGGATAGGATAGAGGATAGGATAGAGGATAGGATAGGATAGAGGATAGGATAGGATAGAGCATAGGATAGGATAGAGGATAGGATAGGATAGAGTATAGGATAGAATAGAGGATAGGATAGAGGATTGGATGGGGTAGAGGATAGGATAGGATAGAGGATATGATAGGACAGAAGATAAGATAGGATAGAGGATAGGATAGGATAGAGGATAGGATAGGATAGAGGATAGGATAGGATAGAGGATAGGATAGGATAGAGGATAGGATAGGATAGAGGATAGGATAGGATAGAGGATAGAGGATAGGATAGGATAGAGGATAGGATAGGATAGGATAGAGGATAGGATAGGATAGAGGATAGGATAGGATAGAGGATAGGATAGGATAGAGGATAGGATAGGGGATTTGATAGGATAGAGGATATGATAGGATAGAAGATAGGATAGGATAGAGGATACGATAGGATAGAGGATAGGATAGGGGATTTGATAGGATAGATGATAGGGTAGGATAGAGGATAGGATAGGATAGAGGATAGGATAGGATAGAGGATAGGATAGCATAGAGGATAGGATAGCATAGAGGATAGGATAGGATAGAGGATAGGATAGGATAGAGGATAGGATAGGATAGAGGATAGGATCGGATAGAGGATAGGATAGGATAGAGGATAGGATAGGATAGAGGACAGGATAGGATAGAGGATAGAGGATAGGATAGGATAGAGGATAGGATAGGATAGAGGGTAGGATAGGATAGAGGATAGGATAGGATAGAGGATAGAGGATAGAGGATAGAGGATAGGATAGGATAGAGGATAGGATAGGATAGAGGATAGGATAGGATACAGGATAGGATAGGATAGAGGATAGGATAGGGGATTTGATAGGATAGAGGATATGATAGGATAGAAGATAGGATAGGATAGAGGATACGATAGGATAGAGGATAGGATAGGGGATTTGATAGGATAGATGATAGGGTAGGATAGAGGATAGGATAGGATAGAGGATAGGATAGGATAGAGGATAGGATAGCATAGAGGATAGGATAGGATAGAGGATAGGATAGGATAGAGGATAGGATAGGATAGAGGATAGGATAGGATAGAGGATAGGATAGGGGATTTGATAGGATAGAGGATATGATAGGATAGAAGATAGGATAGGATAGAGGATACGATAGGATAGAGGATAGGATAGCATAGAGGATAGGATAGGATAGAGGATAGGATAGGATAGAGGATAGGATAGGATAGAGGATGGGATAGAGGATAGGATAGGATAGAGGATAGGATAGAGGATAGGATAGGATAGAGGATAGGATAGGATACAGGATAGGATAGGATAGAGGATAGGATAGCATAGAGGATAGGATAGGATAGAGGATAGGATAGGATAGAGGATAGGATAGGATAGAGGATAGGATAGGATAGAGGATAGGATAGGATAGAGGTTAGGATAGAGGATAGGATAGGATAGAGGTTAGGATAGAGGATAGGATAGAGGATAGGAAAGGATAGAGGATAGGATCGGATAGAGGATAGGATAGGATAGGGGATAGGATAAAATAGAGGATAGGATAGGATAGAGGATAGGATAGGATAGAGGATAGGATAGGATAGAGGATAGAGGATAGGATAGGATAGAGGATAGGATAGGATAGAGGATAGGATAGGATAGAGGATAGGATAGGGGATTTGATAGGATAGAGGATATGATAGGATAGAAGATAGGATAGGATAGAGGATACGATAGGATAGAGGATAGGATAGGGGATTTGATAGGATAGATGATAGGGTAGGATAGAGGATAGGATAGGATAGAGGATAGGATAGGATAGAGGATAGGATAGCATAGAGGATAGGATAGGATAGAGGATAGGATAGGATAGAGGATAGGATAGGATAGAGGATAGGATAGGATAGAGGATAGAGGATAGGATAGGATAGAGGATAGGATAGGATAGAGGATAGGATAGGGGATTTGATAGGATAGAGGATATGATAGGATAGAAGATAGGATAGGATAGAGGATACGATAGGATAGAGGATAGGATAGGGGATTTGATAGGATAGATGATAGGGTAGGATAGAGGATAGGATAGGATAGAGGATAGGATAGGATAGAGGATAGGATAGCATAGAGGATAGGATAGGATAGAGGATAGGATAGGATAGAGGATAGGATAGGATAGAGGATAGGATAGAGGATAGGATAGGATAGAGGATAGGATAGAGGATAGGATAGGATAGAGGATAGGATAGGATTGAGGATAGGATCGGATAGAGGATAGGATAGGATAGAGGATAGGATAGGATAGAGGACAGGATAGGATAGAGGATAGAGGATAGGATAGGATAGAGGATAGGATAGGATAGAGGATAGGATAGGATAGAGGATAGGATAGGATAGAGGATAGGATAGGATAGAGGATAGGATAGGATAGAGGATAGGATAGGGGATTTGATAGGATAGAGGATATGATAGGATAGAAGATAGGATAGGATAGAGGATACGATAGGATAGAGGATAGGATAGGGGATTTGATAGGATAGATGATAGGGTAGGATAGAGGATAGGATAGGATAGAGGATAGGATAGGATAGAGGATAGGATAGCATAGAGGATAGGATAGGATAGAGGATAGGATAGGATAGAGGATAGGATAGGATAGAGGATAGGATAGAGGATAGGATAGGATAGAGGATAGGATAGAGGATAGGATAGGATAGAGGATAGGATCGGATAGAGGATAGGATAGGATAGAGGATAGGATAGGATAGAGGACAGGATAGGATAGAGGATAGAGGATAGGATAGGATAGAGGATAGGATAGGATAGAGGGTAGGATAGGATAGAGGATAGGATAGGATAGAGGATAGAGGATAGAGGATAGGATAGGATAGAGGATAGGATAGGATAGAGGATAGGATAGGATAGAGGATAGGATAGGATAGAGGATAGGATAGGATAGAGGATAGGATAGGATAGAGGATAGGATAGGATAGAGGATAGGATAGGATAGAGGATAGGATCGGATAGAGGATAGGATAGGATAGAGGATAGGATAGGATAGAGGATAGGATAGGATAGAGGATAGGATAGGATAGAGGATAGGATAGGATAGAGGATAGGATAGGATAGAGGATAGGATAGGATAGAGGATAGGATAGGATAGAGGATAGGATAGGATAGAGGATAGGATAGGATAGAGGATAGGATAGGATAGAGGATAGGATAGGATAGAGGATAGGATAGGATAGAGGATAGGATAGGATAGAGGATAGGATAGGATAGAGGATAGAGGATAGGATAGGATAGAGGATAGGATAGGATAGAGGATAGGATAGGATAGAGGATAGGATAGGATAGAGGATAGGATAGGGGATTTGATAGGATAGAGGATATGATAGGATAGAAGATAGGATAGGATAGAGGATACGATAGGATAGAGGATAGGATAGGGGATTTGATAGGATAGATGATAGGGTAGGATAGAGGATAGGATAGGATAGAGGATAGGATAGGATAGAGGATAGGATAGCATAGAAGATAGGATAGGATAGAGGATAGGATAGGATAGAGGATAGGATAGGATAGAGGTTAGGATAGAGGATAGGATAGAGGATAGGATAGGATAGAGGATAGGATCGGATAGAGGATAGGATAGGATAGAGGATAGGATAGGATAGAGGATAGGATAGGATAGAGGATAGGATAGGATAGAGGATAGGATAGGATAGAGGATAGAGGATAGGATAGGATAGAGGATAGGATAGGATAGAGGATAGGATAGGATAGAGGATAGGATAGGATAGAGGATAGGATAGGATAGAGGATAGGATAGGATAGAGGATAGGATAGGGGAATTGATAGGATAGAGGATATGATAGGATAGAAGATAGGATAGGATAGAGGATACGATAGGATAGAGGATAGGATTGGGGATTTGATAGGATAGATGATAGGGTAGGATAGAGGATAGGATAGGATAGAGGATAGGATAGGATAGAGGATAGGATAGCATAGAGGATAGGATAGGATAGAGGATAGGATAGGATAGAGGATAGGATAGGATAGAGGATAGGATAGGATAGAGGATAGAGGATAGGATAGGATAGAGGATAGGATAGGATAGGATAGAGGATAGGATAGGATAGAGGATAGGATAGGATAGAGGATAGGATAGGATAGAGGATAGGATAGGATAGAGGATAGGATAGGATAGAGGATAGGATAGGATAGAGGATAGGATAGGATAGAGGATAGGATAGGATAGAGGATAGGATAGGATAGAGGATAGGATAGGATAGAGGATAGGATAGGATAGAGGATGGGATAGGGGATTTGATAGGATAGAGGATATGATAGGATAGAAGATAGGATAGGATAGAGGATACGATAGGATAGAGGATAGGATAGCATAGAGGATAGGATAGGATAGAGGATAGGATAGGATAGAGGATAGGATAGGATAGAGGATAGGATAGAGGATAGGATAGAGGATAGGATAGGATAGAGGATAGGATAGAGGATATTATAGAGGATAGGATAGAGGATAGGATAGGATAGAGGATAGGATCGGATAGAGGATAGGATAGGATAGAGGATAGGATAGGATAGAGGATAGGATAGGATACAGGATAGGATAGGATAGAGGATAGGATAGGATAGAGTATAGGATAGGATAGAGGATAGGATAGGATAGAGGATAGGATAGGATAGAGGATAGGATAGGATAGAGGATAGGATAGGTTAGAGGATAGAGGATAGGATTGGTTAGAGGATAGGATAGGATAGAGGATAGGATAGGATAGAGGATAGGATAGGATAGAGGATAGGATAGGATAGAGGATAGGATAGGATAGAGGATAGGATAGGATACAGGATAGGATAGGGGATTTGATAGGATAGAGGGTAGGATTGGATAAAGGATAGGATAGGATAGAGGATAGGATAGGATAGAGGATAGGATAGGATAGAGGATAGGATAGGATAGAGGATAGGATAGCATAGTGGATAGGATAGGATAGAGGATAGGATAGGATAGAGGATAGGATAGGATAGAGGATAGGATAGAGGATAGGATAGAGGATAGGATAGAGGATAGGATAGGATAGAGGATAGGATCGGATAGAGGATAGGATAGGATAGAGGATAGGATAGGATAGAGGATAGGATAGGATACAGGATAGGATAGGATAGATGATAGGATAGGGGATTTGATAGGATAGAGGATAGGATAGGATAGAGGATAGGATAGGATAGAGGATAGGATAGGATAGAGGATAGGATAGGATAGAGGATAGGATAGGATAGAAGATAGGATAGGGTAGAGGATAGGATAGGATAGAGGATAGGATAGGATAGAGGATAGGATAGGGGATTTGATAGGATAGAGGATAGGATAGAATAGAGGATAGGATAGGATAGAGGATAGGATAGGATAGAGGATAGGATCGGATAGAGGATAGGATAGGATAGAGGATAGGATAGGATAGAGGATAGGATAGGATAGAGGATAGAGGATAGGATAGGATAGAGGATAGGATAGGATAGAGGATTGGATAGAGGATAGGATAGGATAGAGGATAGGATCGGATAGAGGATAGGATAGGATAGAGGATAGGATAGGATAGAGGATAGGATAGGATACAGGATAGGATAGGGGATTTGATAGGATAGAGGGTAGGATTGAATAAAGGATAGGATAGGATAGAGGATAGGATAGGATAGAGGATAGGATAGGATAGAGGATAGGATAGCATAGAGGATAGGATAGGATAGAGGATAGGATAGGATAGAGGATAGGATAGGATAGAGGATAGGATAGAGGATAGGATAGGATAGAGGATAGCATAGAGGATAGGATAGGATAGAGGATAGGATAGAGGATAGGATAGAGGATAGGATAGGATAGAGGATAGGATCGGATAGAGGATAGGATAGGATAGAGGATAGGATAGGATAGAGGATAGGATAGGATACAGGATAGGATAGGATAGATGATAGGATAGGGGATTTGATAGGATAGAGGATAGGATAGGATAGAGTATAGGATAGGATAGAGGATAGGATAGAGGATAGGATAGGATAGAGGATAGGATAGAGGATAGGATAGGACAGAGGATAGGATAGGATGGAGGATAGGATAGGATAGAGGATAGAGGATAGGATAGGATAGAGGATAGGATAGGATAGAGGATAGGATAGGATAGAGGATAGGATAGGATAGAGGATAGGATAGGATAGAGGATAGGATAGGATAGAGGATAGGATAGGATAGAGGATAGGATAGGATAGAGGATAGGATAGGATAGAGGATAGGATAGGATAGAGGATAGGATAGGATAGAGGATAGGATAGGATAGAGGATAGGATAGGATAGAGGATAGGATAGGATAGAGGATAGGATAGGGGATTTGATAGGATAGAGGATATGATAGGATAGAAGATAGGATAGGATAGAGGATAGGATAGGATAGAGGATAGGATAGGGGATTCGATAGGATAGAGCATAGGAGAGGATAGAGGATAGGATAGGATAGAGGATACGATATTATAGAGGATAGGATAGGGGATTGGATAGGATAGAGGATAGGATAGGATAGGATAGAGGATAGGATAGGATAGAGGATAGGATAGGATAGGATAGGATAGAGGATAGGATAGGATAGAGGATAGGATAAGATAGAGGATAGGATAGGATAGAGGATAGGATAGGATAGAGGATAGGATAGGATAGAGGATTGGATAGGATAGAGGATAGGATAGGATGGAGGATAGGATAGGATTGAGGATAGGATAGGTTTGAGGATAGGTTAGGATAGAGGATAGGATAGGATAGATGATATTCTAGGATAGAGGGTAGGATAGGATAGAGGATACGATAATATACACGATAGGATAGAATTGAGGATCGGATACGATAGAGGATAGGATGGGGGATTGGATAGGATAGAGGACAGGATAGGATAGAGGATAGGATAGGATAGACGATAGGATAGGATAGGATAGAGAATAGGATAGGATAGAGGATAGGATAGGATAGAGGATAGGATAGGATAGTGGATAGGATAGGATAGAGGATAGGATAGGATAGAGGATACGATAGGATAGAGGATACGATAGGATAGAGGATAGGATAGGATAGGGGATATTATAGGATAGAGGATAGGATAGGATAGCGGATAGGATAGCGGATAGGATAGGATAGAGGAAAGGATAGAGGATAGGATAGAGGATAGGATAGAGGATAGTATAGAGGATAGGATAGAGTATATTATAGGATACACGATAGGTTAGGATAGAGGATTCGATAGGATAGAGGATAGGATAGTATAGAGGATAGGATAGGATAGAGGATAGGATAGGATAGAGGATAGGATAGGATAGAGGATAGGATAGGATAGAGGATAGGATAGGATAGAGGATAGGATAGGATAGAGGATAGGATAGGATAGCGGATAGGATAGCGGATAGGATAGGATAGAGGATAGGATAGGATAGAGGATAGGATAGGATAGAAGATAGGATAGGAGAGTGGATAGGATAGGATAGAGGATAGGATAGGATAGAGGATAGGATAGGATAGAGGATAGGATAGGATAGAGTATAGAATAGGATAGAGGATAAGATAGGATAGAGGATAGGATAGGATTGAGGATAGGATAGGATAGAGGATAGGATAAAGGATAGGATAGCATAGAGGATAGGATAGGATAGAGGATAGGATAGGATAGAGGATAGGATAGGATAGAGGATAGGATAGGATAGAGGATAGGATAGGATAGCGGATAGGATAGGATAGAAGATAGGATAGCATAGAAGATAGGATAGGAGAGTGGATAGGATAGGATAGAGGATAGGATAGGATAGAGGATAGGATAGGATAGAGTATAGAATAGGATAGAGGATAGGATAGGATAGAGGATAGGATAGGATTGAGGATAGGATAGGATAGAGGATAGGATAAAGGATAGGATAGCATAGAGGATAGGAAAGGATAGAGGATAGGATAGGATAGAGGATAGGATAGGATAGAGGATAGGATAGGGTAGAGGATAGGATAGGATAGAGGATAGGATAGGATAGAGGATAGGATAGAGGATACGATAGAGGATAGGATAGAGGATTCGATAGGATAGAGGATATTATAGGATACACGATAGGTTAGGATAGAGGATTCGATAGGATAGAGGATAGGATAGGATAGAGGATAGGATAGGATAGAGGATAGGATAGGATAGAGAATAGGATAGGATAGAGGATAGGATAGGATAGAGGATAGGATAGGATAGAGGATAGGATAGAGGATAGGATAGAGGATAGGATAGGATAGAGGATAGGATAGGATAGAGCATAGGATAGGATAGAGGATAGGATAGGATAGAGTATAGGATAGAATAGAGGATAGGATAGAGGATTGGATGGGGTAGAGGATAGGATAGGATAGAGGATATGATAGGACAGAAGATAAGATAGGATAGAGGATAGGATAGGATAGAGGATAGGATAGGATAGAGGATAGGATAGGATAGAGGATAGGATAGGATAGAGGATAGGATAGGATAGAGGATAGGATAGGATAGAGGATAGAGGATAGGATAGGATAGAGGATAGGATAGGATAGGATAGAGGATAGGATAGGATAGAGGATAGGATAGGATAGAGGATAGGATAGGGGATTTGATAGGATAGAGGATATGATAGGATAGAAGATAGGATAGGATAGAGGATACGATAGGATAGAGGATAGGATAGGGGATTTGATAGGATAGATGATAGGGTAGGATAGAGGATAGGATAGGATAGAGGATAGGATAGGATAGAGGATAGGATAGCATAGAGGATAGGATAGCATAGAGGATAGGATAGGATAGAGGATAGGATAGGATAGAGGATAGGATAGGATAGAGGATAGGATCGGATAGAGGATAGGATAGGATAGAGGATAGGATAGGATAGAGGACAGGATAGGATAGAGGATAGAGGATAGGATAGGATAGAGGATAGGATAGGATAGAGGGTAGGATAGGATAGAGGATAGGATAGGATAGAGGATAGAGGATAGAGGATAGAGGATAGGATAGGATAGAGGATAGGATAGGATAGAGGATAGGATAGGATACAGGATAGGATAGGATAGAGGATAGGATAGGGGATTTGATAGGATAGAGGATATGATAGGATAGAAGATAGGATAGGATAGAGGATACGATAGGATAGAGGATAGGATAGGGGATTTGATAGGATAGATGATAGGGTAGGATAGAGGATAGGATAGGATAGAGGATAGGATAGGATAGAGGATAGGGTAGCATAGAGGATAGGATAGGATAGAGGATAGGATAGGATAGAGGATAGGATAGGATAGAGGATAGGATAGGATAGAGGATAGGATAGGGGATTTGATAGGATAGAGGATATGATAGGATAGAAGATAGGATAGGATAGAGGATACGATAGGATAGAGGATAGGATAGCATAGAGGATAGGATAGGATAGAGGATAGGATAGGATAGAGGATAGGATAGGATAGAGGATGGGATAGAGGATAGGATAGGATAGAGGATAGGATAGAGGATAGGATAGGATAGAGGATAGGATAGGATACAGGATAGGATAGGATAGAGGATAGGATAGCATAGAGGATAGGATAGGATAGAGGATAGGATAGGATAGAGGATAGGATAGGATAGAGGATAGGATAGGATAGAGGATAGGATAGGATAGAGGTTAGGATAGAGGATAGGATAGGATAGAGGTTAGGATAGAGGATAGGATAGAGGATAGGAAAGGATAGAGGATAGGATCGGATAGAGGATAGGATAGGATAGGGGATAGGATAAAATAGAGGATAGGATAGGATAGAGGATAGGATAGGATAGAGGATAGGATAGGATAGAGGATAGAGGATAGGATAGGATAGAGGATAGGATAGGATAGAGGATAGGATAGGATAGAGGATAGGATAGGGGATTTGATAGGATAGAGGATATGATAGGATAGAAGATAGGATAGGATAGAGGATACGATAGGATAGAGGATAGGATAGGGGATTTGATAGGATAGATGATAGGGTAGGATAGAGGATAGGATAGGATAGAGGATAGGATAGGATAGAGGATAGGATAGCATAGAGGATAGGATAGGATAGAGGATAGGATAGGATAGAGGATAGGATAGGATAGAGGATAGGATAGGATAGAGGATAGAGGATAGGATAGGATAGAGGATAGGATAGGATAGAGGATAGGATAGGGGATTTGATAGGATAGAGGATATGATAGGATAGAAGATAGGATAGGATAGAGGATACGATAGGATAGAGGATAGGATAGGGGATTTGATAGGATAGATGATAGGGTAGGATAGAGGATAGGATAGGATAGAGGATAGGATAGGATAGAGGATAGGATAGCATAGAGGATAGGATAGGATAGAGGATAGGATAGGATAGAGGATAGGATAGGATAGAGGATAGGATAGAGGATAGGATAGGATAGAGGATAGGATAGAGGATAGGATAGGATAGAGGATAGGATAGGATTGAGGATAGGATCGGATAGAGGATAGGATAGGATAGAGGATAGGATAGGATAGAGGACAGGATAGGATAGAGGATAGAGGATAGGATAGGATAGAGGATAGGATAGGATAGAGGATAGGATAGGATAGAGGATAGGATAGGATAGAGGATAGGATAGGATAGAGGATAGGATAGGATAGAGGATAGGATAGGGGATTTGATAGGATAGAGGATATGATAGGATAGAAGATAGGATAGGATAGAGGATACGATAGGATAGAGGATAGGATAGGGGATTTGATAGGATAGATGATAGGGTAGGATAGAGGATAGGATAGGATAGAGGATAGGATAGGATAGAGGATAGGATAGCATAGAGGATAGGATAGGATAGAGGATAGGATAGGATAGAGGATAGGATAGGATAGAGGATAGGATAGAGGATAGGATAGGATAGAGGATAGGATAGAGGATAGGATAGGATAGAGGATAGGATCGGATAGAGGATAGGATAGGATAGAGGATAGGATAGGATAGAGGACAGGATAGGATAGAGGATAGAGGATAGGATAGGATAGAGGATAGGATAGGATAGAGGGTAGGATAGGATAGAGGATAGGATAGGATAGAGGATAGAGGATAGAGGATAGGATAGGATAGAGGATAGGATAGGATAGAGGATAGGATAGGATAGAGGATAGGATAGGATAGAGGATAGGATAGGATAGAGGATAGGATAGGATAGAGGATAGGATAGGATAGAGGATAGGATAGGATAGAGGATAGGATCGGATAGAGGATAGGATAGGATAGAGGATAGGATAGGATAGAGGATAGGATAGGATAGAGGATAGGATAGGATAGAGGATAGGATAGGATAGAGGATAGGATAGGATAGAGGATAGGATAGGATAGAGGATAGGATAGGATAGAGGATAGGATAGGATAGAGGATAGGATAGGATAGAGGATAGGATAGGATAGAGGATAGGATAGGATAGAGGATAGGATAGGATAGAGGATAGGATAGGATAGAGGATAGGATAGGATAGAGGATAGAGGATAGGATAGGATAGAGGATAGGATAGGATAGAGGATAGGATAGGATAGAGGATAGGATAGGATAGAGGATAGGATAGGGGATTTGATAGGATAGAGGATATGATAGGATAGAAGATAGGATAGGATAGAGGATACGATAGGATAGAGGATAGGATAGGGGATTTGATAGGATAGATGATAGGGTAGGATAGAGGATAGGATAGGATAGAGGATAGGATAGGATAGAGGATAGGATAGCATAGAAGATAGGATAGGATAGAGGATAGGATAGGATAGAGGATAGGATAGGATAGAGGTTAGGATAGAGGATAGGATAGAGGATAGGATAGGATAGAGGATAGGATCGGATAGAGGATAGGATAGGATAGAGGATAGGATAGGATAGAGGATAGGATAGGATAGAGGATAGGATAGGATAGAGGATAGGATAGGATAGAGGATAGAGGATAGGATAGGATAGAGGATAGGATAGGATAGAGGATAGGATAGGATAGAGGATAGGATAGGATAGAGGATAGGATAGGATAGAGGATAGGATAGGGGAATTGATAGGATAGAGGATATGATAGGATAGAAGATAGGATAGGATAGAGGATACGATAGGATAGAGGATAGGATTGGGGATTTGATAGGATAGATGATAGGGTAGGATAGAGGGTAGGATAGGATAGAGGATAGGATAGGATAGAGGATAGGATAGCATAGAGGATAGGATAGGATAGAGGATAGGATAGGATAGAGGATAGGATAGGATAGAGGATAGGATAGGATAGAGGATAGAGGATAGGATAGGATAGAGGATAGGATAGGATAGGATAGAGGATAGGATAGGATAGAGGATAGGATAGGATAGAGGATAGGATAGGATAGAGGATAGGATAGGATAGAGGATAGGATAGGATAGAGGATAGGATAGGATAGAGGATAGGATAGGATAGAGGATAGGATAGGATAGAGGATAGGATAGGATAGAGGATAGGATAGGATAGAGGATAGGATAGGATAGAGGATGGGATAGGGGATTTGATAGGATAGAGGATATGATAGGATAGAAGATAGGATAGGATAGAGGATACGATAGGATAGAGGATAGGATAGCATAGAGGATAGGATAGGATAGAGGATAGGATAGGATAGAGGATAGGATAGGATAGAGGATAGGATAGAGGATAGGATAGAGGATAGGATAGGATAGAGGATAGGATAGAGGATATTATAGAGGATAGGATAGAGGATAGGATAGGATAGAGGATAGGATCGGATAGAGGATAGGATAGGATAGAGGATAGGATAGGATAGAGGATAGGATAGGATACAGGATAGGATAGGATAGAGGATAGGATAGGATAGAGTATAGGATAGGATAGAGGATAGGATAGGATAGAGGATAGGATAGGATAGAGGATAGGATAGGATAGAGGATAGGATAGGTTAGAGGATAGAGGATAGGATTGGTTAGAGGATAGGATAGGATAGAGGATAGGATAGGATAGAGGATAGGATAGGATAGAGGATAGGATAGGATAGAGGATAGGATAGGATAGAGGATAGGATAGGATACAGGATAGGATAGGGGATTTGATAGGATAGAGGGTAGGATTGGATAAAGGATAGGATAGGATAGAGGATAGGATAGGATAGAGGATAGGATAGGATAGAGGATAGGATAGGATAGAGGATAGGATAGCATAGTGGATAGGATAGGATAGAGGATAGGATAGGATAGAGGATAGGATAGGATAGAGGATAGGATAGAGGATAGGATAGAGGATAGGATAGAGGATAGGATAGGATAGAGGATAGGATCGGATAGAGGATAGGATAGGATAGAGGATAGGATAGGATAGAGGATAGGATAGGATACAGGATAGGATAGGATAGATGATAGGATAGGGGATTTGATAGGATAGAGGATAGGATAGGATAGAGGATAGGATAGGATAGAGGATAGGATAGGATAGAGGATAGGATAGGATAGAGGATAGGATAGGATAGAAGATAGGATAGGGTAGAGGATAGGATAGGATAGAGGATAGGATAGGATAGAGGATAGGATAGGGGATTTGATAGGATAGAGGATAGGATAGAATAGAGGATAGGATAGGATAGAGGATAGGATAGGATAGAGGATAGGATCGGATAGAGGATAGGATAGGATAGAGGATAGGATAGGATAGAGGATAGGATAGGATAGAGGATAGAGGATAGGATAGGATAGAGGATAGGATAGGATAGAGGATTGGATAGAGGATAGGATAGGATAGAGGATAGGATCGGATAGAGGATAGGATAGGATAGAGGATAGGATAGGATAGAGGATAGGATAGGATACAGGATAGGATAGGGGATTTGATAGGATAGAGGGTAGGATTGAATAAAGGATAGGATAGGATAGAGGATAGGATAGGATAGAGGATAGGATAGGATAGAGGATAGGATAGCATAGAGGATAGGATAGGATAGAGGATAGGATAGGATAGAGGATAGGATAGGATAGAGGATAGGATAGAGGATAGGATAGGATAGAGGATAGCATAGAGGATAGGATAGGATAGAGGATAGGATAGAGGATAGGATAGAGGATAGGATAGGATAGAGGATAGGATCGGATAGAGGATAGGATAGGATAGAGGATAGGATAGGATAGAGGATAGGATAGGATACAGGATAGGATAGGATAGATGATAGGATAGGGGATTTGATAGGATAGAGGATAGGATAGGATAGAGTATAGGATAGGATAGAGGATAGGATAGAGGATAGGATAGGATAGAGGATAGGATAGAGGATAGGATAGGACAGAGGATAGGATAGGATGGAGGATAGGATAGGATATAGGATAGGATAGAGAATAGGATAGGGTAGAGGATAGGATAGGATAGAGGATAGGATAGGGGATTCGATAGGATAGAGCATAGGAGAGGATAGAGGATAGGATAGGATAGAGGATACGATATTATAGAGGATAGGATAGGGGATTGGATAGGATAGAGGATAGGATAGGATAGGATAGAGGATAGGATAGGATAGAGGATAGGATAGGATAGGATAGGATAGAGGATAGGATAGGATAGAGGATAGGATAAGATAGAGGATAGGATAGGATAGAGGATAGGATAGGATAGAGGATAGGATAGGATAGAGGATAGGATAGGATAGAGGATTGGATAGGATAGAGGATAGGATAGGTTAGAGGATAGGATAGGATAGAGGATAGGATAGGATAGAGGATAGGATAGGATAGAGGATAGGATAGGATAGAGGATAGGATAGGATAGAGGATAGGATAGGATAGAGGATAGGATAGGATAGAGGATTGGATAGAGGATAGGATAGGATAGAGGATAGGATCGGATAGAGGATAGGATAGGATAGAGGATAGGATAGGATAGAGGATAGGATAGGATACAGGATAGGATAGGGGATTTGATAGGATAGAGGGTAGGATTGAATAAAGGATAGGATAGGATAGAGGATAGGATAGGATAGAGGATAGGATAGGATAGAGGATAGGATAGCATAGAGGATAGGATAGGATAGAGGATAGGATAGGATAGAGGATAGGATAGGATAGAGGATAGGATAGAGGATAGGATAGGATAGAGGATAGCATAGAGGATAGGATAGGATAGAGGATAGGATAGAGGATAGGATAGAGGATAGGATAGGATAGAGGATAGGATCGGATAGAGGATAGGATAGGATAGAGGATAGGATAGGATAGAGGATAGGATAGGATACAGGATAGGATAGGATAGATGATAGGATAGGGGATTTGATAGGATAGAGGATAGGATAGGATAGAGTATAGGATAGGATAGAGGATAGGATAGAATATAGGATAGGATAGAGGATAGGATAGAGGATAGGATAGGACAGAGGATAGGATAGGATGGAGGATAGGATAGGATATAGGATAGGATAGAGAATAGGATAGGGTAGAGGATAGGATAGGATAGAGGATAGGATAGGGGATTCGATAGGATAGAGCATAGGAGAGGATAGAGGATAGGATAGGATAGAGGATACGATATTATAGAGGATAGGATAGGGGATTGGATAGGATAGAGGATAGGATAGGATAGGATAGAGGATAGGATAGGATAGAGGATAGGATAGGATAGGATAGGATAGAGGATAGGATAGGATAGAGGATAGGATAGGATGGAGGATAGGATAGGATTGAGGATAGGATAGGTTTGAGGATAGGTTAGGATAGAGGATAGGATAGGATAGATGATATTCTAGGATAGAGGGTAGGATAGGATAGAGGATACGATAATATACACGATAGGATAGAATTGAGGATCGGATACGATAGAGGATAGGATGGGGGATTGGATAGGATAGAGGACAGGATAGGATAGAGGATAGGATAGGATAGAGGATAGGATAGGATAGGATAGAGAATAGGATAGGATAGAGGATAGGATAGGATAGAGGATAGGATAGGATAGTGGATAGGATAGGATAGAGGATAGGATAGGATAGAGGATACGATAGGATAGAGGATACGATAGGATAGAGGATAGGATAGGATAGGGGATATTATAGGATAGAGGATAGGATAGGATAGCGGATAGGATAGCGGATAGGATAGGATAGAGGAAAGGATAGAGGATAGGATAGAGGATAGGATAGAGGATAGTATAGAGGATAGGATAGAGGATATTATAGGATACACGATAGGTTAGGATAGAGGATTCGATAGGATAGAGGATAGGATAGTATAGAGGATAGGATAGGATAGAGGATAGGATAGGATAGAGGATAGGATAGGATAGAGGATAGGATAGGATAGAGGATAGGATAGGATAGAGGATAGGATAGGATAGAGGATAGGATAGGATAGCGGATAGGATAGCGGATAGGATAGGATAGAGGATAGGATAGGATAGAGGATAGGATAGGATAGAAGATAGGATAGGAGAGTGGATAGGATAGGATAGAGGATAGGATAGGATAGAGGATAGGATAGGATAGAGGATAGGATAGGATAGAGTATAGAATAGGATAGAGGATAAGATAGGATAGAGGATAGGATAGGATTGAGGATAGGATAGGATAGAGGATAGGATAAAGGATAGGATAGCATAGAGGATAGGATAGGATAGAGGATAGGATAGGATAGAGGATAGGATAGGATAGAGGATAGGATAGGATAGCGGATAGGATAGGATAGAAGATAGGATAGGATAGAAGATAGGATAGGAGAGTGGATAGGATAGGATAGAGGATAGGATAGGATAGAGGATAGGATAGGATAGAGTATAGAATAGGATAGAGGATAGGATAGGATAGAGGATAGGATAGGATTGAGGATAGGATAGGATAGAGGATAGGATAAAGGATAGGATAGCATAGAGGATAGGAAAGGATAGAGGATAGGATAGGATAGAGGATAGGATAGGATAGAGGATAGGATAGGGTAGAGGATAGGATAGGATAGAGGATAGGATAGGATAGAGGATAGGATAGAGGATACGATAGAGGATAGGATAGAGGATTCGATAGGATAGAGGATATTATAGGATACACGATAGGTTAGGATAGAGGATTCGATAGGATAGAGGATAGGATAGGATAGAGGATAGGATAGGATAGAGGATAGGATAGGATAGAGAATAGGATAGGATAGAGGATAGGATAGGATAGAGGATAGGATAGGATAGAGGATAGGATAGAGGATAGGATAGAGGATAGGATAGGATAGAGGATAGGATAGGATAGAGCATAGGATAGGATAGAGGATAGGATAGGATAGAGTATAGGATAGAATAGAGGATAGGATAGAGGATTGGATGGGGTAGAGGATAGGATAGGATAGAGGATAGGATAGGGGATTGCATAGGATAGAGGATAGGAGAGGATAGAGGATAGGATAGGATAGAGGATACGATATTATAGAGGATAGGATAGGATAGATGATAGGATAGGGGATTGGATAGGATAGAGGATAGGAGAGGATAGAGGATAGGATAGGATAGAGGATACGATATTATAGGGGATAGGATAGGATAGAGGATAGGATAGGATAGAGGATATGATAGGACAGAAGATAAGATAGGATAGAGGATAGGGTAGGATAGAGGATTGGATAGGATAGATAAAATTATGGGAAAGAGGATAGGATATGATAGAGGATATAATACGATAGAGGATAGGATACGATAGAGGGTAGGATATGATTGAAGATAGGATAGGATAGAGGATAAGATAGGATAGCGGATAAGGTAGGGGATAGGATAGGATAGAGAATAGTATAGGATAGAGGATAGGATAGGGGATTGGATAGGATAGGATAGAGGATAGGATGTGGGATTGGATAGGGTAGAGGATAGGATACGATAGAGAATAGGGTAGGATAGGGAATAGGATAGGATAGATAATATTATAGGATAGAGGATAGAATATGATAGAGGATACGATATTATAGAGGATAGGATAGGATAGAGGATAGGATAGTGGATTGGATAGGATAGAGGATTGGATAGGATGGAGGATAGGATAGGATAGAGGATAGGATAGAGGATAGAATAAAGTATATGATAGGGGATTGGATAGGATAGAGGATAGGAGACGATAGAGGATAGGATAGGATAGAGCATAGGATAGGATAGAGGATAGGATAGGATAGAGGATAGGATAGGATAGGGGATAGGATAGGATAGGATAGAGGATACGATAGGATAGAGGATAGGATAGGATAGAGGATAGGATAGGATAGAGGATAGGATAGAGGATAGGATAGGATAGAGGATAGGATAGAGGATAGGATAGAGGATAGGATAGAGGATAGGATAGGACAGAGGATAGGATAGGATGGAGGATAGGATAGGATATAGGATAGGATAGAGAATAGGATAGGGTAGAGGATAGGATAGGATAGAGGATAGGATAGGGGATTCGATAGGATAGAGCATAGGAGAGGATAGAGGATAGGATAGGATAGAGGATACGATATTATAGAGGATAGGATAGGGGATTGGATAGGATAGAGGATAGGATAGGATAGGATAGAGGATAGGATAGGATAGGATAGGATAGGATAGGATAGGATAGAGGATAGGATAGGATAGAGGATAGGATAGGATAGAGGATAGGATAAGATAGAGGATAGGATAGGATAGAGGATAGGATATTATAGAGGATAGGATAGGATAGAGGATAGGATAGGGGATTGGATAGGATAGAGGATAGGAGAGGATAGAGGATAGGATAGGATAGAGGATACGATATTATAGGGGATAGGATAGGATAGAGGATAGGATAGGATAGAGGATAGGATAGGATAGAGGATAGGATAGGATTGAGGATAGGATAGGATAGATGATAAGACAGGATAGAGGATAGGATAGGGGATTGGATAGGATAGAGGATAGGAGAGGATAGAGGATAGGATAGGATAGAGGATACGATATTATAGGGGATAGGATAGGATAGAGGATAGGATAGGATAGAGGATATGATAGGACAGAAGATAAGATAGGATAGAGGATAGGGTAGGATAGAGGATAGGATAGGATAGATAAAATTATGGGAAAGAGGATAGGATATGATAGAGGATATAATACGATAGAGGATAGGATACGATAGAGGGTAGGATATGATTGAAGATAGGATAGGATAGAGGATAAGATAGGATAGCGGATAAGGTAGGGGATAGGATAGGATAGAGAATAGTATAGGATAGAGGATAGGATAGGGGATTGGATAGGATAGGATAGAGGATAGGATGTGGGATTGGATAGGGTAGAGGATAGGATACGATAGAGGATAGGGTAGGATAGGGAATAGGATAGGGTAGATAATATTATAGGATAGAGGATAGAATATGATAGAGGATACGATATTATAGAGGATAGGATAGGATAGAGGATAGGATAGTGGATTGGATAGGATAGAGGATTGGATAGGATGGAGGATAGGATAAGATAGAGGATAGGATAGAGGATAGAATAAAGTATATGATAGGGGATTGGATAGGATAGAGGATAGGATAGGATAGGATAGGATAGAGGATAGGATAGGATAGAGGATAGGATAGGATAGAGGATAGGATAAGATAGAGGATAGGATAGGATAGAGGATAGGATATTATAGAGGATAGGATAGGATAGAGGATAGGATAGGGTATTGGATAGGATAGAGGATAGGAGAGGATAGAGGATAGGATAGGATAGAGGATACGATATTATAGGGGATAGGATAGGATAGAGGATGGGATAGGATAGAGGATATGACAGGACAGAAGATAAGATAGGATAGAGGATAGGGTAGGATAGAGGATAGGATAGGATAGATAAAATTATGGGAAAGAGGATAGGATATGATAGAGGATATAATACGATAGAGGATAGGATACGATAGAGGGTAGGATATGATTGAAGATAGGATAGGATAGAGGATAAGATAGGATAGCGGATAAGGTAGGGGATCGGATAGGATAGAGGATAGGATAGGGGATTGTATAGGATAGGATAGAGGATAGGATGTGGGATTGGATAGGGTAGAGGATATGATACGATAGAGGATAGGGTAGGATAGGGAATAGGATAGGATAGATAATATTATAGGATAGAGGATAGAATATGATAGAGGATACGATGTTATAGAGGATACGATAGGATAGAGGAAAGGATAGAGGATAGGATAGGATAGAGGATAGGATAGGATAGAGGATAGGATAGGATAGAGGATAGGATAAAGGATAGGATAGCATAGAGGATAGGATAGGATAGAGGATAGGATAGGATAGAGGATAGGATATAATAGAGGATAGGATAGGGGATTGGATTGGATAGAGGATAGGATAGGATAGAGGATAGGATAGGATAGAGGATAGGATAGAGGATAGGATAGAGGATAGGATAGGATAGAGGATAGGATAGGATAGAGGATAGGATAGGACAGAGGATACGATAGGATAGATGAAAGGATAGAGGATATGATAGGATAGAGGATAGGATAGGATAGAGGATAGGACAGGATAGAGGATAGGATAGGATAGAAGATAGGATAGGAGAGAGGATAGGATAGGATAGAGGATAGGATAGGATAGAGGATAGGATAGGATAGAGTATAGAATAGGATAGAGGATAGGATAGGATAGAGGATAGGATAGGATTGAGGATAGGATAGGATAGATGATAAGATTGGATAGAGCATCGGAAAGGGGATTGGATAGAGAATAGGATAGGATAGAGGATAGGATAAGATAGAGGATATGATAGGATAGATGATAGGATAGAGGATAGGATAGAGGATTCGATAGGATAGAGGATTCGATAGGATAGAGGATATTATAGGATACACGATAGGTTGGGATAGAGGACTCGATAGGATAGAGGATAGGACAGGGGATTGGATAGGATAGAGGATAGGATAGGATAGAGGATAGGATCGGATAGAGGATAGGATAGGATAGAGGATAGGATCGGATAGAGGACAGGAGAGGTGATTGGATAGGATAGAGGATAGGATCGGATAGAGGATAGGATAGGTGATTGGATAGGATAGAGGATAGGATAAGATAGAGGATAGGATAGGATAGAGGATAGGATATAATAGAGGATCGGATCCGATAGAGGATAGGATAGGGGATTCGTTGGATAGAGGATAGGATAGGATAGAGGATAGGATAGGACAGAGGATAGGATAGGATAGAGGATAGGATAGGATAGAGGATAGGATAGGATAGAGTATAGAATAGGATAGAGGATAGGATAGGATAGAGGATAGGATAGGATTGAGGATAGGATAGGATAGAGGATAGGATAGGATAGAGAATAGGATAGGATAGAGGATAGGAGAGGATAGAGGATAGGATAGGATAGAGGATACGATATTATAGAGGATAGGATGGGATAGAGGATAGGATAGGGGATTGGATAGGATAGAGGATAGGAGAGGATAGAGGATAGGATAGGATAGAGGATACGATATTATAGGGGATAGGATAGGATAGAGGATAGGATAGGAAAGAGGATATGATAGGACAGAAGATAAGATAGGATAGAGGATAGGGTAGGATAGAGGATAGGATAGGATAGATAAAATTATGGGAAAGAGGATAGGATATGATAGAGGATATAATACGATAGAGGATAGGATACGATAGAGGGTAGGATATGATTGAAGATAGGATAGGATAGAGGATAAGATAGGATAGCGGATAAGGTAGGGGATAGGATAGGATAGAGAATAGTATAGGATAGAGGATAGGATAGGGGATTGGATAGGATAGGATAGAGGATAGGATGTGGGATTGGATAGGGTAGAGGATAGGATACGATAGAGGATAGGGTAGGATAGGGAATAGGATAGGGTAGATAATATTATAGGATAGAGGATAGAATATGATAGAGGATACGATATTATAGAGGATAGGATAGGATAGAGGATAGGATAGTGGATTGGATAGGATAGAGGATTGGATAGGATGGAGGATAGGATAAGATAGAGGATAGGATAGAGGATAGAATAAAGTATATGATAGGGGATTGGATAGGATAGAGGATAGGAGACGATAGAGGATAGGATAGGATAGAGCATAGGATAGGATAGAGGATAGGATAGGAGAGAGGATAGGATAGGATAGGGGATAGGATAGGATAGGATAGAGGATACGATAGGATAGAGGATAGGATAGGATAGAGGATAGGATAGGATAGAGGATAGGATAGAGGATAGGATAGGATAGAGGATAGGATAGACGATAGGATAGAGGATAGGATAGGACAGAGGATAGGATAGGATGGAGGATAGGATAGGATATAGGATAGGATAGAGAATAGGATAGGGTAGAGGATAGGACAGGATAGAGGATAGGATAGGGGATTCGATAGGATAGAGCATAGGAGAGGATAGAGGATACGATATTATAGAGGATACGATATTATAGAGGATAGGATAGGGGATTGTATAGGATAGAGGATAGGATAGGATAGGATAGAGGATAGGATAGGATAGAGGATAGGATAGGATAGGATAGGATAGAGGATAGGATAGGATAGAGGATAGGATAGGATAGAGGATAGGATAAGATAGAGGATAGGATAGGATAGCGGATAGGATATTATAGAGGATAGGATAGGATAGAGGATAGGATAGGGGATTGGATAGGATAGAGGATAGGAGAGGATAGAGGATAGGATAGGATAGAGGATACGATATTATACGGGATAGGATAGGATAGAGGATAGGATAGGGGATTGTATAGGATAGGATAGAGGATAGGATGTGGGATTGGATAGGGTAGAGGATATGATACGATAGAGGATAGGGTAGGATAGGGAATAGGATAGGATAGATAATATTATTGGATAGAGGATAGAATATGATAGAGGATACGATGTTATAGAGGAAAGGATAGAGGATAGGATAGGATAGAGGATAGGATAGGATAGAGGATAGGATAGGATAGAGGATAGGATAGGATAGAGGATAGGATAGGATAGAGGATAGGATAGGATAGAGGATAGGATAGGATAGAGGATAGGATAGGATAGAGGATAGGATAGGATAGAGGATAGGATAAAGGATAGGATAGCATAGAAGATAGGATAGGATAGAGGATAGGATAGGATAGAGGATAGGATATAATAGAGGATAGGATAGGGGATTGGATTGGATAGAGGATAGGATAGGATAGAGGATAGGATAGGATAGAGTATAGGATAGAGGATAGGATAGAGGATAGGATAGGATAGAGGATAGGATAGGATAGAGGATAGGATAGGATAGAGGATAGGATAAGATAGAGGGTAGGATAGGATAGAGGATAGGATATTATAGAGGATAGGATAGGATAGAGGATAGGATAGAGGATAGGATAGGATAGAGGATAGGATAAGATAGAGGATAGGATAGGATAGAGGATACGATATTATAGGGGATAGGATAGCATAGAGGATAGGATAGGATAGAGGATATTATAGGACAGAAGATAAGATAGGATAGAGGATAGGGTAGGATAGAGGATAGGATAGGATAGATAAAATTATGGGAAAGAGGATAGGATATGATAGAGGATATAATACGATAGAGGATAGGAAACGATAGAGGGTAGGATATGATAGAAGATAGGATAGGATAGAGGATAAGATAGGATAGCGGATAAGGTAGGGGATAGGATAGGATAGAGAATAGTATAGGATAGAGGATAGGATAGGGGATTGGATAGGATAGGATAGAGGATAGGATGTGGGATTGGATAGGGTAGAGGATAGGATACGATAGAGGATAGGGTAGGATAGGGAATAGGATAGGATAGATAATATCATAGGATAGAGGATAGAATATGATAGAGGATACGATATTATAGAGGATAGGATAGGATAGAGGATAGGATAGGGGATTGGATAGGATAGAGGATTGGATAGGATGGAGGATAGGATAGGATAGAGGATAGGATAGGGGATAGAATAAAGTATATGATAGGGGATTGGATAGGATAGAGGATAGGAGACGATAGAGGATAGGATAGGATAGAGCATAGGATAGGATAGAGGATAGGATAGGATAAAGGATAGGATAGGATAGGGGATAGGATAGGATAGGATAGAGGATACGATAGGATAGAGGATAGGATAGGATAGCGGATAGGATAGCGGATAGGATAGCGGATAGGATAGCGGATAGGATAGGATAGCGGGTAGGATAGGATAGAGGATTGGATAGAATACAGGATAGGATAGAGGATAGGATAGAGGATAGGATAGAGGATAGGATAGAGGATAGGATAGAGGATTCGATAGGATAGAGGATATTATAGGATACACGATAGGTTAGGATAGAGGATAGGATAGGATAGAGGATAGGATAGGATAGAGGATAGGATACGATAGAGGATAGGATAGGATAGAGGATAGGATAGGATAGAGGATAGGATAGGATAGAGCATAGGATAGAGGATAGGATACGATAGAGGATAGGATAGGATAGAGGATAGGATAGGATAGAGGATAGGATAGGATAGAGCATAGGATAGAGGATAGGATAGCATAGAGGATAGGATAGGATAGAGGATAGGATAGGATAGAGGATAGGATATAATAGAGGATCGGATCCGATAGAGGATAGGATAGGGGATTCGTTGGATAGAGGATAGGATAGGATAGAGGATAGGATAGGATAGCGGATAGCATAGGATAGAGTATAGAATAGGATAAAGGATAGGATAGGATAGAGGATAGGATAGGATAGAGGAGAGGATAGGATAGAGTATAGAATAGGATAGAGGATAGGATAGGATAGAGGATAGGAGAGGATTGAGGATAGGATAGGATAGAGGATAGGATAGGATAGATGATAAGACAGGATAGAGGATCGGATAGGGGATTGGATAGAGAATAGGATAGGATAGAGGATATAATAGGATAGAGGATAGGATAGGATAGAGGATAGGATAGGATAGAGGATAGGATAGGATAGAGGATAGGATAGGATAGAGGATAGGATAGGGGATTGGATAGGATAGGATAGAGGATAGGATGTGGGATTGGATAGGGTAGAGGATAGGATACGATAGAGGATAGGGTAGGATAGGGAATAGGATAGGATAGATAATATCATAGGATAGAGGATAGAATATGATAGAGGATACGATATTATAGAGGATAGGATAGGATAGAGGATAGGATAGGGGATTGGATAGGATAGAGGATTGGATAGGATGGAGGATAGGATAGGATAGAGGATAGGATAGAGGATAGAATAAAGTATATGATAGGGGATTGGATAGGATAGAGGATAGGAGACGATAGAGGATAGGATAGGATAGAGCATAGGATAGGATAGAGGATAGGATAGGATAGAGGATAGGATAGGATAGGGGATAGGATAGGATAGGATAGAGGATACGATAGGATAGAGGATAGGATAGGATAGAGGATAGGATAGGATAGAGGATAGGATAGAGGATAGGATAGGATAGAGGATAGGATAGAGGATAGGATAGGACAGAGGATAGGATAGGATGGAGGATAGGATAGGATATAGGATAGGATAGAGAATAGGATAGGGTAGAGGATAGGATAGGATAGAGGATAGGATAGGGGATTCGATAGGATAGAGCATAGGAGAGGATAGAGGATAGGATAGGATAGAGGATACGATATTATAGAGGATAGGATAGGGGATTGGATAGGATAGAGGATAGGATAGGATAGGATAGAGGATAGGATAGGATAGAGGATAGGATAAGATAGGATAGGATAGAGGATAGGATAGGATAGAGGATAGGATAGGATAGAGGATAGGATAAGATAGAGGATAGGATAGGATAGAGGATAGGATATTATAGAGGATAGGATAGGATAGAGGATAGGATAGGGGATTGGATAGGATAGAGGATAGGAGAGGAAAGAGGATAGGATAGGATAGAGGATACGATATTATAGGGGATAGGATAGGATAGAGGATAGGATAGGATAGAGGATATGATAGGACAGAAGATAAGATAGGATAGAGGATAGGGTAGGATAGAGGATAGGATAGGATAGATAAAATTATGGGAAAGAGGATAGGATTTGATAGAGGATATAATACGATAGAGGATAGGATACGATAGAGGGTAGGATATGATTGAAGATAGGATAGGATAGAGGATAAGATAGTATAGCGGATAAGGTAGGGGATAGGATAGAATAGAGAATAGTATAGGATAGAGGATAGGATAGGGGATTGGATAGGATAGGATAGAGGATAGGATTTTGGATTGGATAGGGTAGAGGATAGGATACGATAGAGGATAGGGTAGTATAATGAATAGGATAGGATAGATAATATTATAGGATAGAGGATAGAATATGATAGAGGATACGATATTATAGAGGATAGGATAGGATAGAGGATAGGATAGGGGATTGGATAGGATAGAGGATTGGATAGGATGGAGGATAGGATAGGATAGAGCATAGGATAGGATAGAGGATAGGATAGGATAAAGGATAGGATAGGATAGGGGATAGGATAGGATAGGATAGAGGATACGATAGGATAGAGGATAGGATAGGATAGCGGATAGGATAGCGGATAGGATAGCGGATAGGATAGGATAGAGGGTAGGATAGGATAGAGGATTGGATAGAATACAGGATAGGATAGAGGATAGGATAGAGGATAGGATAGAGGATAGGATAGAAGATAGGATAGAGGATTCGATAGGATAGAGGATATTATAGGATACACGATAGGTTAGGATAGAGGATAGGATAGGATAGAGGATAGGATAGGATAGAGGATAGGATACGATAGAGGATAGGATAGGATAGAGGATAGGATAGGATAGAGGATAGGATAGGATAGAGGATAGGATAGGATAGAGCATAGGATAGAGGATAGGATAGCATAGAGGATAGGATAGGATAGAGGATAGGATAGGATAGAGGATAGGATATAATAGAGGATCGGATCCGATAGAGGATACGATAGGGGATTCGTTGGATAGAGGATAGGATAGGATAGAGGATAGGATAGGATAGCAGATAGCATAGGATAGAGTATAGAATAGGATAAAGGATAGGATAGGATAGAGGATAGGATAGGATAGAGGAGAGGATAGGATAGAGTATAGAATAGGATAGAGGATAGGATAGGATAGAGGATAGGATAGGATTGAGGATAGGATAGGATAGAGGATAGGATAGGATAGATGATAAGACAGGATAGAGGATCGGATAGGGGATTGGATAGAGAATAGGATAGGATAGAGGATATAATAGGATAGAGGATAGGATAGGATAGAGTATAGAATAGGATAGACGATAGGATAGGATAGAGGATAGGATAGGATTGAGGATAGGATAGGATAGATGATAAGATAAGATAGAGCATCGGATAGGGGATTGGATAGAGAATAGGATAGGATAGAGGATAGGATAAGATAGAGGATAGGATAGGATAGAGGATAGGATAGGATAGGGGATATTATAGGATAGAGGATAGGTTAGGATAGCGGATAGGATAGCGGATAGGATAGCGGACAGGATAGGATAGAGGATAGGATAGGATAGAGGATTGGATAGAATACAGGATTGCATTGAGGATAGGATAGGATAGAGGATAGGATAGAGGATAGGATAGAGGATTCGATAGGATAGAAGATTCGATAGGATAGAGGATATTATAGGATACACGATAGGTTAGGATAGAGGATTCGATAGGGTAGAGGGCAGGATAGGATAGAGGATAGGACAGGGGATTGGATAGGATAGAGGATAGAAGACGATAGAGGATAGGATAGGATAGAGGATAGGATCGGATAGGGGATTGGATAGAGAATAGGATAGGATAGAGGATAGGATAGGATAGAGGATAGGATAGGATAGAGGATAGGATAGGGCATATTATAGGATAGAGGATAGGATAGGATAGCGGATAGGATAGCGGATAGGATAGCGGATAGGATAGCGGATAGGATAGGATAGAGGGTAGGATAGGATAGAGGATTGGATAGAATACAGGATAGGATAGAGGATAGGATAGAGGATAGGATAGAGGATAGGATACAGGATTCGATAGGATAGAGGATATTATAGGATACACGATAGGTTAGGATAGAGGATAGGATAGGATAGAGGATAGGATAGGATAGAGGATAGGATACGATAGAGGATAGGATAGGATAGAGGATAGGATAGGATAGAGGATAGGATAGGATAGAGCATAGGATAGAGGATAGGATAGCATAGAGGATAGGATAGGATAGAGGATAGGATAGGATAGAGGATAGGATATAATAGAGGATAGGATCGAACAGAGGATAGGATAGGGGTTAGGATTGGATAGAGGATAGGATAGGATAGAGGATAGGATAGGATAGAGGATAGGATAGGATAGAGGATAGGATAGGATAGACGATAGGATAGAATAGACGATAGGATAGGATAGAGGATAGGATAGGATAGAGGATAGGATAGGATAGAGGATAGGATAGGATAGAGGATAGGATAGGATAGAGGATAGGATAGGAAAGAGGATAGGATAGGATAGAGGACCGGATAGGGGATTGGATAGAGAATAGGATAGGATAGATTATAGGATAGGATAGAGGATACGATAGGATAGAGGATAGGATAGGATAGGGGATATTATAGGATAGAGGATAGGATAGGATAGCGGATAGGATAGCGGATAGGATAGGATAGAGTAATGAATAGGATAAAGGATAGGATAGGATAGAGGATAGGATAGATGATTGGATAGGATAGAGGATAGGATCGGATAGAGGGTAGGATAGGATAGAGGATAGGATCGGATAGAGGATAGGATAGGTGATTGGATAGGATAGAGGATAGGATAGGATAGAGGATAGGATAGAGGATAGGATAGAGGATAGGATAGGATAGAGGATAGGATAGGATAGAGGATAGGATAGGATAGAGGATAGGATAGGATAGAGGATATGATAGGATAGAGGAAAGGATAGAGGATAGGATAGGATAGAGGATAGGATAGGATGGAGGATAGGATAGGATAGAGGATAGGATAGGATAGAGGATAGGATATAATAGAGGATAGGATCGAACAGAGGATAGGATAGGGGATTGGGTTGGATAGAGGATATGATATTATAGAGGATAGGATAGGTGACTGGATAGGATAGAGGATAGGATAGGATAGAGGGTAGGATAGGATAGAGGATAGGATAGGATAGAGGATAGGATAGGATAGTGGATAGGATAGTGGATAGGATAGGATAGAGGATAGGATAGGATAGAGGATAGGATAGGATAGAGGATAGGATAGGATAGAGGATAGGATAGGATAGAGGATAAGATAGGATAGAGGATAGGATAGGATAGAGGATAGGATAGGATAGAGGATAGGATAGGATAGAGGATAGGATAGGATAGAGGATAGGATAGGATAGAGCATAGGATAGAGGATAGGATAGCATAGAGGATAGGATAGGATAGAGGATAGGATAGGATAGAGGATAGGATATAATAGAGGATAGGATCGAACAGAGGATAGGATAGGGGTTAGGATTGGATAGAGGATAGGATAGGATAGAGGATAGGATAGGATAGAGGATAGGATAGGATAGAGGATAGGATAGGATAGACGATAGGATAGAATAGACGATAGGGTAGGATAGAGGATAGGATAGGATAGAGGATAGGATAGGATAGAGGATAGGATAGGATAGAGGATAGGATAGGATAGAGGATAGGATAGGAAAGAGGATAGGATAGGATAGAGGACCGGGTAGGGGATTGGATAGAGAATAGGATAGGATAGATTATAGGATAGGATAGAGGATACAATAGGATAGAGGATAGGATAGGATAGGGGATATTATAGGATAGAGGATAGGATAGGATAGCGGATAGGATAGCGGATAGGATAGGATAGAGTAATGAATAGGATAAAGGATAGGATAGGATAGAGGATAGGATAGATGATTGGATAGGATAGAGGATAGGATCGGATAGAGGGTAGGATAGGATAGAGGATAGGATCGGATAGAGGATAGGATAGGTGATTGGATAGGATAGAGGATAGGATAGGATAGAGGATAGGATAGAGGATAGGATAGAGGATAGGATAGGATAGAGGATAGGATAGGATAGAGGATAGGATAGGATAGAGGATAGGATAGGATAGAGGATAGGATAGGATAGAGGATATGATAGGATAGAGGAAAGGATAGAGGATAGGATAGGATAGAGGATAGGATAGGATGGAGGATAGGATAGGATAGAGGATAGGATAGGATAGAGGATAGGATATAATAGAGGATAGGATCGAACAGAGGATAGGATAGGGGATTGGGTTGGATAGAGGATATGATATTATAGAGGATAGGATAGGTGACTGGATAGGATAGAGGATAGGATAGGATAGAGGGTAGGATAGGATAGAGGATAGGATAGGATAGAGGATAGGATAGGACAGTGGATAGGATAGGATAGAGGATAGGATAGGATAGAGGATAGGATAGGATAGAGGATAGGATAGGATAGAGGATAGGATAGGATAGAGGATAAGATAGGATAGAGGATAGGATAGGATAGAGGATAGGATAGGATAGAGGATAGGATAGGATAGAGGATACGATATTATAGGGGATAGGATAGGATAGAGGATAGAATAGGATAGAGGATATTATAGGACAGAAGATAAGATAGGATAGAGGATAGGGTAGGATAGAGGATAGGATAGGATAGATAAAATTATGGGAAAGAGGATAGGATATGATAGAGGATATAATACGATAGAGGATAGGATACGATAGAGGGTAGGATATGATTGAAGATAGGATAGGATAGAGGATAAGATAGGATAGCGGATAAGGTAGGGGATAGGATAGGATAGAGAATAGTATAGGATAGAGGATAGGATAGGGGATTGGATAGGATAGGATAGAGGATAGGATGTGGGATTGGACAGGGTAGAGGATAGGATACGATAGAGGATAGGGTAGGATAGGGAATAGGATAGGATAGATAATATTATAGGATAGAGGATAGAATATGATAGAGGATACGATATTATAGAGGATAGGATAGGATAGAGGATAGGATAGGGGATTGGATAGGATAGAGGATTGGATAGGATGGAGGATAGGATAGGATAGAGGATAGGATAGAGGATAGAATAAAGTATATGATAGGGGATTGGATAGGATAGAGGATAGGAGACGATAGAGGATAGGATAGGATAGAGCATAGGATAGGATAGAGGATAGGATAGGATAGAGGATAGGATGGGATAGGGGATAGGATAGGATAGGATAGAGGATACGATAGGATAGAGGATAGGATAGGATAGAGGATAGGATAGGATAGAGGATAGGATAGAGGATAGGATAGGATAGAGGATAGGATAGAGGATAGGATAGGACAGAGGATAGGATAGAGGATAGGATAGGACAGAGGATAGGATAGGATGGAGGATAGGATAGGATATAGGATAGGATAGAGAATAGGATAGGGTAGAGGATAGGATAGGATAGAGGATAGGATAGGGGATTCGATAGGATAGAGCATAGGAGAGGATAGAGGATAGGATAGGATAGAGGATACGATATTATAGAGGATAGGATAGGGGATTGGATAGGATAGAGGATAGGATAGGATAGGATAGAGGATAGGATAGGATAGAGGATAGGATAGGATAGGATAGGATAGAGGATAGGATAGGATAGAGGATAGGAGACGATAGAGGATAGGATAGGATAGAGCATAGGATAGGATAGAGGATAGGATAGGATAGAGGATAGGATAGGATAGGGGATAGGATAGGATAGGATAGAGGATACGATAGGATAGAGGATAGGATAGGATAGAGGATAGGATAGGATAGAGGATAGGATAGAGGATAGGATAGGATAGAGGATAGGATAGAGGATAGGATAGGACAGAGGATAGGATAGGATGGAGGATAGGATAGGATATAGGATAGGATAGAGAATAGGATAGGGTAGAGGATAGGATAGGATAGAGGATAGGATAGGGGATTCGATAGGATAGAGCATAGGAGAGGATAGAGGATAGGATAGGATAGAGGATACGATATTATAGAGGATAGGATAGGGGATTGGATAGGATAGAGGATAGGATAGGATATAATAGAGGATAGGATAGGATAGAGGATAGGATAGGATAGGATAGGATAGAGGATAGGATAGGATAGAGGATAGGATAGGATAGAGGATAGGATAAGATAGAGGATAGGATAGGATAGAGGATAGGATATTATAGAGGATAGGATAGGATAGAGGATAGGATAGGGGATTGGATAGGATAGAGGATAGGAGAGGAAAGAGGATAGGATAGGATAGAGGATACGATATTATAGGGGATAGGATAGGATAGAGGATAGGATAGGATAGAGGATATGATAGGACAGAAGATAAGATAGGATAGAGGATAGGGTAGGATAGAGGATAGGATAGGATAGATAAAATTATGGGAAAGAGGATAGGATTTGATAGAGGATATAATACGATAGAGGATAGGTTACGATAGAGGGTAGGATATGATTGAAGATAGGATAGGATAGAGGATAAGATAGGATAGCGGATAAGGTAGGGGATAGGATAGAATAGAGAATAGTATAGGATAGAGGATAGGATAGGGGATTGGATAGGATAGGATAGAGGATAGGATGTGGGATTGGATAGGGTAGGGGATAGGATACGATAGAGGATAGGGTAGGATAATGAATAGGATAGGATAGATAATATTATAGGATAGAGGATAGAATATGATAGAGGATACGATATTATAGAGGATAGGATAGGATAGAGGATATGATAGGGGATTGGATAGGATAGAGGATAGGAGACGATAGAGGATAGGATAGGATAGAGCATAGGATAGGATAGAGGATAGGATAGGATAAAGGATAGGATAGGATAGGGGATAGGATAGGATAGGATAGAGGATACGATAGGATAGAGGATAGGATAGGATAGAGGATAGGATAGGATAGAGGATAGGATAGAGGATAGGATAGGATAGAGGATAGGATAGAGGATAGGATAGGACAGAGGATAGGATAGGATGGAGGATAGGATAGGATATAGGATAGGATAGAGAATAGGATAGGGTAGAGGATAGGATAGGATAGAGGATAGGATAGGGGATTCGATAGGATAGAGCATAGGAGAGGATAGAGGATAGGATAGGATAGAGGATACGATATTATAGAGGATAGGATAGGGGATTGGATAGGATAGAGGATAGGATAGGATAGGATAGAGGATACGATAGGATGGAGGATAGGATAGGATAGGATAGGATAGAGGATAGGATAGGATAGAGGATAGGATAAGATAGAGGATAGGATAGGATAGAGGATAGGATAGTATAGGATAGGATAGAGGATAGGATAGGATAGAGGATAGGATAGGATAGAGGATAGGATAAGATAGAGGATAGGATAGGATAGAGGATAGGATATTATAGAGGATAGGATAGGATAGAGGATAGGATAGGGGATTGGATAGGATAGAGGATAGGAGAGGAAAGAGGATAGGATAAGATAGAGGATACGATATTATAGGGGATAGGATAGGATAGAGGATAGGATAGGATAGAGGATATGATAGGACAGAAGATAAGATAGGATAGAGGATAGGGTAGGATAGAGGATAGGATAGGATAGATAAAATTATGGGAGAGAGGATAGGATATGATAGAGCATATAATACGATAGAGGATAGGATACGATAGAGGGTAGGATATGATTGAAGATAGGATAGGATAGAGGATAAGATAGGATAGCGGATAAGGTAGGGGATAGGGTAGGATAGAGAATAGTATAGGATAGAGGATAGGATAGGGGATTGGATAGGATAGGATAGCGGATAGGATGTGGGATTGGATAGGGTAGAGGATAGGATACGATAGAGGATAGGGTAGGATAGGGAATAGGATAGGATAGATAATATTATAGGATAGAGGATAGAATATGATAGAGGATACGATATTATAGAGGATAGGATAGGATAGAGGATAGGATAGGGGATTGGATAGGATAGAGGATTGGATAGGATGGAGGATAGGATAGGATAGAGGATAGGATAGAGGATAGAATAAAGTATATGATAGGGGATTGGATAGGATAGAGGATAGGAGACGATAGAGGATAGGATAGGATAGAGCATAGGATAGGATAGAGGATAGGATAGGATAGAGGATAGGATAGGATAGGGGATAGGATAAGATAGGATAGAGGATACGATAGGATAGAGGATAGGATAGGATAGAGGATAGGATAGGATAGAGGATAGGATAGAGGATAGGATAGGATAGAGGATAGGATAGAGGATAGGATAGGACAGAGGATAGGATAGGATGGAGGATAGGATAGGATATAGGATAGGATAGAGAATAGGATAGGGTAGAGGATAGGATAGGATAGAGGATAGGATAGGGGATTCGATAGGATAGAGCATAGGAGAGGATAGAGGATAGGATAGGATAGAGGATACGATATTATAGAGGATAGCATAGCGGATAAGGTAGGGGATAGGATAGAATAGAGAATAGTATAGGATAGAGGATAGGATAGGTGATTGGATAGGATAGGATAGAGGATAGGATGTGGGATTGGATAGGGTAGAGGATAGGATACGATAGAGGATAGGGTAGGATAATGAATAGGATAGGATAGATAATATTATAGGATAGAGGATAGAATATGATAGAGGATACGATATTATAGAGGATAGGATAGGATAGAGGATAGGATAGGGGATTGGATAGGATAGAGGATTGGATAGGATGGAGGATAGGATAGGATAGAGGATAGGATAGAGGATAGAATAAAGTATATGATAGGGGATTGGATAGGATAGAGGATAGGAGACGATAGAGGATAGGATAGGATAGAGCATAGGATAGGATAGAGGATAGGATAGGATAAAGGATAGGATAGGATAGGGGATAGGATAGGATAGGATAGGATAGAGGATACGATAGGATAGAGGATAGGATAGGATAGAGGATAGGATAGGATAGAGGATAGGATAGAGGATAGGATAGGATAGAGGATAGGATAGAGGATAGGATAGGACAGAGGATAGGATAGGATGGAGGATAGGATAGGATATAGGATAGGATAGAGAATAGGATAGGGTAGAGGATAGGATAGGATAGAGGATAGGATAGGGGATTCGATAGGATAGAGCATAGGAGAGGATAGAGGATAGGATAGGATAGAGGATACGATATTATAGAGGATAGGATAGGGGATTGGATAGGATAGAGGATAGGATAGGATAGGATAGAGGATACGATAGGATGGAGGATAGGATAGGATAGGATAGGATAGAGGATAGGATAGGATAGAGGATAGGATAAGATAGAGGATAGGATAGGATAGAGGATAGGATAGTATAGGATAGGATAGAGGATAGGATAGGATAGAGGATAGGATAGGATAGAGGATAGGATAAGATAGAGGATAGGATAGGATAGAGGATAGGATATTATAGAGGATAGGATAGGATAGAGGATAGGATAGGGGATTGGATAGGATAGAGGATAGGAGAGGAAAGAGGATAGGATAGGATAGAGGATACGATATTATAGGGGATAGGATAGGATAGAGGATAGGATAGGATAGAGGATATGATAGGACAGAAGATAAGATAGGATAGAGGATAGGGTAGGATAGAGGATAGGATAGGATAGATAAAATTATGGGAGAGAGGATAGGATATGATAGAGCATATAATACGATAGAGGATAGGATACGATAGAGGGTAGGATATGATTGAAGATAGGATAGGATAGAGGATAAGTGAGGATAGCGGATAAGGTAGGGGATAGGGTAGGATAGAGAATAGTATAGGATAGAGGATAGGATAGGGGATTGGATAGGATAGGATAGCGGATAGGATGTGGGATTGGATAGGGTAGAGGATAGGATACGATAGAGGATAGGGTAGGATAGGGAATAGGATAGGATAGATAATATTATAGGATAGAGGATAGAATATAATAGAGGATACGATATTATAGAGGATAGGATAGGATAGAGGATAGGATAGGGGATTGGATAGGATAGAGGATTGGATAGGATGGAGGATAGGATAGGATAGAGGATAGGATAGAGGATAGAATAAAGTATATGATAGGGGATTGGATAGGATAGAGGATAGGAGACGATAGAGGATAGGATAGGATAGAGCATAGGATAGGATAGAGGATAGGATAGGATAGAGGATAGGATAGGATAGGGGATAGGATAGGATAGGATAGAGGATACGATAGGATAGAGGATAGGATAGGATAGAGGATAGGATAGGATAGAGGATAGGATAGAGGATAGGATAGGATAGAGGATAGGATAGAGGATAGGATAGGGCAGAGGATAGGATAGGATGGAGGATAGGATAGGATATAGGATAGGATAGAGAATAGGATAGGGTAGAGGATAGGATAGGATAGAGGATAGGATAGGGGATTCGATAGGATAGAGCATAGGAGAGGATAGAGGATAGGATAGGATAGAGGATACGATATTATAGAGGATAGGATAGGGGATTGGATAGGATAGAGGATAGGATAGGATAGGATAGAGGATAGGATAGGATAGAGGATAGGATAGGATAGAGGATAGGATAGGATAGGATAGGATAGAGGATAGGATAGGATAGAGGATAGGATAGGATAGAGGATAGGATAAGATAGAGGATAGGATAGGATAGAGGATAGGATATTATAGAGGATAGGATAGGATAGAGGATAGGATAGGGGATTGGATAGGATAGAGGATAGGAGAGGAAAGAGGATAGGATAGGATAGAGGATACGATATTATAGGGGATAGGATAGGATAGAGGATAGGATAGGATAGAGGATATGATAGGACAGAAGATAAGATAGGATAGAGGATAGGGTAGGATAGAGGATAGGATAGGATAGATAAAATTATGGGAAAGAGGATAGGATTTGATAGAGGATATAATACGATAGAGGATAGGATACGATAGAGGGTAGGAAATGATTGAAGATAGGATAGGATAGCGGATAAGATAGGATAGCGGATAAGGTAGGGGATAGGATAGAATAGAGAATAGTATAGGATAGAGGATAGGATAGGGGATTAGATAGGATAGGATAGCGGATAGGATGTGGGATTGGATAGGGTAGAGGATAGGATACGATAGAGGATAGGGTAGGATAGGGAATAGGATAGGATAGATAATATTATAGGATAGAGGATAGAATATGATAGAGGATACGATATTATAGAGGATAGGATAGGATAGAGGATAGGATAGGGGATTGGATAGGATAGAGGATTGGATAGGATGGAGGATAGGATAGGATAGAGGATAGGATAGAGGATAGAATAAAGTATATGATAGGGGATTGGATAGGATAGAGGATAGGAGACGATAGAGGATAGGATAGGATAGAGCATAGGATAGGATAGAGGATAGGATAGGATAGAGGATAGGATAGGATAGGGGATAGGATAGGATAGGATAGAGGATACGATAGGATAGAGGATAGGATAGGATAGAGGATAGGATAGGATAGAGGATAGGATAGAGGATAGGATAGGATAGAGGATAGGATAGAGGATAGGATAGGGCAGAGGATAGGATAGGATGGAGGATAGGATAGGATATAGGATAGGATAGAGAATAGGATAGGGTAGAGGATAGGATAGGATAGAGGATAGGATAGGGGATTCGATAGGATAGAGCATAGGAGAGGATAGAGGATAGGATAGGATAGAGGATACGATATTATAGAGGATAGGATAGGGGATTGGATAGGATAGAGGATAGGATAGGATAGGATAGAGGATAGGATAGGATAGAGGATAGGATAGGATAGGATAGGATAGAGGATAGGATAGGATAGAGGATAGGATAGGATAGAGGATAGGATAAGATAGAGGATAGGATAGGATAGATGATAGGATATTATAGAGGATAGGATAGGATAGAGGATAGGATAGGGGATTGGATAGGATAGAGGATAGGAGAGGAAAGAGGATAGGATAGGATAGAGGATACGATATTATAGGGGATAGGATAGGATAGAGGATAGGATAGGATAGAGGATATGATAGGACAGAAGATAAGATAGGATAGAGGATAGGGTAGGATAGAGGATAGGATAGGATAGATAAAATTATGGGAAAGAGGATAGGATTTGATAGAGGATATAATACGATAGAGGATAGGATACGATAGAGGGTAGGAAATGATTGAAGATAGGATAGGATAGCGGATAAGATAGGATAGCGGATAAGGTAGGGGATAGGATAGAATAGAGAATAGTATAGGATAGAGGATAGGATAGGGGATTGGATAGGATAGGATAGAGGATAGGATGGGGGATTGGATAGGATAGAGGATAGGATAGGATAGAGGATAGGATAGGATAGAGGATAGGATAGGGGATTGGATAGGATAGGATAGAGGATAGGATGGGGGATTGGATAGGATAGAGGATAGGATAGGATAGAGGATAGGATAGGATAGAGGATAGGATAGGATAGAGGATAGGATAGGATAGAGGATAGGATAGGGGATTGGATAGGATAGGATAGAGGATAGGATGGGGGATTGGATAGGATAGAGGATAGGATAGGATAGAGGATAGGATAGGATAGAGGATAGGATAGGATAGAGGATAGGATAGGATAGAGGATAGGATAGGATAGAGCATAGGATAGGATAGGATAGAGGATAGGATAGGATAGAGGATAGGATAGGATAGAGGATAGGATAGGATAGAGGATAGGATAGGATAGAGTATAGAATAGGATAGAGGATAGGATAGTATAGAGGATAGGATAGGATTGAGGATAGGATAGGATAGATGATAAGATAGGATAGAGGATCGGATAGGGGATTGGATAGAGAATAGGATAGGATAGAGGATAGGATAGGATAGAGGATACGATAGGATAGAGGATACGATAGGATAGAGGATAGGATAGGATAGGGGATATTATAGGATAGGGGATATTATAGGATAGAGGATAGGATAGGATAGCGGATAGGATAGCGGATAGGATAGGATAGAGGAAAGGATAGAGGATAGGATAGAGGATAGGATAGAGGATAGGATAGAGGATATTATAGGATACACGATAGGTTAGGATAGAGGATTCGATGGGATAGAGGATAGGATAGTATAGAGGATAGGATAGGATAGAGGATAGGATAGGATAGAGGATAGGATAGGATAGAGGATAGGATAGGATAGATGATAGGATAGGATACAGGATAGGATAGGATAGAGGATAGGATAGGATAGAGGATAGGATAGGATAGAGGATAGGATAGGATAGCGGATAGGATAGGATAGAGGATAGGATAGGATAGAGGATAGGATAGGATAGAGGATACGATAGGATAGAGGAAAGGATAGAGGATAGGATAGGATAGAGGATAGGATAGGATAGAGGATAGGATAGGATAGAGGATAGGATAGGATAGAGGATAGGATAGGACAGAGGATACGATAGGATAGAGGATAGGTTAGGTGATTGGATAGGATAGAGGATAGGATCGGATAGGATAGAGGATAGGATAGGATAGAGGATTGGATTAGATAGAGGATAGGATAGAGGATTGGATAGGATAGAGTATTGGATCGAATAGAGGATCGGATAGAGGATTGGATGGGATAGAGGATTGCATACGATAGAGGATAGAATAGGATAGAGTATAGGATAGGATAGAGGATAGGATAGGATTGAGGATAGGATACGTTTGAAGATAGGTTAGGATAGAGGATAGGATAGGATAGATGATATTCTAGGATACAGGGTAGGATAGGATAGAGGATACGATAATATACACGATAGGATAGGATAGAGGATATTATAGGATAGAGGATAGGATAGGATAGGATAGAGGATAGGATAGGATAGAGGATAGGATAGGATAGAGGATAGGATAGGATAGAGGATAGGATAGGATAGGATAGAGGATAGGATAGGATAGAGGATTGGATTAGATAGAGGATAGGATAGAGGATTGGATAGGATAGAGTATTGGATCGAATAGAGGATCGGATAGAGGATTGGATGGGATAGAGGATTGCATACGATAGAGGATAGAATAGGATAGAGTATAGGATAGGATAGAGGATAGGATAGGATAGAGGATAGGATAGAGGATAGGATAGGATAGAGGATAGGATAGAGGATAGGATAGGATAGAGGATAGGATAGAATAGAGGATAGGATAGAGGATTGGATGGGGTAGAGGATAGGATAGGATAGAGGATAGGATAGGGGATTGCATAGGATAGAGGATAGGAGAGGATAGAGGATAGGATAGGATAGAGGATACGATATTATAGAGGATAGGATAGGATAGAGGATAGGGTAGGGGATTGGATAGGATAGAGGATAGGAGACGCTAGAGGATAGGATAGGATAGATGATAGGATATGATAGAGGATAGGATAGGATAGGGGATTGGATAGGATAGAGGATAGGAGACGATAGAGGATAGGATAGGATAGATGATAGGATATGATAGAGGATAGGATACGATAGAGGATAGGATAGGATGGAGGATAGGATAAAATAGGGGATAGGATAGGGTAGAGGATACGATAGAGGATTGCATAGGATAGAGGATAGGATAGGATAGGATAGAGGATAGGATAGGATACAGGATAGGATAGGATAGGATAGGATAGAGGTTAGGATAGGATAGAGGATAGGATAAGATAGATGATATTCTAGGATAGAGGGTAGGATAGGATAGAGGATACGATAATATACACGATAGGATAGAGTTGAGGATCGGATACGATAGAGGATAGGATGGGGGATTGGATAGGATATAGGATAGGATAGGATAGATCATAGGATAGGATAGAGGATAGGATAGGATAGAGGATAGGATAGGATAGTGGATAGGATAGGATAGAGGATAGGATAGGATAGAGGATAGGATAGGATAGAGGATAGGATAGGATAGGATAGAGGATAGGATAGGATACAGGATAGGATAGGATAGGATAGGATAGGATAGGATAGGATAGGATAGAGGTTAGGATAGGATAGAGGATAGGATAAGATAGATGATATTCTAGGATAGAGGGTAGGATAGGATAGAGGATACGATAATATACACGATAGGATAGAATTGAGGATCGGATACGATAGAGGATAGGATGGGGGATTGGATAGGATAGAGGATAGGATAAGATAGAGGATAGGATAGGATAGAGGATAGGATAGGATAGAGGATAGGATAGGATAGAGGATAGGATAGGATAGTGGATAGGATAGGATAGAGGATAGGTTAGGATAGAGGATAGGATAGGATTGAGGATAGGATAGGATAGATGATAAGATAAGATAGAGCATCGGATAGGGGATTGGATAGAGAATAGGATAGGATAGAGGATAGGATAAGGTAGAGGATAGGATAGGATAGTGGATAGGATAGGATAGGGGATATTATAGGATAGAGGATAGGTTAGGATAGCGGATAGGATAGCGGATAGGATAGCGGACAGGATAGGATAGAGGATAGGATAGGATAGAGGGTAGGATAGAGGATAGCATAGAGGATTCGATAGGATAGAGGATTCGATAGGATAGAGGATATTATAGGATACACGATAGGTTAGGATAGAGGATTCGATAGGATAGAGGGCAGGATAGGATAGAGGATAGGATAGGATAGAGGATAGGATACGATAGAGGATAGGATAGGATAGAGGATAGGATAGGATAGAGGATAGGATAGGATAGAGCATAGGATAGAGGATAGGATAGCATAGAGGATAGGATAGGATAGAGGATAGGATAGGATAGAGGATAGGATATAATAGAGGATAGGATCGAACAGAGGCTAGGATAGGGGTTTGGATTGGATAGAGGATAGGATAGGATAGAGGATAGGATAGGATAGAGGATAGGGTAGGATAGAGGATAGTATAGGATAGAGGATAGGATAGTATAGATGATATGATAGGATAGACGATAGGATAGACGATAGGATAGGATAGAGGATAGGATAGAGGATAGGATAGGATAGAGGATAGGATAGGATAGAGGATAGGATAGGATAGAGGATAGGATAGGATAGAGGTTAGGATAGGATAGAGGATAGGATAGGATAGAGGATAGGATCGGATAGAGGATAGGATAGGTGATTGGATAGGATAGAGGATAGGATAGGATAGAGGATAGGATAGGATAGGATATAGGATAGGATAGGATAGAGGATACGATAGGATAGAGGAAAGGGTAGAGGATAGGATAGGATAGAGGATAGGATACGTTAGAGGATAGGATAGGATAGAGGATAGGATAGGTGATTGGATAGGATAGAGGATAGGATAGGATAGAGGATAGGATAGGATACAGGATAGGATAGGATAGAGGATAGGATAGGATAGAGGATAGGATAGGATAGAGGATAGGATAGGATAGAGGATAGGATAGGATAGAGGATACGATAGGATAGAGGAAAGGATAGAGGATAGGATAGGATAGAGGATAGGATAGGTTAGAGGATAGGATAGGATAGAGGATAGGATAGGTGATTGGATAGGATAGAGGATAGGATAGGATAGAGGATAGGATAGGATACAGGATAGGATAGGATAGAGGATAGGATAGGATAGAGGATAGGATAGGATAGAGGATAGGATAGGATAGAGGATAGGATAGGATAGAGGATAGGATAGGGGATTGGATAGGACAGAGGATAGGATAGGATAGAGGATAGGATCGGATAGAGGATAGGATAGGTGATTGGATAGGATAGAGGATAGGATAGGATAGAGGATAGGATAGGAGAGAGGATAGGATAGGATAGAGGATACGATAGGATAGAGGAAAGGATAGAGGATAGGATAGGATAGAGGATAGGATAGGATAGAGTATAGGATAGGATAGGATAGAGGATAGGATAGGATAGAGGATAAGATAGGATAGAAGATAGGATAGGATAGAGGATGGGATATAATAGACGATAGGATCGAACAGAGGATAGGATAGGGGATTGGATTGGATACAGGACAGGAAAGGATAGAGGATAGGATAGGTGATTGGATAGGATAGAGGATACGATAGGATGGAGGATAGGATAGACGATAGGATAGGGTAGAGGATAGGATAGGATAGAGGATAGGATAGGATAGAGGATAGGATAGGATAGAGGATAGGATAGGATAGAGGATAGGATAGGATAGAGGTTAGGATAGGATAGAGGATAGGATAGGATAGAGGATAGGATAGGATAGAGGATAGGATAGGATAGAGGATAGGATAGGATAGAGGATAGGATAGGATAGAGGATAGGATAGGATAGAGGATAGGATAGGATAGACGATAGGATAGGATAGAGGATAGGATAGGATAGAGGAGAGGATAGGATAGAGGATAGGATAGGATAGAGGATAGGATAGGATAGAGGATAGGATAGGATAGAGGATAGGATAGGATAGAGGATAGGATAGGATAGAGGATAGGATAGGATAGACGATAGGATAGGATAGAGGATAGGATAGGATAGAGGATAGGATAGGATAGAGGATAGGATAGGATAGAGGATAGGATAGGATAGAGGATAGGATAGGATAGAGGATAGGATAGGATAGAGGATAGGATAGGATAGAGGATAGGATAGAATGGAGGATAGGATAGGATAGAGGATAGGATAGAGGATAGGATAGAGGATAGGATAGGATAGAGGATAGGATAGGATAGAGGATAGGATATTATAGAGGATAGGATAGGATAGAGGATAGGATAGGATAGAGGATAGGATAGGATAGAGGATAGGGTAGGATAGAGGATAGGATAGGATAGAGGATAGGATAGGATAGAGGATAGGATAGGATAGAGGATAGGATAGGATAGAGGATAGGATAGGATAGAGGATAGGATAGGATAGAGGATAGGATAGGATAGAGGATAGGATAGGATAGAGGATAGGATAGGATAGAGGATAGGATAGGATAGAGGATAGGATAGGATAGAGGATAGGATAGGATAGAGGATAGGATAGGATAGAGGATAGGATAGGATAGAGGATTCGATAGGATAGAGGATACGATAGGATAGAGGGCAGGATAGGATAGAGGATAGGACAGGGGATTGGATAGGAAAGAGGATAGGATCGGATAGAGCATAGGATAGGTGATTGGATAGGATAGAGGATAGGATAGGATAGAGGATAGGATAGGATAGAGGATAGGATAGGATAGAGGATAGGATAGGATAGAGGATAGGATAGGATAGAGGATAGGATAGGAAAGAGGATAGGATAGGATAGAGGATAGGATAGGATAGAGGATAGGATAGGATAGAGGATAGGATAGGATAGAGGATAGGATAGGATAGAGGATAGGATAGGATAGAGGATAGGATAGGATAGAGGATAGGGTAGGATAGAGGATAGGATAGGATAGAGGATAGGATAGGATAGAGGATAGGATAGGATAGAGGATAGGATAGGATAGAGGATAGGATAGGATAGAGGATAGGATAGGATAGAGGATAGGATAGGATAGAGGATAGGATAGGATAGAGGATAGGATAGGATAGAGGATAGGATAGGATAGAGGATAGGATAGGATAGAGGATAGGATAGGATAGACGATAGGATAGGATAGAGGATAGGATAGGATAGAGGAGAGGATAGGATAGAGGATAGGATAGGATAGAGGATAGGATAGGATAGAGGATAGGATAGGATAGAGGATAGGATAGGATAGAGGATAGGATAGGATAGAGGATAGGATAGGATAGACGATAGGATAGGATAGAGGATAGGATAGGATAGAGGATAGGATAGGATAGAGGATAGGATAGGATAGAGGATAGGATAGGATAGAGGATAGGATAGGATAGAGGATAGGATAGGATAGAGGATAGGATAGGATAGAGGATAGGATAGGATGGAGGATAGGATAGGATAGAGGATAGGATAGAGGATAGGATAGAGGATAGGATAGGATAGAGGATAGGATAGGATAGAGGATAGGATATTATAGAGGATAGGATAGGATTGAGGATAGGATAGGATAGAGGATAGGATAGGATAGAGGATAGGATAGGATAGAGGATAGGATAGGATAGAGGATAGGATAGGATAGAGGATAGGATAGGATAGAGGATAGAGGATAGGATAGAGGATAGGATAGGATAGAGGATAGGATAGGATAGAGGATAGGATAGGATAGAGGATAGGATAGGATAGAGGATAGGATAGGATAGAGGATAGGATAGGATAGAGGATAGGATAGGATAGAGGATAGGATAGGATAGAGGATAGGATAGGATAGAGGATAGGATAGGATAGAGGATAGGATAGGATAGAGGATAGGATAGGATAGAGGATAGGATAGGATAGAGGATTCGATAGGATAGAGGATACGATAGGATAGAGGGCAGGATAGGATAGAGGATAGGACAGGGGATTGGATAGGAAAGAGGATAGGATCGGATAGAGCATAGGATAGGTGATTGGATAGGATAGAGGATAGGATAGGATAGAGGATAGGATAGGATAGAGGATAGGATAGGATAGAGGATAGGATAGGATAGAGGATAGGATAGGATAGAGGATAGGATAGGATAGAGGATAGGATAGGAAAGAGGATAGGATAGGATAGAGGATAGGATATGATAGAGGATAGGATAGGATAGAGGATAGGATAGGATAGAGGATATAATAGGATAGAGGATAGGATAGGATAGAGGATAGGATAGGATAGAGGATAGGATAGGATAGAGGATAGGATAGGATAGAGGATAGGATAGGATAGAGGATGGGATATAATAGACGATAGGATCGAACAGAGGATAGGATAGGGGATTGGATTGGATACAGGATAGGAAAGGATAGAGGATAGGATAGGTGATTGGATAGGATAGAGGATAGGATAGGATAGAGGATAGGATACGGGATTGGATAGGACAGAGGATATTATAGGATAGAGGATAGGATAGGTGATTGGATAGGATAGAGGATAGGATAGGATAGAGGATAGGATAGGATAGAGGATAGGATAGGATAGAGGATAGGATAGGATAGAGGATAGGATAGGATAGAGGATAGGATAGGATAGAGGATAGGATAGGATAGAGGATAGGATAGGATAGAGGATAGGGTAGGATAGAGGATAGGATAGGATAGAGGATAGGATAGGATAGAGGATAGGATAGGATAGAGGATAGGATAGGATAGAGGATAGGATAGGATAGAGGATAGGATAGGATAGAGGATAGGATAGGATAGAGGATAGGATAGGATAGAGGATAGGATATAACATACGATAGGATCGAACAGAGGATAGGATAGGGGATTGGATTGGATAGATGATAGGATAGGATAGAGGATAGGATAGGATAGAGGATAGGATAGGATAGAGGATAGGATAGGATAGAGGATAGGATAGGATAGAGGATAGGATAGGATAGAGGATGGGATATAATAGACGATAGGATCGAACAGAGGATAGGATAGGGGATTGGATTGGATACAGGATAGGAAAGGATAGAGGATAGGATAGGTGATTGGATAGGATAGAGGATAGGATAGGATAGAGGATAGGATAGAGGATAGGATAGAGGATAGGATAGGATAGAGGATAGGATAGGATAGAGGATAGTATAGGATAGAGGATAGGATAGGATAGAGGATAGGATAGGATAGAGGATAGGATAGGATAGAGGATAGGATAGGATAGAGGATAGGATAGGATAGAGGATAGGATAGCATAGAGGATAGGATAGGATAGAGGATAGGATAGGATAGAGGATAGGATAGGATAGAGGATAGTATAGGATAGAGGATAGGATAGGATAGAGGATAGGATAGGATAGAGGATAGGATAGGACAGAGGATAGGATAGGATAGAGGATAGGATCGGATAGAGGATAGGATAGGTGATTGGATAGGATAGAGGATAGGATAGTATAGAGGATAGTATAGAGGATAGGATAGGATAGAGGATAGGATAGGATAGAGGATAGGATAGGATAGAGGATAGGATAGGATAGAGGATACGATAGGATAGAGGAAAGGATAGAGGATAGGATAGGATAGAGGATAGGATAGGATAGAGGATAGGATAGGATAGAGGATAGGATAGGATAGAGGATAGGATAGAGGATAGGATAGAGGATAGGATAGGATAGAGGATAGGATAGGATAGAGGATAGGATAGGATAGAGGATAGGATAGGATAGAGGATAGGATAGGATAGAGGATAGGATAGGATAGAGGATAGGATACGATAGAGGATAGGATAGGATAGACGATAGGATAGGGGATTGGATAGGACAGAGGATAGGATAGGAGAGAGGATAGGATCGGATAGAGGATAGGATAGAGGATAGGATAGGATAGAGGATAGGATAGGATAGAGGATAGGATATAATAGAGGATAGGATCGAACAGAGGATAGGGTAGGGGATATGATTGGATACAGGATAGGAAAGGATAGAGGATAGGATAGGTGATTGGATAGGATAGAGGATAGGATAGGATAGATTATAGGATAGACGATAGGATAGGATAGAGGATAGGATAGGATAGAGGATAGGATAGGATAGAGGATAGGATAGGATAGAGGATAGGATAGGATAGAGGATAGGATAGGAGACAGGATTGGATAGGATAGAGGAAAGGATAGGGGATTGGATAGGATAGAGGACAGGAGAAGATAGAAGATAGGATAGGATAGAGGATAGGATAGGATAGAGGATAGGATAGGATAGAGGATAGGATAGGATAGAGGATAGGATACGATAGAGGATAGGATAGGATAGAGGATAGGATAGGGGATTGGATAGAACAGAGGATAGGATAGGATAGAGGATAGGATCGGATAGAGGATAGGATAGGTGATTGGATAGGATAGAGGATAGGATAGTATAGAGGATAGTATAGAGGATAGGATAGGATAGAGGATAGGATAGGATAGAGGATAGGATAGGATAGAGGATAGGATAGGATAGACGATAGGATAGGATAGAGGATACGATAGGATAGAGGAAAGGATAGAGGATAGGATAGGATAGAGGATAGGATAGGATAGAGGATAGGACAGAATAGAGGAGAGGATAGGATAGGATAGGATAGAGGGAAGGATACGATGGAGGATGGGATTGGATAGAGGATACGATAGGATAGAGGATAGGATAGGATAGAGGATTGGATAGGATAGAGGAAAGGATAGGGGATTGGAAAGGATAGAGGACAGGAGACGATAGAAGATAGGATTGGATAGAGGATAGGATAGGATAGAGGATAGGATAGAGGATAGGATAGGATAGAGGATAGGATAGGATAGAGGATAGTATAGGATAGAGGATAGGATAGGATAGAGGATAGGATAGGATAGAGGATAGGATAGGATAGAGGATAGGATAGGATAGAGGATAGGATAGGATAGAGGATAGGATAGCATAGAGGATAGGATAGGATAGAGGATAGGATAGGATAGAGGATAGGATAGGATAGAGGATAGTATAGGATAGAGGATAGGATAGGATAGAGGATAGGATAGGATAGAGGATAGGATAGGACAGAGGATAGGATAGGATAGAGGATAGGATCGGATAGAGGATAGGATAGGTGATTGGATAGGATAGAGGATAGGATAGTATAGAGGATAGTATAGAGGATAGGATAGGATAGAGGATAGGATAGGATAGAGGATAGGATAGGATAGAGGATAGGATAGGATAGAGGATACGATAGGATAGAGGAAAGGATAGAGGATAGGATAGGATAGAGGATAGGATAGGATAGAGGATAGGATAGGATAGAGGATAGGATAGGATAGAGGATAGGATAGAGGATAGGATAGAGGATAGGATAGGATAGAGGATAGGATAGGATAGAGGATAGGATAGGATAGAGGATAGGATAGGATAGAGGATAGGATAGGATAGAGGATAGGATAGGATAGAGGATAGGATACGATAGAGGATAGGATAGGGGATTGGATAGAACAGAGGATAGGATAGGATAGAGGATAGGATCGGATAGAGGATAGGATAGGTGATTGGATAGGATAGAGGATAGGATAGTATAGAGGATAGTATAGAGGATAGGATAGGATAGAGGATAGGATAGGATAGAGGATAGGATAGGATAGAGGATAGGATAGGATAGACGATAGGATAGGATAGAGGATACGATAGGATAGAGGAAAGGATAGAGGATAGGATAGGATAGAGGATAGGATAGGATAGAGGATAGGACAGAATAGAGGAGAGGATAGGATAGGATAGGATAGAGGGAAGGATACGATGGAGGATGGGATTGGATAGAGGATACGATAGGATAGAGGATAGGATAGGATAGAGGATTGGATAGGATAGAGGAAAGGATAGGGGATTGGATAGGATAGAGGACAGGAGACGATAGAAGATAGGATTGGATAGAGGATAGGATAGGATAGAGGATAGGATAGGATAGAGGATAGGATAGGATAGAGGATAGGATAGTATAGAGGATAGGATAGGATAGAGGATAGGATAGGAAAGAGGATACGATAGGATAGATGATCGGATAGGGGATGGGATAGAGAATAGGATGGGATAGAGGATAGGATAGGATAGAGGATATGATAGGATAGGGGATATTATAGAATAGAGGATAGAATAGGATAGCGGATAGGGTAGCCGATAGGATAGGATAGAGGGTAGGATATTATAGAGGATGGGATAGGATAGAGGATACGATAGGATAGAGGATTGGACAGGATAGAGGATAGGATAGGATAGGATAGAGGGAAGGATACGATAGAGGATGGGATTGGATAGAGGATATGATAGGATAGAGGATAGGATAAGATAGAGGATTGGATAGGATAGAGGAAAGGATAGGGGATTGGATAGGATAGAGGACAGGAGACGATAGAAGATAGGATAGGATAGAGGATAGGATAGGATAGAGGATAGGATAGGATAGAAGATAGGATAGGATGGAGGATAGGATAGGATAGAGGATAGGATAGGATAGAGGATAGGATAGGATAGAGGATAGGATAGGATAGAGGATAGGATAGGATAGAGGATAGGATATAATAGAGGATAGGATCGAACAGAGGATAGGGTAGGGGATATGATTGGATACAGGATAGGAAAGGATAGAGGATAGGATAGGTGATTGGATAGGATAGAGGATAGGATAGGATAGATTATAGGATAGACGATAGGATAGGATAGAGGATAGGATAGGATAGAGGATAGGATAGGATAGAGGATAGGATAGGATAGAGGATAGGATAGGATAGAGGATAGGATAGGATAGAGGATAGGATAGGATAGAGGATAGGATAGGGTAGAGGATAGGATAGGATAGAGGATACGATAGGATAGAGGATAGGATAGGATAGAGGATAGGATAGGATAGAGGATAGGATCGGGTAGAGAATAGGATAGGTGATTGGATAGGATAGAGGATAGGATCGGATAGAGCATAGGATAGGTGATTGGATAGGATAGAGGATAGGATAAGATAGAGGATAGGATAGGATAGAGGATAGGATATAATAGAGGATAGGATCCGATAGATGATAGGATTGGGGATTCGTTGGATAGAGGATAGGACAGGATAGAGGATAGGATAGGATAGCGGATAGGATAGGATAGAGTATAGAATAGGATAAAGGATAGGATAGGATAGAGGTTAGGATAGGTGATTGGATAGGATAGAGGATAGGATCGGATAGATAATAGGATAGGATGGAGGATAGGATAGGATAGAGGATAGGATACGATAGAGGATAGGATAGGATAGAGGATAGGATAGGGGATGGGATAGGACAGAGGATAGGATATAATAGAGGATAGGATCGGATAGAGGATAGGATAGGTGATTGGATAGGATAGAGGATAGGATAGGATAGAGGATAGGATAGAGGATAGGATAGAGGATAGGATAGAGGATAGGATAGAGGATAGGATAGAGGATAGGATAGGATAGAGGATAGGATAGAGGATAGGATAGGATAGAGGATAGGATAGGATACAGGATAGGATAGGATAGAGGATAGGATAGGATAGAGGATAGGATACGATAGAGGATAGGATAGGATAGAGGATAGGATAGGATAGAGGATAGGATAGGATAGAGGATAGGATTGGATAGAGGATAGGATAGGATAGAGGATTGGGTAGAATACAGGATTGCATTGAGGATAGTATAGGATTGAGGATAGGATAGGAAAGAGCATAGGATAGTATAGAGGATAGGATAGGATAGAGGGTAGGATAGGATAGAGGATAGGATAGGATAGAGTATAGAATAGGATTGAGGATAACATAGGATAGAGGATAGGATAGGATAGAGAATAGGATAGGATAGATGATATTATAGGATAGAGGATACGATATTATAGAGGATAGGATAGCATAGAAGATACGATAGGATAGGTGATATTATAGGAAAGGGGATAGGATATGATAGAGGATACGATATTGTAGATGATAGGATAGGATAGAGGATACGATATTATAGAGGATAGGATAATTTAGAGGGCAGGATAGGATAGTGGATAATATAGCATGGATGATAGGATAGGGTATAGGATAGAGGTTTGGATAGGATAGAGGATAGGATAGGATTGAGGATAGGATAGGGGATTGGATAGGATAGAGCATAGGATAGGATAGACGATAGGATAGGATAGGGGATAGAATAGGATGGCTGATAGGATAGAGGATAGGATAGAGGTTTGGATAGGATAGAGGATATTATAGGATAGAGAATAGTATAGGATAGAGGATAGGATAGGATAGATGATAGGATAGGGGATGGGATAGGATAGAGGATAGGATAGGATAGAGAATAGGAGAGGATAGAGGATAGGATAGGATAGAGGATAGGATAGGATAGAGGATAGGATAGGATAGAGGAAAGGATAGGTCAGAGAATGGGATAGGATACAGGATAGGCTAGGATAGAGAATAGAATAGGATAGATGATATTATAGGATAGGGGATAGGATAGGGTAGAGGATAGGATAGTATAGAGGATAGGATAGGATAGAGGATAGGATAGGATAGAGGATAGGATAGGATAGAGGATAGGATAGGATAGAGGATAGGATAGGGGATTGGATAGGATAGAGGATAGGATAGGATAGGGGATAGGATAGGATTGAGGATAGGATAGGATAGAGGATAGGATAGGATAGAGGATCGGATAGGGGATTGGATAGGATAGAGGACAGGATCGGATAGAGCATAGGATAGGTGATTGGATAGGATAGAGGATAGGATAAGATAGAGGATAGGATAGGATAGAGGATAGGATATAATAGAGGATAGGATCCGATAGATGATAGGATAGGGGATTCGTTGGATAGAGGATAGGACAGGATAGAGGATAGGATAGGATAGCGGATAGGATAGGATAGAGTATAGAATAGGATAAAGGATAGGATAGGATAGACGATAGGATAGGTGATTGGATAGGACAGAGGATAGGATATAATAGAGGATAGGATCGGATAGAGGATAGGATAGGTGATTGGATAGGATAGAGGATAGGATAGGATAGAGGATAGGATAGAGGATAGGATAGAGGATAGGATAGAGGATAGGATAGAGGATAGGATAGGATAGAGGATAGGATAGAGGATAGTATAGGATAGAGGATAGGATAGGATACAGGATAGGATAGGATAGAGGATAGGATAGGATAGAGGATAGGATACGATAGAGGATAGGATAGGATAGAGGATAGGATAGGATAGAGGATAGGATAGGATAGAGGATAGGATAGGATAGAGGATTGGGTAGAATACAGGATTGCATTGAGGATAGTATAGGATTGAGGATAGGATAGGAAAGAGCATAGGATAGTATAGAGGATAGGATAGGATAGAGGATAGGATAGAGGATAGGATAGAGGATAGGATAGAGGATAGGATAGGATAGAGGATAGGATAGAGGATAGGATAGGATAGAGGATAGGATAGGATACAGGATAGGATAGGATAGAGGATAGGATAGGATAGAGGATAGGATAGGATAGAGGATAGGATAGGATAGAGGATAGGATAGGATAGAGGATAGGATAGGATAGAGGATAGCATAGGATAGAGGATAGGATAGGATAGAGGATTGGGTAGAATACAGGATTGCATTGAGGATAGTATAGGATTGAGGATAGGATAGGAAAGAGCATAGGATAGTATAGAGGATAGGATAGGATAGAGGGTAGGATAGGATAGAGGATAGGATAGGATAGAGTATAGAATAGGATTGAGGATAACATAGGATAGAGGATAGGATAGGATAGAGAAGAGGATAGGATAGATGATATTATAGGATAGAGGATACGATATTATAGAGGATAGGATAGCATAGAAGATACGATAGGATAGGTGATATTATAGGAAAGGGGATAGGATATGATAGAGGATACGATATTGTAGATGATAGGATAGGATAGAGGATACGATATTATAGAGGATAGGATAATTTAGAGGGCAGGATAGGATAGTGGATAATATAGCATGGATGATAGGATAGGGTATAGGATAGAGGTTTGGATAGGATAGAGGATAGGATAGGATTGAGGATAGGATAGGGGATTGGATAGGATAGAGCATAGGATAGGATAGACGATAGGATAGGATAGGGGATAGAATAGGATGGCTGATAGGATAGAGGATAGGATAGAGGTTTGGATAGGATAGAGGATATTATAGGATAGAGAATAGTATAGGATAGAGGATAGGATAGGATAGATGATAGGATAGGGGATGGGATAGGATAGAGGATAGGATAGGATAGAGAATAGGAGAGGATAGAGGATAGGATAGGATAGAGGATAGGATAGGATAGAGGATAGGATAGGATAGAGGAAAGGATAGGTCAGAGAATGGGATAGGATACAGGATAGGCTAGGATAGAGAATAGAATAGGATAGATGATATTATAGGATAGGGGATAGGATAGGGTAGAGAATAGGATAGTATAGAGGATAGGATAGGATAGAGGATAGGATAGGATAGAGGATAGGATAGGATAGAGGATAGGATAGGATAGAGGATAGGATAGGGGATTGGATAGGATAGAGGATAGGATAGGATAGGGGATAGGATAGGATTGAGGATAGGATAGGATAGAGGATAGGATAGGATAGAGGATCGGATAGGGGATTGGATAGGATAGAGGACAGGAGACGATAGAGGATAGGATAGTATAGAGGATAGGATAGGATAGAAGATATAATAGGATAGAGGATAGGATAGGGGATTGGATAGGATAGAGGATAGGATAGGATAGAGGATAGGATAGGATAGAGGATAGGATAGAGGATAGGATAGGATAGAGGATAGGATAGGATAGAGGATAGGATAGGATAGAGAATAGGATAGGATAGAGGATAGGAGACGATAGAGGATAGGAGACGATAGAGGATAGGATAGGATAGGATAGATGATATTATAGGAAAGAGGATAGGATATGATAGAGGATACGATATTATAGAGGATAGGAAAGGATAGAGGATCGGATAGGATAGAGGATTGGATAGGATAGAGGATACGATAGGATAGAGGACATTATAGAGAATAGGATAGGATAGAGGATAGGATAGGATAGAGGATATGATAGGGGATTGGATAGGATAGAGGATAGGATTGAGGAGAGATTATACGATAGAGGATAGGATAGAGGATAGCATAGCATAGAGGATAGGAGACGATAGAGGATAGGATAGGATAGAGGATGGGATAGGACAGGATAGGATAGAGGATAGGATAGGATAGAGTATAGGTTATAGGATTGGATAGGATAGAGGATAGGATTCAGGATAGATTATACGATAGAGGATAGGATAGGATAGAGGATAGGAGAGGATAGAGGATAGGATAGGATAGAGGATAGGATAGGATAGAGAATAGCATAGAGGATAGGATAGGATAGAGAATAGGATAGAGGACAGGAAAGAGGATTGGATAGGATAGGATAGATTATAGGATAGGATTGAGGATAGGATAGGAGATTGGATAGGAGAGAGGACAGTAGACGATAGAGGATAGGATAGGATATAGGATTGGATAGGATAGAGTATAGGATAGAGGATAGGATAGCATAGTGGATAGGATACGATAGAGTATAGGATAGAGGATAGGATAGGATAGAGGATAGGATAGGATACAGGATAGGATAGGATAGAGAATAGCATAGAGGATAGGATAGGATAGAGAATAGGATAGAGGATAGGAAAGAGGATTGGATAGGATAGGATAGATTATAGGATAGGATTGAGGATAGGATAGGAGATTGGATAGGAGAGAGGACAGTAGACGATAGAGGATAGGATAGGATATAGGATTGGATAGGATAGAGTATAGGATACGATAGAGGATAGGATAGGATAGAGGATAGGATAGGATAGAGGATAGGATAGGGGATTGGATAGGATAGTTGATGGAATAGGATACAGGATAGGATATGATAGAGAATAGGATAGAATAGATGATATTAAAGGAAAGAGGATGATAGAGGATACGATATTATAGAGGATAGGATAGGATAGAGGATACGATATTATAGAGGATAGGATAGGATAGAGGATAGGATTGAGGATAGATTATAGGATAGAGGTTAGGATAGGATAGAGGATACGATAGGATAGAAGATAGGATAGGATAGAGGATAGGATAGTATAGAGGATATGATAGGATAGAGGATAGGATACGATAGCGTATAGGATATATGATTGAATAGGATAGAGGATAGGATACGATAGAGGATTGGATAGGGTAGGATATAGAATAGGATGGAATGGATGATATTATAGGATAGAGGACAGGATAGGATAGAGGATACGATATTACAGTGGAGAGGATCGAATAGAGGATAGGATAGGGGATTGGATAGGATAGAGGATAGGATAGGATAGAGGATAGGATAGGATAGAGAATAGGATAGGATAGAGGATAGGAGACGATAGAGGATTGGAGACGATAGAGGATAGGATAGGATAGGATAGAGGATATGATAGGATAGAGGATAGGATAGGATAGAGGATAGAATAGGATTGAGGATAAGATAGAATACAGGATAGGATAGGATAGAGAATAGGATAGAGGATTGGATAGGATAGAGGATAGTATAGGATTGAGGATAGGATAGGAAAGAGCATAGGATAGTATAGAGGATAGGATAGGATAGAGGGTAGGATAGGATAGAGGATAGGATAGGATAGAGGATAGGATAGGATAGAGGATGAGAGCAAAGTGAACTACCAAGGAGTAAGGTGCTAAGAGTCAAAAGTTTCAGTAAATTCAGTCTGAATGCGCGAAGTTTTTGAGATTAAAACTAGCATAGGGAGAGAAAAAGAAAGTTTTAACGTGCGATTATGGAGTACGAGGAACTTTAAAGTGATAAAAACGCGATCAATCCGTAGGATAAACGAGATTCGGAAGAGTTCGTTAAAATCTAACGGAAATAACGGAAAATTAGGAGTATAATAGACTTACTAGACACTTTTTGATAAAACAAAAGTAAAAAGAACCGAAATAAAGGAACAGTTGCATATAAAAGTGGAAAAAAAAAGAAGTGAAAAAGATCAATTAACACTTTGAATTGGACTAAATTAAAGTTGAACGGGCTGTGTAGTTTTGCTTAATTAATTAATTAATTGTTCGATGAAATAATTGAGTGACCGATTTTTGGACTTTTTACAAAAATTTAGAATCCGCGAAAAGTGTGTGAGAACTCTGAGAAAACAAAGGATACGTCGCGAGGGGTCGGTACGAACACCAGGCCAAACACCTACGAGAAGGTAGGAAAGTGTTCACCCTATATAAAAAGGGTTAGGCATGTGATTCGCGTAACGGATTCCTGAATTTTCTCCGATCTGAATGAAAATTTATATCCGGGCTTTATAAGGAAGGACCAGCAGAATAGGGGAAATTGGGAGATATTTCTCCCGGGTGGGAACAATTTTTCGATTCACCCCTCCCTTTTCGAGATACGGTCGACAAAAAGCCTGGGTATAGAGATAGGACAAAAAAAGAGATAAGTGAAAGTTGGTGAGGGCCTCGAGACCTTTAAAACGAGCCCAAGAACGGCCAAATCGGATAAAGTAGATTTTTAGACTATACCGGGTGGCGAAAAGTTTTCGAACATTTATGGAAAAAGCAAGCACGTGTAGCCCTTCTAAACTAAATTTCGGAAAAGTAGGGTGGGGTGGGGTGGGGTTTGACAAAACCCCGTGGTGCAAAAAAATCCGCGAATTCGCATTTTTTCGCCAAAAACCGGCTTTTACGAGGAGAAGGAGACTTTTCTCGCGAAAACACAGAATAGGCCGGCGACCAGAAACCCGGTAGACTATACAAAGAAGACATAAAAAAGAGAGGTTGATTAGGGAAAAATACGTACTTCCCTCTTGGCGGATACGCCAAAAGAGATGTGGGAGGTGTTCTCTGCGAGTTTTTTAGGGAGCCCTCGGTCTTAAAGTATTGTACCCGGTATATAGCACGGCGTAGAGTCGCAGAAAAGCGAGAGATAAAACTTAATAATAATAGCGAGAAATAATTTTTAGACGTGGAATTTTGTCACACCTTAGCATAGGCTAGATAATAAGATAACGTTAGGTAGCGAATAACAAATTCTTAGATAGGATAGAAAAAGTCAAAAAAGAGAGAAAAAATTACTTTTAGACAGGAGTAGATTAAAAATAAATAGCGGGCGTATTATAATAAATGTATGCGTGCGAAGTTAAAAGTAAATGCGTGCGAATTTAAAAGTAGATCTAAGTACAAGTAGAAATATAAATATAAATACAAATATAAGTATAGATAATCAAATTAAACTAAATTAAAAGACAAGCGATAATACAAATAAGTAGTTTAGCTTTAGATGTACATAAGGAATAGGTTTAGATTTAGAATTAGACTTAGACTCCAAGAGTATAAAAATAAGCGATAATAATAGATAAAAATCGAAGCGAATAAATAGAATTAAGATTAAGATTAAGATTTAGAAAAGTATAGAACAAGCGAACGAGATTTCAAATAGAAGATATTAGCATAATAGACAGATAGATTTTAACAATATGAATTTATGTAACTTTTTGGCATTTAATTGAAACAAAAAGAGACAAATGACCTTAAAAAAAAAAAGGATAGGATAGAGGATAGGATAGGGGATTGGATAGGATAGAGGATAGGATAGGATAGGGGATAGGATAGGATTGAGGATAGGATAGGATAGAGGATAGGATAGGATAGAGGATCGGATAGGGGATTGGATAGGATAGAGGACAGGAGACGATAGAGGATAGGATAGTATAGAGGATAGGATAGGATAGAAGATATAATAGGATAGAGGATAGGATAGGATAGAGGATAGGATACGATAGGTGATAGGATACGATAGAGTATAGGATAGAGGATAGGATAGGATAGAGGATAGGATAGGACAGCGGATACGATATTATAGTGGAGAGGATCGAATAGAGGATAGGATAGGGGATTGGATAGGATAGAGGATAGGATAGGATAGGATAGAGGATAGGATAGGATAGAGGATAGGATAGGATAGAGGATAGGATAGGATAGAGGATAGGATAGGATAGAGGACAGGAGACGATAGAGGATAGGATAGTATAGAGGATAGGATAGGATAGAAGATATAATAGGATAGAGGATAGGATAGGATAGAGGATAGGATACGATAGGTGATAGGATACGATAGAGTATAGGATAGAGGATAGGATAGGATAGAGGATAGGATAGGACAGCGGATACGATATTATAGTGGAGAGGATCGAATAGAGGATAGGATAGGGGATTGGATAGGATAGAGGATAGGATAGGATAGGATAGAGGATAGGATAGGATAGAGGATAGGATAGGATAGAGGATAGGATAGGATAGAGGATAGGATAGGATAGAGGATAGGATAGGATAGAGGATAGGATAGGATAGAGGATAGGATAGGATAGAGGATAGGATAGGATAGAGGATAGGATAGGATAGAGGATAGGATAGGATAGAGGATAGGATAGGATAGAGGATAGGATAGGATAGAGGATAGGATAGGATAGAGGATAGGATAGGATAGAGGATAGGATAGGATAGAGGATAGGATAGGATAGAGGATAGGATAGGATAGAGGATAGGATAGGATAGCAGATACGATATTATAGTGGAGAGGATCGAATAGAGGATAGGATAGGGGATTGGATAGGATATAGGATAGTATAGGATAGAGGATAGAATAGGATAGAGGATAGGATATGATAGAGGATACGATATTATAGAGGACAGGATAGGATAGAGGATCGGATAGGATAGAGGATTGGATAGGATAGAGCATACGATAGGATAGAGGACATTATAGAGAATAGGATAGGATAGAGGATAGGATAGGATAGAGGATAGGAGACGATAGAGGATAGGATAGGATAGGATAGGATAGGATAGAGGATAGGATAGGATAGAGGATAGGATAGGATAAAGTATAGGATATAGGATTGGATAGGATAGAGGATAGGATAGGAGATTGGATAGGATAGAGGACAGGAGACGATAGAGAATAGGATAGGATAGAGGATTGGATAGGATAGAGGATAGGATAAGATAGAGGATAGGGTAGGATATAGTATAGGATAGGATGGAAGATATTATAGGATAGAGCACAGGATAGGGTAGAGGATACGATATTATAGTCGAGAGGATCGAATATAGCATAGGATAGGGGATTGGATAGGATAGAGGATAGGATAGGAGAGAGGATAGGATAGGATGGAGTATAGAATAGGATAGAGGATAGGATAGGATAGAGGATAGGATAGGATTGAGGATAGGATAGGATAGAGGATAGGATAGGATAGAGGATAGGATAGGATAGAGGATAGGATAGGATAGAGAATAGGATAGAGGATAGGATAGGATAGACAATAGGATAGAAGATAGGATATTATTGAGGATAGGATAGAATAGAGGATAGGATAGGATAGAGGAAAGGATAGGATAGAGGATAGGATAGAGGATAGGATAGGATAGGATAGGATAGGATAGGATAGGATAGGATAGGATAGGATAGAGGATAGGATAGGATAGAGGATAGGATAGGATAGAGAATAGGATAGAGGATAGGACAGAGGATTGGATAGGATAAGGTAGTGGATAGGATAGGATTGAGGATAGGATAGGAGATTGGATAGAAGAGAGGACAGGAGATGATAGAGGATAGGATAGGATATAGGATTGGATAGGATACGATAGAGGATAGGATAGGATAGAGTATAGAATAGAGGATAGGATAGGATAGGATAGAGAGTAGGATAGAGGATAGGATAGGATAGAGGATAGGATAGAGGATAGGACAGAGGATTGGATAGGATAGGATTGAGGATAGGATAGGAGATTGGATAGGAAAGAGGACAGGAGACGATAGAGGATAGGATAGGATATAGGATTGGATAGGATAGAGGATAGGATACGATAGAGGATAGGATAGGATAGAGGATAGGATAGGATAGAGGATAGGATAGGGGATTGGATAGGATAGTTGATGGAATAGGGTAGAGGATAGAATAGAGAATAGGATAGGATAGATGATATTAAAGGAAAGAGGATAGGATATGATAGAGGATACGATATTATAGAGGATATTATAGGATAGAGGATACGATATTATAGAGGATAGGATACGATAGAGGATAGGATTGAGGATAGATTATAGGATAGAGGATAGGATAGGATAGAGGATACGATAGGATAGAAGATAGAATAGGATAGAGGATAGGATAGTATAGAGGATAGGATAGGATAGAGGATAGGATAGGATAGAGTATAGGATAGGATAGAGGATAAGATAGGATAGAGGATAGGATAGGATAGAGGATAGGCTAGGATAGAGGATAGGATAGGATAGAGGAAAGGATAGGATAGAGGATAGAGGATAGGATAGGATAGAGGATAGGATAGGATAGAGGATAGGATAGGATAGAGGATAGGATAGGATAGAGGATAGGATAGGATAGAGGATAGGATAGGATAGAGGATAGGATAGGATAGAGGATAGGATATTATAGAGGATAGGACAGGATAGAGTATAGGATTGAATAGAGGATAGGATAGGTGATTGGATATGATAGAGGATGGGATAGGTGATTGGATAGGATAGAGGATAGGATAGGTTAGAGGATAGGATAGGAGATTTGATAGGATAGAGGATAGGAAAGGTTAGAAAATAGGATAGGATAGAGGATAGGATAGCATAGAGGATAGGAGACGATAGAGGATAGGACAGGATAGAGGATAGGATCGGATAGAGGATAGGATAGGATAGGATAGGATATAGGATAGGATAGGATAGAGTATAGGATATAGGATTGGATAGGATAGAGGATAGGATTGAGGATATATTATACGATAGAGGATAGGATCGGATAGCGGATAGGATAGAGGTTAGGATAGGATAGAGGATAGGATAGGATAGAAGATTGGATAGGGGATTGGATAGGATAGAGGATAGGATAGGATAGAGGATAGGATAGGATAGAGAATAGGATAGAGGATAGGATAGGATAGAGGATAGGATAGGATAGAGGATAGGATATTATAGAGGATAGGATAGGTGATTGGATATGATAGAGGATGGGATAGGTGATTGGATAGGATAGAGGATAGGATAGGTTAGAGGATACGATATTATAGTGGAGAGGATCGAATATAGGATAGGATAGTTGATTGGATAGGATAGAGGATAGGATAGGATAGTTGATAGGATAGGATAGACGATAGGATAGGGGATTGGATAGGATAGTTGATAGAATAGGGTAGAGGATAGGATAGTATAGAGGATAGGATAGGATAGAGGATAGGATATTATTGAGGATAGGATAGGATAGAGGATAGGATATTATAGAGGATAGGATAGGTGATTGGATATGATAGAGGATGGGATAGGTGATTGGATAGGATAGAGGATAGGATAGGTTAGAGGATACGATATTATAGTGGAGAGGATCGAATATAGGATAGGATAGGGGATTGGATAGGATAGAGGATAGGATCGGATAGTTGATAGGATAGGATAGACGATAGGATAGGGGATTGGATAGGATAGTTGATAGAATAGGTTAGAGGATAGGATAGGATAGAGAATTGGATAGGATATGATAGAGGATACGATATTATAGAGGATAGGATAGGATAGAGGATAGGATACGATAGAGTACAGGATATAGGATTGGATAGGGTAGAGGATAGGAAGGATAGAGGATAGGATAGGGGATTGGATAGAATAGAGAATAGGATAGGATAGAGGATAGGATAGGATAGAGGATAGGATAAGATAGAGGATAGGATAGGATAGAGGATAGGATAGGATAGAGGATATAATAGGATAGAGGATATGATAGGATAGAGGATAGGATAGGATAGAGGATAGGATAGGATAGAGGATAGGATAGGATAGAGGATAGGATATTATAGAGGATAGGATAGGATAGAGTATAGGATTGAATAGAGGATAGGATAGCATAGAGGATAGGAGACGATAGAGGATAGGACAGGATAGAGGATAGGATCGGATAGAGGATAGGATAGGATAGGATAGGATATAGGATAGGATAGGATAGAGTATAGGATATAGGATTGGATAGGATAGAGGATAGGATTGAGGATATATTATACGATAGAGGATAGGATAGGATAGAGGATAGGATCGGATAGCAGATAGGATAGAGGTTAGGATAGGATAGAGGATAGGATAGGATAGAGAATAGGATCGAGGATAGGATAGAGGATAGGATAGGATAGAGGATAGGATAGGATAGAGGATAGGATATTATAGAGGATAGGATAGGTGATTGGATATGATAGAGGATGGGATAGGTGATTGGATAGGATAGAGGATAGGATAGGTTAGAGGATACGATATTATAGTGGAGAGGATCGAATATAGGATAGGATAGGGGATTGGATAGGATAGAGGATAGGATCGGATAGTTGATAGGATAGGATAGACGATAGGATAGGGGATTGGATAGGATAGTTGATAGAATAGGTTAGAGGATAGGATAGGATAGAGAATTGGATAGGATATGATAGAGGATACGATATTATAGAGGATAGGATAGGATAGAGGATAGGATACGATAGAGTACAGGATATAGGATTGGATAGGGTAGAGGATAGGAAGGATAGAGGATAGGATAGGGGATTGGATAGAATAGAGAATAGGATAGGATAGAGGATAGGATAGGATAGAGGATAGGATAGGATAGAGGATTGGATAGGATAGAGGATAGGATAGGATAGAGGATAGGATAGGATAGAGGATAGGATAGGATAGAGGATAGGATAGGATAGGATAGAGGATAGGATAGGATAGAGGATAGGATAGGATAGAGGATAGGAGACGATAGAGGATAGGATAGGATAGGATAGATGATATTATAGGAAAGAGGATAGGATATGATAGAGGATACGATATTATAGAGGATAGGAAAGGATAGAGGATCGGATAGGATAGAGGATTGGATAGGATAGAGGATACGATAGGATAGAGGATAGGATAGGATAGAGAATAGGATAGAGGATAGGATAGGGTAGAGGATAGGATAGGATAGAGGATAGGATATTATAGAGGATAGGATAGGTGATTGGATATGGTAGAGGATGGGATAGGTGATTGGATAGGATAGAGGATAGGATAGGTTAGAGGATACGATATTATAGTGGAGAGGATCGAATATAGGATAGGATAGGGGATTGGATAGGATAGAGGATAGGATAGGATTGAGGATAGGATAGGAGATTGGATAGGAAAGAGGACAGGAGACGATAGAGGATAGGATAGGATATAGTATTGGATAGGATAGAGGATAGGATACGATAGAGGATAGGATAGGATAGAAGATAGGATAGGATAGAGGATAGGATAGGGGATTGGATAGGATAGTTGATGGAATAGCATAGAGGATAGGATAGGATAGAGAATAGGATAGGATAGATGATATTAAAGGAAAGAGGATAGGATATGATAGAGGATACGATATTATAGAGGATAGGATAGGATAGAGGATACGATATTATAGAGGATAGGATACGATAGAGGATAGGATAGAGGATAGGATAGTATAGAGGATAGGATAGGATAGAGGATACGATAGGATAGAGGATAGGATAGGATAGAGGATAGGATAGGATAGAGGATAGGATAGGATAGAGGATAGGATAGGATAGAGGATAGGATCGGATAGTTGATAAGATAGGATAGACGATAGGATAGGGGATTGGATAGGATAGTTGATAGAATAGGATAGAGGATAGGATAAGATAGAGAATTGGATAGGATATGATAGAGGATACGATATTATAGAGGATAGGATAGGATAGAGGATAGGATACGATAGAGTACAGGATATAGGATTGGATAGGGTAGAGGATAGGAAGGATAGAGGATAGGATAGGGGATTGGATAGGATAGAGAATAGGATAGGATAGAGGATAGGATAGGATAGAGGATAGGATAGGATAGAGGATAGGATAGGATAGAAGATAGGATAGGATAGAGGATTGGATAGGATGGAGGATAGGATAGGATAGAGGATAGGATAGGATAGAGGATAGGATAGGATAGAGGATAGGATAGGATAGAGGATAGGATAGGGTAGAGGATAGGATAGGATAGAGGATAGGATAGGATAGAGGATAGGATAGGATAGAGGATAGGATAGGATAAAGCATAGGATAGGATAGAGGATAGGATAGGATAGAGGATAGGATAGGATAGAGGATAGGATAGGATAGAGGATAGGATAGGATAGAGGTTAGGATAGGATAGAGGATAGGATAGGGTAGAGGATAGGATAGGAAAGAGGATAGGATACGATAGAGGATAGGATAGGATAGAGGATAGGATAGAGGATAGGATAGGATAGAGGATCGGATAGGGGATTGGATAGGATAGAGGATAGGATAGGATAGAGAATAGGATAGGAGATTGTATAGGATAGAGGACAGGAGACGATAGAGGATAGGATAGGATTTTGGGTTGGATATGATAGAGGATAGTGTAGGATAGAGGATAGGATAGGATAGAGCATTATATAGGGGATTGGATAGGATAGAGGATAGGATAGGATAGAGGATAGGATAGGATAGAGGATAGGATAGGATAGAGGATAGGATAGGATAGAAGATAGGATAGGATAGAGGATAGGATAGGATAGAGGATAGGATAGGATAGAGGATAGGATAGGATAGAGGATAGGATAGGATAGAAGATAGGATAGGATAGAGGATTGGATAGGATAGAGGATAGGATAGGATAGAGGATAGGATAGGATAGAGGATAGGATAGGATAGAGGATAGGATAGGATAGAGGATAGGATAGGGTAGAGGATAGGATAGGATAGAGGATAGGATAGGATAGAGGATAGGATAGGATAGAGGATAGGATAGGATAAAGCATAGGATAGGATAGAGGATAGGATAGGATAGAGGATAGGATAGGATAGAGGATAGGATAGGATAGAGGATAGGATAGGATAGAGGTTAGGATAGGATAGAGGATAGGATAGGGTAGAGGATAGGATAGGAAAGAGGATAGGATACGATAGAGGATAGGATAGGATAGAGGATAGGATAGAGGATAGGATAGGATAGAGGATCGGATAGGGGATTGGATAGGATAGAGGATAGGATAGGATAGAGAATAGGATAGGAGATTGTATAGGATAGAGGACAGGAGACGATAGAGGATAGGATAGGATTTTGGGTTGGATATGATAGAGGATAGTGTAGGATAGAGGATAGGATAGGATAGAGCATTATATAGGGGATTGGATAGGATAGAGGATAGGATAGGATAGAGGATAGGATAGGATAGAGGATAGGATAGGATAGAGGATAGGATAGGATAGAAGATAGGATAGGATAGAGGATAGGATAGGATAGAGGATAGGATAGGATAGAGGATGGGATAGGATAGAGGATAGGATAGGATAGAGGATAGGATAGGATAGAGGATAGGATAGGATAGAGGATAGGATAGGATAGAGGATAGAGGATAGGATAGGATAGAGGATAGGATAGGATAGAGGATAGGATAGGATAGAGGATAGGATAGGAAAGAGGATAGGATAGGATAGAGTATAGGATAGGATAGAGGATAGGATAGGATAGAGGATAGGATAGGAAAGAGGATAGGATACGATAGAGGATAGGATAGGATAGAGGATAGGATAGAGGATAGGATAGGATAGAGGATAGGATAGGATAGAGGATAGGATAGGATAGAGGATAGGATAGGATAGAGGATATTATAGGATAGAGGATAGGATAGGATAGAGGATAGGATAGGATAGAGGATAGGATAGGATAGAGGATCGGATAAGGGATTGGATAGGATAGAGGATCGGATAAGGGATTGGATAGGATAGAGGATAGGATAGGATAGAGAATAGGATAGGAGATTGTATAGGATAGAGGACAGGAGACGATAGAGGATAGGATAGGATTTTGGGTTGGATATGATAGAGGATAGGGTAGGATAGAGGATAGGATAGGATAGAGGATTGTATAGGGGATTGGATAGGATAGAGGATAGGATAGGATAGAGGATAGGATAGGATAGAGGAAAGGATAGGATAGAGGATAGGATAGGATAGAAGATAGGATAGGATAGAGGATAGGATAGGATAGAGGATAGGATAGGATAGGATAGAGGATAGGATAGGATAGAGGATAGGATAGGATAGAGGATAGGATAGGAAAGAGGATAGGATAGGATAGAGGATAGGATAGGATAGAGGATAGGATAGGATAGAGGATAGGATAGGAAAGAGGATAGGATACGATACAGGATAGGATAGGATAGAGGATAGGATAGAGGATAGGAAAGGATAGAGGATCGGATAAGGGATTGGATAGGATAGAGGATGGGATAGGATAGAGAATAGGATAGGAGATTGTATAGGATAGAGGACAGGAGACGATAGAGGATAGGATAGGATTTTGAGTTGGATACGATAGAGGATAGGGTAGGATAGAGGATAGGATAGGATAGAGGATTGTATAGGGGATAGGATAGGATAGAGTATAGGATATAGGATTGGATAGGATAGAGGATAGGATTGAGGATAGATTATACGATAGAGGATTGGATAGGATAGAGGATAGGATAGGAGATTGCATAGGATAGAGGATAGAATACGATAGAGGATAGGGTAGGATATAGTATAATATATGATGGAAGATATTATAGGATAGAGGATAGGATAGGGTAGAGGATACGATATTATAGTGGAGAGGATCGAATATAGAATAGGATAGGGGATTGGATAGGATAGAGGATAGGATAGGATAGTTGATAGGATAGGATAGACGATAGGATAGGGGATTGGATAGGATAGTTCATAGAATATACTAGAGGATAGGATAGGATAGAGGATAGGATAGGATAGAAGATACGATAGGATGAAGTATAGAATAGGATAGAGGATAGGATAGGATAGAGGATAGGATAGGATTGAGGATAGGATAGGATAGAGGATAGGATAGGATAGAGGATAGGATAGGATAGAGGATAGGATAGGATAGAGGATAGGATCGGATAGTTGATAAGATAGGATAGACGATAGGATAGGGGATTGGATAGGATAGTTGATAGAATAGGATAGAGGATAGGATAAGATAGAGAATTGGATAGGATATGATAGAGGATACGATATTATAGAGGATAGGATAGGATAGAGGATAGGATACGATAGAGTACAGGATATAGGATTGGATAGGGTAGAGGATAGGAAGGATAGAGGATAGGATAGGGGATTGGATAGGATAGAGAATAGGATAGGATAGAGGATAGGATAGGATAGAGGATAGGATAGGATAGAGGATAGGATAGGATAGAAGATAGGATAGGATAGAGGATTGGATAGGATAGAGGATAGGATAGGATAGAGGATAGGATAGGATAGAGGATAGGATAGGATAGAGGATAGGATAGGATAGAGGATAGGATAGGGTAGAGGATAGGATAGGATAGAGGATAGGATAGGATAGAGGATAGGATAGGATAGAGGATAGGATAGGATAAAGCATAGGATAGGATAGAGGATAGGATAGGATAGAGGATAGGATAGGATAGAGGATAGGATAGGATAGAGGATAGGATAGGATAGAGGTTAGGATAGGATAGAGGATAGGATAGGGTAGAGGATAGGATAGGAAAGAGGATAGGATACGATAGAGGATAGGATAGGATAGAGGATAGGATAGAGGATAGGATAGGATAGAGGATCGGATAGGGGATTGGATAGGATAGAGGATAGGATAGGATAGAGAATAGGATAGGAGATTGTATAGGATAGAGGACAGGAGACGATAGAGGATAGGATAGGATTTTGGGTTGGATATGATAGAGGATAGTGTAGGATAGAGGATAGGATAGGATAGAGCATTATATAGGGGATTGGATAGGATAGAGGATAGGATAGGATAGAGGATAGGATAGGATAGAGGATGGGATAGGATAGAGGATAGGATAGGATAGAGGATAGGATAGGATAGAGGATAGGATAGGATAGAGGATAGGATAGGATAGAGGATAGAGGATAGGATAGGATAGAGGATAGGATAGGATAGAGGATAGGATAGGATAGAGGATAGGATAGGAAAGAGGATAGGATAGGTTAGAGTATAGGATAGGATAGAGGATAGGATAGGATAGAGGATAGGATAGGAAAGAGGATAGGATACGATAGAGGATAGGATAGGATAGAGGATAGGATAGAGGATAGGATAGAGGATAGGATAGGATAGAGGATAGGATAGGATAGAGGATAGGATAGGATAGAGGATAGGATAGGATAGAGGATAGGATAGGATAGAGGATAGGATAGGATAGAGGATAGGATAGGATAGAGGATCGGATAAGGGATTGGATAGGATAGAGGATCGGATAAGGGATTGGATAGGATAGAGGATAGGATAGGATAGAGAATAGGATAGGAGATTGTATAGGATAGAGGACAGGAGACGATAGAGGATAGGATAGGATTTTGGGTTGGATATGATAGAGGATAGGGTAGGATAGAGGATAGGATAGGATAGAGGATTGTATAGGGGATTGGATAGGATAGAGGATAGGATAGGATAGAGGATAGGATAGGATAGAGGAAAGGATAGGATAGAGGATAGGATAGGATAGAAGATAGGATAGGATAGAGGATAGGATAGGATAGAGGATAGGATAGGATAGGATAGAGGATAGGATAGGATAGAGGATAGGATAGGATAGAGGATAGGATAGGAAAGAGGATAGGATAGGATAGAGGATAGGATAGGATAGAGGATAGGATAGGATAGAGGATAGGATAGGAAAGAGGATAGGATACGATACAGGATAGGATAGGATAGAGGATAGGATAGAGGATAGGAAAGGATAGAGGATCGGATAAGGGATTGGATAGGATAGAGGATGGGATAGGATAGAGAATAGGATAGGAGATTGTATAGGATAGAGGACAGGAGACGATAGAGGATAGGATAGGATTTTGAGTTGGATACGATAGAGGATAGGGTAGGATAGAGGATAGGATAGGATAGAGGATTGTATAGGGGATAGGATAGGATAGAGTATAGGATATAGGATTGGATAGGATAGAGGATAGGATTGAGGATAGATTATACGATAGAGGATTGGATAGGATAGAGGATAGGATAGGAGATTGCATAGGATAGAGGATAGAATACGATAGAGGATAGGGTAGGATATAGTATAATATATGATGGAAGATATTATAGGATAGAGGATAGGATAGGGTAGAGGATACGATATTATAGTGGAGAGGATCGAATATAGAATAGGATAGGGGATTGGATAGGATAGAGGATAGGATAGGATAGTTGATAGGATAGGATAGACGATAGGATAGGGGATTGGATAGGATAGTTCATAGAATATACTAGAGGATAGGATAGGATAGAGGATAGGATAGGATAGAAGATACGATAGGATGAAGTATAGAATAGGATAGAGGATAGGATAGGATAGAGGATAGGATAGGATTGAGGATAGGATAGGATAGCGGATAGGATAGGATAGAGGATAGGACAGGATAGAGAATAGGATAGAGGATAGGATAGGATAGACAATAGGATAGAGGATAGGATATTATTGAGGATAGGATAGAATAGAGGATAGGATTGGATAGAGGAAAGGATAGGATAGATAAATAGGATAGAGGATTGGATAGGATAGGGGATATTATAGGATAGAGGATAGGATACGATAGAAGATAGGATAGGATAGAGTATAGGATAGAGGATAGGATTGAGGATAGGATAGGATAGAGGAAAGGATAGGATAGAGGATAGGATAGGATAGAGGATAGGATAGGATAGAGTATAGGATAGGATAGAAGATAGGATAGGATAGAGGATAGGATAGGATAGAGGATAGGATAGGATAGAGGATGGGATAGGATAGAGGATAGGATAGCATAGAGGATAGGATAGGATAGAGGATAGGATAGGATAGAGGATAGGATAGGAAAGAGGATAGGATAGGATAGAGGATAGGATAGGATAGAGGATAGGATAGGATAGAGGATAGGATAGGAAAGAGGATAGGATACGATAGAGGATAGGATAGGATAGAGGATAGGATAGAGGATAGGATAGAGGATAGGATAGGATAGAGGATAGGATAGGATAGAGGATAGGATAGAGGATAGGATAGAGGATAGGATTGGATAGAGGATAGGATAGGATAGTGGATAGCATAAGATAGAGGATAGGATAGGATAGAGGATAGGATAGGATAGAGGATATAATAGGATAGAGGATAGGATAGGATAGAGGATAGGATAGGATAGAGGATAGGATAGGATAGAGGATAGGATAGGATAGAGAATAGGATAGAGGATAGGATAGGATAGACAATAGGATAGAGGATAGGATAGGATTGAGGATAGGATAGAATAGAGGATAGGATTGGATACAGGAAAGGATAGGATAGAGCATAGGATAGAGGATTGGATAGGATAGGGGATATTATAGGATAGAGGATAGGATACGATAGAAGATAGGATAGGATAGAGTACAGGATAGAGGATAGGATAGGATAGAGAATAGAATAGAGGATCGGATAGGATAGCGAATAGGATAGAGGATAGGATAGGATAGAGGATAGGATAGGGGATTGGATAGGATAGTTGATGGAATGGGATAGAGGATAGGATAGGATAGGATAGATGATATTAAAGGAAAGAGGATAGGATATGATAGAGGATACGATATTATAGAGGATAGGATAGGATAGAGGATACGATATTATAGAGGATAGGATACGATAGAGGATAGGATTGAGGATAGGTTATAGGATAGAGGATAGGATAGGATAGAGGATACGATAGGATAGAAGATAGAATAGGATAGAGGATAGGATAGTATAGAGGATAGGATAGGATAGAGAATAGGATAGGATAGAGGATAGGATAGGATATAGGATAGGATAGGATAGAGGATAGGATAGGATGGAGGATAGGATAGGATAGAGGATAGGCTAGGATAGAGGATAGGATAGGATAGAGGAAAGGATAGGATAGAGGATAGGATAGGATAGAGGATAGGATAGGATAGGGGATATTATAGGATAGAGGATAGGATACGATAGAAGATAGGATAGGATAGAGTATAGGATAGAGGATAGGATAGGATAGAGAATAGAATAGAGGATAGGATAGGATAGAGAATAGGATAGAGGATAGGACAGAGGATTGGATAGGATAAGATAGTGGATAGGATAGGATTGAGGATAGGATAGGAGATTGGATAGGAGAGAGGACAGGAGACGATAGAGGATAGGATAGGATATAGGATTGGATAGGATACGATAGAGGATAGGATAGGATAGAGTATAGGATAGAGGATAGGATAGGATAGATGATAGGATAGGATAGAGAATAGGATAGAGGATAGTATAGGATAGAGAATAGGATACAGGATAGGACAAAGGATTTGATAGGATAGGATAGTGGATAAGATAGTATTGAGGATAGGATAGGATAGAGGAAAGGATAGGATAGAGGATAGGATAGAGGATAGGATAGAGTATTGGATAGGATATGGGATATTATAGGATAGAGGATAGGATACGATAGAGGATAGGATACGATAGAGGATAGGATATAGGATAGGTTAGGATAGAGGATAGGATAGGATAGAGAATAGGATAGAGGATAGGACAGAGGATTGGATAGGATAGGATAGTGTATAGGATAGGATTGAGGATAGGATAGGAGATTGGATACTAAAGAGGACAGGAGACGATAGAGGATAGGATAGGATATAGGATTGGATAGGATAGAGGATAGGATACGATAGAAGATAGGAAAGGATAGAGGATAGGATAGGATAGGGGATAGGATAGGGGATTGGATAGGATAGTTGATGGAATATGATAGAGAATAGGATAGGATAGATAATATTAAAGGAAAGAGGATAGGATATGATAGAGGATACGATATTATAGAGGATAGGATAGGATAGAGGATCCGATATTATAGAGGATAGGATACGATAGAGGATAGGATTGAGGATAGATTATAGGATAGAGGATAGGATAGGATAGAGGATAGGATATGATAGAGGATACGATATTATAGAGGACAGGATAGGATAGAGGATCGGATAGGATAGAGGATTGGATAGGATATAGCATACGATAGGATAGAGGACATTATAGAGAATAGGATAGGATAGGGGATAGGATAGGATAGAGGATAGGAGACGATAGAGGATAGGATAGGATAGGATAGGATAGAGGATAGGATAGGATAGAGTATAGGATATAGGATTGGATAGGATAGAGGATAGGATAGGATAGAGAATAGGATAGGATAGATGATATTAAAGGAAAGTGGATAGGATATGATAGAGGATACGATATTATAGAGGATAGGATAGGATAGGATAGAGGATACGATATTATAGAGGATAGGATAGGATAGAGGATAGGATAGTATAGAGGATAGGATAGGATAGAGGATAGGATACGATAGCGTATAGGACATAGGATTGAATAAGATAGAGGATAGGATAGGATAGGATAGAGAATAGGATAGGATAGATGATATTATAGGAAAGAGGATAGGATATGATAGAGGATACGATATTATGGAGGACAGGATAGGATAGAGGATCGGATAGGATAGAGGATAGGATAGGATAAAGGATAGGATAGGATAGAGGATAGGGTAGGATAGAGGATAGGATAGGATAGAGGATAGGATAGGATTGGATAGAGAATAGGATAGGATAGATGATATTATAGGAAAGACGATAGGACATGATAGAGGATACGATATTATAGAGGATAGGATAGGATAGAGGATCGGATAGGATAGAGGATAGGAAAGGATAGAGGATAGGATCGGATAGAGGATAGGATAGGATAGGATAGAGTATAGGATATAGGATTGGTTAGGATAGAGCTTAGGATACGATAGAGGATAGGAGAGGATAGAGGATAGGATAGGATAGAGGATAGGATAGGATAGAGGATAGGATAGGGGATTGGATAGGATAGTTGATAGGATAGGGGATTGGATAGGATAGAGGATAGGATAGGATAGAGGATAGGTTAGGGGATTATATTGTACAGAAGATAGGAGACGATAGAGGATAGAATAGGATAGAGGATAGGATAGGATAGAGAATAGGATAGGGTAGATTATATTATAGGATAGAGGATACGATATTGTAGAGGATAGGATAGGGGATTGGATAGGATAGAGGATAGGATAGGATAGAGGATTGTATAGGGGATTGGATAGGATAGAGGATAGGATAGGATAGAGAATAGGATAGGATAGAGGATAGGATACGATAGAGGATAGGATAGAATAGAGGATAGGAAAGGATAGAGGATAGGATAGGATAGAGGATAGGATAGGATCGAGGATAGGATAGGATAGAGGATAGGATAGGATAGAGGATAGGATAGGATTGGATAGAGAATAGGATAGGATAGATGATATTATAGGAAAGACGATAGGATATGATAGAGGATACGATATTATAGAGGATAGGGTAGGATAGAGGATCGGATAGGATAGAGGATAGGATAGGATAGAGGAAAGGATAGGATAGAGGATAGGATAGAGGATAGGATAGAGGATTGGATAGGATAGGGGATATTATAGGATAGAGGATAGGATACGATAGAGGATAGGATACGATAGAGTATAGGATAGAGGATAGGATAGGATAAAGGATAGGATAGGATAGAGAATAGGATAGAGGGTAGGATGGGATAGAGAATAGGATAGAGGATAGGACAGAGGATTGGATAGGATAGGATAGTGGATAGGATAGGATAGTGGATAGGATAGGATTGAGGATAGGATAGGAGATTGCATAGGAGAGAGGACAGGAGACGATAGAGGATAGGATAGGATATAGGATTGGATAGGATGGAGGATAGGATAGGATAGAGAATAGGATAGGATAGAGGATAGGATAGGATAGAGGATAGGATAGGATAGAGGATAGGATAGGGGATTGGATAGGATAGAGGATAGGATACGATAGAGGATAGGATAGGGTAGGATATAGAATAGGATGGGATGGATGATATTATAGGATAGAGGACAGGATAGGATAGAGGATACGATATTATAGTGGAGAGGATCGAATAGAGGATAGGATAGGGGATTGGGTAGGATAGAGGATAGGATAGGATAGGATAGAGGATAGGATAGGATAGAGGATAGGATAGGATAGAGGATAGGATAGGATAGAGGATATGATAGGATAGAGGATAGGATAGGATAGAGGATAGGATAGGATAGAGGATAGGATAGGATAGAGGACAGGATAGGATAGAGGATAGGATAGGATAGAGGATAGGATAGGATAGCAGATACGATATTATAGTGGAGAGGATCGAATAGAGGATAGGATAGGGGATTGGATAGGATATAGGATAGTATAGGATAGAGGATAGGATAGGATGGAGGATAGGATACGATAGCATAGAGAATAGGATAGGATAGATGATATTATAGGAAAGAGGATAGGATATGATAGAGGATACGATATTATAGAGGATCGGATAGGATAGAGGATTGGATAGGATAGAGCATACGATAGGATAGAGGACATTATGGAGAATAGGATAGGATAGAGGATAGGATAGGATAGAGGATAGGAGACGATAGAGGATAGGATAGGATAGGATAGGATAGAGGATAGGATAGGATAGAGGATAGGATAGGATAAAGTATAGGATATAGGATTGGATAGGATAGAGGATAGGATAGGAGATTGGATAGGATAGAGGACAGGAGACGATAGAGGATAGGATAGGATAGAGGATTGGATAGGATAGAGGATAGGATAAGATAGAGGATACGGTAGGATATAGTATAGGATAGGATGGAAGATATTATAGGATAGAGCACAGGATAGGGTAGAGGATACGATATTATAGTGGAGAGGATCGAATATAGCATAGGATAGGGGATTGGATAGGATAGAGGATAGGATAGGATAGAGGATAGGATAGGATGGAGTATAGAATAGGATAGAGGATAGGATAGGATAGAGGATAGGATAGGATTGAGGATAGGATAGGAAAGAGGATAGGATAGGATAGAGGATAGGATAGGATAGAGAATAGGATAGACAATAGGATAGAGGACAAGATATAATTGAGGATAGGATAGAATAGAGGATAGGATAGGATACAGGATAGGATAGGATTGAGGATAGGATAGGATAGAGGATAGGATAGGATAGAGGAAAGGATAGAATAGAGGATAGGATAGAGGATAGGATAGAGGATTGGATAGGATAGGGGATATTATAGGATAGAGGATAGGATACGATAGAGGATAGGATACGATAGAGTATAGGATAGAGGATAGGATAGGATAAAGGATAGGATAGGATAGAGAATAGGATAGAGGGTAGGATAGGATAGAGAATAGGATAGAGGATAGGACAGAGGATTGGATAGGATAGGATAGTGGATAGGAAAGGATAGTGGATAGGATAGGATTGAGGATAGGATAGGAGATTGCATAGGAGAGAGGACAGGAGACGATAGAGGATAGGATAGGATATAGGATTGGATAGGATGGAGGATAGGATAGGATAGAGAATAGGATAGGATATAGGATAGTATAGGATAGAGGACAGGATAGGATACAGGATAGGATACGATAGAGGATAGGATAGGGTAGGATATAGAATAGGATGGGATGGATGATATTATAGGATAGAGGGCAGGATAGGATAGAGGATACGATATTATAGTGGAGAGGATCGAATAGAGGATAGGATAGGGGATTGGATAGGATATAGGATATTATAGGAAAGAGGATAGGATATGATAGAGGATACGATATTATAGAGGACAGGATAGGATAGAGGATCGGATAGGATAGAGGATTGGATAGGATAGAGCATACGATAGGATAGAGGACATTATAGAGAATAGGATAGGATAGGGGATAGGATAGGATAGAGGATAGGAGACGATAGAGGATAGGATAGGATAGGATAGGATAGAGGATAGGATAGGATAGAGTATAGGATATAGGATTGGATAGGATAGAGGATAGGATAGGATAGAGAATAGGATAGGATAGATGATATTAAAGGAAAGTGGATAGGATATGATAGAGGATACGATATTATAGAGGATAGGATAGGATAGGATAGAGGATACGATATTATAGAGGATAGGATAGGATAGAGGATAGGATAGTATAGAGGATAGGATAGGATAGAGGATAGGATACGATAGCGTATAGGACATAGGATTGAATAAGATAGAGGATAGGATAGGATTGGATAGAGAATAGGATAGGATAGATGATATTATAGGAAAGACGATAGGATATGATAGAGGATACGATATTATAGAGGATAGGGTAGGATAGAGGATCGGATAGGATAGAGGATAGGATAGGATAGAGGAAAGGATAGGATAGAGGATAGGATAGAGGATAGGATAGAGGATTGGATAGGATAGGGGATATTATAGGATAGAGGATAGGATACGATAGAGGATAGGATACGATAGAGTATAGGATAGAGGATAGGATAGGATAAAGGATAGGATAGGATAGAGAATAGGATAGAGGGTAGGATGGGATAGAGAATAGGATAGAGGATAGGACAGAGGATTGGATAGGATAGGATAGTGGATAGGATAGGATAGTGGATAGGATAGGATTGAGGATAGGATAGGAGATTGCATAGGAGAGAGGACAGGAGACGATAGAGGATAGGATAGGATATAGGATTGGATAGGATGGAGGATAGGATAGGATAGAGAATAGGATAGGATAGAGGATAGGATAGGATAGAGGATAGGATAGGATAGAGGATAGGATAGGGGATTGGATAGGATAGAGGATAGGATACGATAGAGGATAGGATAGGGTAGGATATAGAATAGGATGGGATGGATGATATTATAGGATAGAGGACAGGATAGGATAGAGGATACGATATTATAGTGGAGAGGATCGAATAGAGGATAGGATAGGGGATTGGGTAGGATAGAGGATAGGATAGGATAGGATAGAGGATAGGATAGGATAGAGGATAGGATAGGATAGAGGATAGGATAGGATAGAGGATATGATAGGATAGAGGATAGGATAGGATAGAGGATAGGATAGGATAGAGGATAGGATAGGATAGAGGACAGGATAGGATAGAGGATAGGATAGGATAGAGGATAGGATAGGATAGCAGATACGATATTATAGTGGAGAGGATCGAATAGAGGATAGGATAGGGGATTGGATAGGATATAGGATAGTATAGGATAGAGGATAGGATAGGATGGAGGATAGGATACGATAGCATAGAGAATAGGATAGGATAGATGATATTATAGGAAAGAGGATAGGATATGATAGAGGATACGATATTATAGAGGACAGGATAGGATAGAGGATCGGATAGGATAGAGGATTGGATAGGATAGAGCATACGATAGGATAGAGGACATTATGGAGAATAGGATAGGATAGAGGATAGGATAGGATAGAGGATAGGAGACGATAGAGGATAGGATAGGATAGGATAGGATAGAGGATAGGATAGGATAGAGGATAGGATAGGATAAAGTATAGGATATAGGATTGGATAGGATAGAGGATAGGATAGGAGATTGGATAGGATAGAGGACAGGAGACGATAGAGGATAGGATAGGATAGAGGATTGGATAGGATAGAGGATAGGATAAGATAGAGGATACGGTAGGATATAGTATAGGATAGGATGGAAGATATTATAGGATAGAGCACAGGATAGGGTAGAGGATACGATATTATAGTGGAGAGGATCGAATATAGCATAGGATAGGGGATTGGATAGGATAGAGGATAGGATAGGATAGAGGATAGGATAGGATGGAGTATAGAATAGGATAGAGGATAGGATAGGATAGAGGATAGGATAGGATTGAGGATAGGATAGGAAAGAGGATAGGATAGGATAGAGGATAGGATAGGATAGAGAATAGGATAGACAATAGGATAGAGGACAAGATATAATTGAGGATAGGATAGAATAGAGGATAGGATAGGATACAGGATAGGATAGGATTGAGGATAGGATAGGATAGAGGATAGGATAGGATAGAGGAAAGGATAGAATAGAGGATAGGATAGAGGATAGGATAGAGGATTGGATAGGATAGGGGATATTATAGGATAGAGGATAGGATACGATAGAGGATAGGATACGATAGAGTATAGGATAGAGGATAGGATAGGATAAAGGATAGGATAGGATAGAGAATAGGATAGAGGGTAGGATAGGATAGAGAATAGGATAGAGGATAGGACAGAGGATTGGATAGGATAGGATAGTGGATAGGAAAGGATAGTGGATAGGATAGGATTGAGGATAGGATAGGAGATTGCATAGGAGAGAGGACAGGAGACGATAGAGGATAGGATAGGATATAGGATTGGATAGGATGGAGGATAGGATAGGATAGAGAATAGGATAGGATATAGGATAGTATAGGATAGAGGACAGGATAGGATACAGGATAGGATACGATAGAGTATAGGATATAGGATAGGATAGGATAGAGGATAGTATAGGATAGCGTATAGGATAGGATGGAGTATAGAATAGGATAGAGGATCGGATAGGATAGAGGATAGGATAGAATAGAGGATAGGATAGGATAGAGGATAGGATAGGGGATTGGATAGGATAGAGGATAGGATACGATAGAGGATAGGATAGGGTAGGATATAGAATAGGATGGGATGGATGATATTATAGGATAGAGGACAGGATAGGATAGAGGATACGATATTATAGTGGAGAGGATCGAATAGAGGATAGGATAGGGGATTGGATAGGATATAGGATATTATAGGAAAGAGGATAGGATATGATAGAGGATACGATATTATAGAGGACAGGATAGGATAGAGGATCGGATAGGATAGAGGATTGGATAGGATAGAGCATACGATAGGATAGAGGACATTATAGAGAATAGGATAGGATAGGGGATAGGATAGGATAGAGGATAGGAGACGATAGAGGATAGGATAGGATAGGATAGGATAGAGGATAGGATAGGATAGAGTATAGGATATAGGATTGGATAGGATAGAGGATAGGATAGGATAGAGAATAGGATAGGATAGATGATATTAAAGGAAAGTGGATAGGATATGATAGAGGATACGATATTATAGAGGATAGGATAGGATAGGATAGAGGATACGATATTATAGAGGATAGGATAGGATAGAGGATAGGATAGTATAGAGGATAGGATAGGATAGAGGATAGGATACGATAGCGTATAGGACATAGGATTGAATAAGATAGAGGATAGGATAGGATAGGATAGAGAATAGGATAGGATAGATGATATTATAGGAAAGAGGATAGGATATGATAGAGGATACGATATTATGGAGGACAGGATAGGATAGAGGATCGGATAGGATAGAGGATAGGATAGGATAAAGGATAGGATAGGATAGAGGATAGGGTAGGATAGAGGATAGGATAGGATAGAGGATAGGATAGGATTGGATAGAGAATAGGATAGGATAGATGATATTATAGGAAAGACGATAGGACATGATAGAGGATACGATATTATAGAGGATAGGATAGGATAGAGGATCGGATAGGATAGAGGATAGGAAAGGATAGAGGATAGGATCGGATAGAGGATAGGATAGGATAGGATAGAGTATAGGATATAGGATTGGTTAGGATAGAGCTTAGGATACGATAGAGGATAGGAGAGGATAGAGGATAGGATAGGATAGAGGATAGGATAGGATAGAGGATAGGATAGGGGATTGGATAGGATAGTTGATAGGATAGGGGATTGGATAGGATAGAGGATAGGATAGGATAGAGGATAGGTTAGGGGATTATATTGTACAGAAGATAGGAGACGATAGAGGATAGAATAGGATAGAGGATAGGATAGGATAGAGGAAAGGATAGGATAGAGGATAGGATAGAGGATAGGATAGAGGATTGGATAGGATAGGGGATATTATAGGATAGAGGATAGGATACGATAGAGGATAGGATACGATAGAGTATAGGATAGAGGATAGGATAGGATAAAGGATAGGATAGGATAGAGAATAGGATAGAGGGTAGGATGGGATAGAGAATAGGATAGAGGATAGGACAGAGGATTGGATAGGATAGGATAGTGGATAGGATAGGATAGTGGATAGGATAGGATTGAGGATAGGATAGGAGATTGCATAGGAGAGAGGACAGGAGACGATAGAGGATAGGATAGGATATAGGATTGGATAGGATGGAGGATAGGATAGGATAGAGAATAGGATAGGATAGAGGATAGGATAGGATAGAGGATAGGATAGGATAGAGGATAGGATAGGGGATTGGTTAGGATAGAGGATAGGATACGATAGAGGATAGGATAGGGTAGGATATAGAATAGGATGGGATGGATGATATTATAGGATAGAGGACAGGATAGGATAGAGGATACGATATTATAGTGGAGAGGATCGAATAGAGGATAGGATAGGGGATTGGGTAGGATAGAGGATAGGATAGGATAGGATAGAGGATAGGATAGGATAGAGGATAGGATAGGATAGAGGATAGGATAGGATAGAGGATATGATAGGATAGAGGATAGGATAGGATAGAGGGTAGGATAGGATAGAGGATAGGATAGGATAGAGGACAGGATAGGATAGAGGATAGGATAGGATAGAGGATAGGATAGGATAGCAGATACGATATTATAGTGGAGAGGATCGAATAGAGGATAGGATAGGGGATTGGATAGGATATAGGATAGTATAGGATAGAGGATAGGATAGGATGGAGGATAGGATACGATAGCATAGAGAATAGGATAGGATAGATGATATTATAGGAAAGAGGATAGGATATGATAGAGGATACGATATTATAGAGGACAGGATAGGATAGAGGATCGGATAGGATAGAGGATTGGATAGGATAGAGCATACGATAGGATAGAGGACATTATGGAGAATAGGATAGGATAGAGGATAGGATAGGATAGAGGATAGGAGACGATAGAGGATAGGATAGGATAGGATAGGATAGAGGATAGGATACGATAGAGGATAGGATAGGATAAAGTATAGGATATAGGATTGGATAGGATAGAGGATAGAATAGGAGATTGGATAGGATAGAGGACAGGAGACGATAGAGGATAGGATAGGATAGAGGATTGGATAGGATAGAGGATAGGATAAGATAGAGGATACGGTAGGATATAGTATAGGATAGGATGGAAGATATTATAGGATAGAGCACAGGATAGGGTAGAGGATACGATATTATAGTGGAGAGGATCGAATATAGCATAGGATAGGGGATTGGATAGGATAGAGGATAGGATAGGATAGAGGATAGGATAGGATGGAGTATAGAATAGGATAGAGGATAGGATAGGATAGAGGATAGGATAGGATTGAGGATAGGATAGGAAAGAGGATAGGATAGGATAGAGGATAGGATAGGATAGAGAATAGGATAGACAATAGGATAGAGGACAAGATATAATTGAGGATAGGATAGAATAGAGGATAGGATAGGATACAGGATAGGATAGGATTGAGGATAGGATAGGATAGAGGATAGGATAGGATAGAGGAAAGGATAGAATAGAGGATAGGATAGAGGATAGGATAGAGGATTGGATAGGATAGGGGATATTATAGGATAGAGGATAGGATACGATAGAGGATAGGATACGATAGAGTATAGGATAGAGGATAGGATAGGATAAAGGATAGGATAGGATAGAGAATAGGATAGAGGGTAGGATAGGATAGAGAATAGGATAGAGGATAGGACAGAGGATTGGATAGGATAGGATAGTGGATAGGAAAGGATAGTGGATAGGATAGGATTGAGGATAGGATAGGAGATTGCATAGGAGAGAGGACAGGGGACGATAGAGGATAGGATAGGATATAGGATTGGATAGGATGGAGGATAGGATAGGATAGAGAATAGGATAGGATAGAGGATAGGATAGGATAGAGGATAGGATAGGATAGAGGATAGGATAGGGGATTGGATAGGATAGAGGATAGGATACGATAGAGGATAGGATAGGGTAGGATATAGAATAGGATGGGATGGATGATATTATAGGATAGAGGACAGGATAGGATAGAGGATACGATATTATAGTGGAGAGGATCGAATAGAGGATAGGATAGGGGATTGGGTAGGATAGAGGATAGGATAGGATAGGATAGAGGATAGGATAGGATAGAGGATAGGATAGGATAGAGGATAGGATAGGATAGAGGATAGGATAGGATAGAGGATATGATAGGATAGAGGATAGGATAGGATAGAGGATAGGATAGGATAGAGGATAGGATAGGATAGAGGACAGGATAGGATAGAGGATAGGATAGGATAGAGGATAGGATAGGATAGCAGATACGATATTATAGTGGAGAGGATCGAATAGAGGATAGGATAGGGGATTGGATAGGATATAGGATAGTATAGGATAGAGGATAGGATAGGATGGAGGATAGGATACGATAGCATAGAGAATAGGATAGGATAGATGATATTATAGGAAAGAGGATAGGATATGATAGAGGATACGATATTATAGAGGACAGGATAGGATAGAGGATCGGATAGGATAGAGGATTGGATAGGATAGAGCATACGATAGGATAGAGGACATTATGGAGAATAGGATAGGATAGAGGATAGGATAGGATAGAGGATAGGAGACGATAGAGGATAGGATAGGATAGGATAGGATAGAGGATAGGATAGGATAGAGGATAGGATAGGATAAAGTATAGGATATAGGATTGGATAGGATAGAGGATAGGATAGGAGATTGGATAGGATAGAGGACAGGAGACGATAGAGGATAGGATAGGATAGAGGATTGGATAGGATAGAGGATAGGATAAGATAGAGGATACGGTAGGATATAGTATAGGATAGGATGGAAGATATTATAGGATAGAGCACAGGATAGGGTAGAGGATACGATATTATAGTGGAGAGGATCGAATATAGCATAGGATAGGGGATTGGATAGGATAGAGGATAGGATAGGATAGAGGATAGGATAGGATGGAGTATAGAATAGGATAGAGGATAGGATAGGATAGAGGATAGGATAGGATTGAGGATAGGATAGGAAAGAGGATAGGATAGGATAGAGGATAGGATAGGATAGAGAATAGGATAGACAATAGGATAGAGGACAAGATATAATTGAGGATAGGATAGAATAGAGGATAGGATAGGATTGAGGATAGGATAGGATAGAGGATAGGATAGGATAGAGGAAAGGATAGAATAGAGGATAGGATAGAGGATAGGATAGAGGATTGGATAGGATAGGGGATATTATAGGATAGAGGATAGGATACGATAGAGGATAGGATACGATAGAGTATAGGATAGAGGATAGGATAGGATAAAGGATAGGATAGGATAGAGAATAGGATAGAGGGTAGGATAGGATAGAGAATAGGATAGAGGATAGGACAGAGGATTGGATAGGATAGGATAGTGGATAGGAAAGGATAGTGGATAGGATAGGATTGAGGATAGGATAGGAGATTGCATAGGAGAGAGGACAGGAGACGATAGAGGATAGGATAGGATATAGGATTGGATAGGATAGAGGATAGGATAGAGGATAGGATAGGATAGAGAATAGGATAGGATAGATGATATTAAAGGAAAGTGGATAGGATATGATAGAGGATACGATATTATAGAGGATAGGATAGGATAGAGGATACGATATTATAGTGGAGAGGATCGAATAGAGGATAGGATATGGGATTGGATAGGATAGAGGATAGGATAGGATAGGATAGAGGATAGGATAGGATAGAGGATAGGATAGGATAGAGGATAGGATAGGATAGAGGATAGGATAGGATAGAGGATAGGATAGGATAGAGGATAGGATAGGATAGAGGATAGGATAGGATAGAGGATAGGATAGGATAGAGGATAGGATAGGATAGAGGATAGGATAGGATAGAGGATAGGATAGGATAGAGGATAGGATAGGATAGCAGATACGATATTATAGTTGAGAGGATCGAATAGAGGATAGGATAGGGGATTGGATAGGATATAGGATAGTATAGGATAGAGGATAGGATAGGATAGAGGATAGGATACGATAGCATAGAGAATAGGATAGGATAGATGATATTATAGGAAAGAGGATAGGATATGATAGAGGATACGATATTATAGAGGACAGGATAGGATAGAGGATCGGATAGGATAGAGGATTGGATAGGATAGAGCATACGATAGGATAGAGGACATTATAGAGAATAGGATAGGATAGAGGATAGAGGATAGGATAGGATAGAGGATAGGATACGATAGAGGATAGGATAGAATAGAGGATAGGAAAGGATAGAGGATAGGATAGGATAGAGGATAGGATAGGATAGAGGATAGGATAGGATAGAGGATAGGATAGGGTAGAGGATACGATATTATAGTGGAGAGGATCGAATATAGAATAGGATAGGGGATTGGATAGGATAGAGGATAGGATAGGATAGTTGATAGGATAGGATAGACGATAGGATAGGGGATTGGATAGGATAGTTCATAGAATATACTAGAGGATAGGATAGGATAGAAGATAGGATAGGATAGAGGATAGGATAGGATAGAGGATACGATAGGATGGAGTATAGAATAGGATAGAGGATAGGATAGGATAGAGGATAGGATAGGATTGAGGATAGGATATGATAGCGGATAGGATAGGATAGAGGATAGGACAGGATAGAGAATAGGATAGACGATAGGATAGGATAGACAATAGGATAGAGGATAGGATATTATTGAGGATAGGATAGAATAGAGGATAGGATTGGATAGAGGAAAGGATAGGATAGAGGATAGGATAGAGGATTGGATAGGATAGTGGATATTATAGGATAGAGGATAGGATACGATAGAAGATAGGATAGGATAGAGTATAGGATAGAGGATAGGATTGAGGATAGGATAGGATAGAGGATAGGATAGGATAGAGGATGGAATAGGATAGAGGATAGAGGATAGAGGATAGGATAGGAGATTGCATAGGATAGAGGATAGGATACGATAGAGGATAGGGTAGGATATAGTATAATATATGATGGAAGATATTATAGGATAGAGAATAGGATAGAGGATAGGATACGATAGAGGATAGGGTATCATATAGTATAGGATATGATGGAAGATATTATAGGATAGAGGATAGGATAGGGTAGAGGATACGATAGGATGGAGTATAGAATAGGATAGAGGATAGGATAGGATAGAGGATAGGATAGGATTGAGGATAGGATAGGATAGAGAATAGGATAGAGGATAGGATAGGATAGAATAGAGGATAGGATTGGATAGAGGAAAGGATAGGATAGAGGATAGGATAGAGGATTGGATAGGATAGGGGATATTATAGGATAGAGGATAGGATACGATAGAAGATAGGATAGGATAGAGTATAGGATAGAGGATAGGATTGAGGATAGGATAGGATAGAGGAAAGGATAGGATAGAGGATAGGATAGAGGATAGGATAGAGGATAGGATAGAGGATTGGATAGGATATGGGATATTATAGGATAGAGGATAGGATACGATAGAGGATATTATAGGATAGAGGATAGGATAGGATAGAGGATAGGATAGGATAGAGGATAGGATAGGGGATTGGATAGGATAGAGGATAGGATAGGATAGAGGATACGATAGAGGATAGGATAGGATTGAGGATAGGATAGGATAGAGGATAGGATAGGATAGGGGATAGGATAGGATAGAGGATAGGATAGAGGATTGGATAGGATAGGGGATATTATAGGATAGAGGATAGGATACGATAGAAGATAGGATAGGATAGAGTATAGGATAGAGGATAGGATTGGATAGAGAAAAGAATAGAGGATAGGATAGGATAGAGAATAGGATAGAGGATAGGACAGAGGATTGGATAGGATAAGATAGTGGATAGGATAGGATTGAGGATAGGATAGGAGATTGGATAGGAGAGAGGACAGGAGACGATAGAGGATAGGATAGGATATAGGATTGGATAGGATACGATAGAGGATAGGATAGGATAGAGTATAGGATAGAGGATAGGATAGGATAGAGGATAGGATAGGATAGAGAATAGGATAGAGGATAGGATAGGATAGAGAATAGGATAGAGGATAGGACAGAGGATTGGATAGGATAGGATAGTGGATAGGATAGGATTGAGGATAGTACAGGATAGAGGAAAGGATAGGATAGAGGATAGGATAGAGGATAGTTTAGAGGATTGGATAGGATATGGGATATTATAGGATAGAGGATAGGATACGATAGAGGATAGGATACGATAGAGGATAGGATAGAGGATAGGTTAGGATAGAGGATAGGATAGGATAGAGAATAGGATAGAGGATAGGACAGAGGATTGGATAGGATAGGATAGTGGATAGGATAGGATTGAGGATAGGATAGGATAGAGTATAGGATAGGATAGAGGATAGGATAGGATAGAGGATAGGATAAGATAGAGGATAGGATAGGATAGAGGATAGGATAGGATAGAGGATATAATAGGATAGAGGATAGGATAGGATAGAGGATAGGATAGGATAGAGGATAGGATAGGATAGAGGATAGGATAGGATAGAGGATAGGATAGGATAGAGGATAGGATATTATAGAGGATAGGATAGGATAGAGTATAGGATTGAATAGAGGATAGGATAGCTTAGAGGATAGGAGACGATAGAGGATAGGACAGGATAGAGGATAGGATCGGATAGAGGATAGGATAGGATAGGATAGGATATAGGATTGGATAGGATAGAGGATAGGATTGAGGATATATTATACGATAGAGGATAGGATAGGATAGAGGATAGGATCGGTTAGCGGATAGGATAGAGGTTAGGATAGGATAGAGGATAGGATAGGATAGAGGATCGGATAGGGGATTGGATAGGATAGAGGATAGGATAGGATAGAGGATAGGATAGGATAGAGAATAGGATAGAGGATAGGATAGGATAGAGGATAGGATAGGATAGAGGATAGGATATTATAGAGGATAGGATAGGTGATTGGATATGATAGAGGATGGGATAGGTGATTGGATAGGATAGAGGATAGGATAGGTTAGAGGATAGGAAGGATAGAGGATAGGATAGGGGATTGGATAGGATAGAGAATAGGATAGGATAGAGGATAGGATAGGATAGAGGATAGGATAGGATAGAGGATAGGATAGGATAGAAGATAGGATAGGATAGAGGATTGGATAGGATAGGATAGAGGATAGGAGACGATAGAGGATAGGATAGGATAGGATAGATGATATTATAGGAAAGAGGATAGGATATGATAGAGGATACGATATTATAGAGGATAGGAAAGGATAGAGGATCGGATAGGATAGAGGATTGGATAGGATAGAGGATACGATAGGATAGAGGACATTATAGAGAATAGGATAGGATTGAGGATATGATAGGGGATTGGATAGGATAGAGGATAGGAGAGGATAGAGGATAGGATACGATAGAGTAAAGGATATAGGACTGGATAGGATAGAATATAGAATTGAATAGAGGACAGGATAGGTGATTGGATATGATAGAGGATAGGATAGGGGATTGGATAGGATAGAGGATACGATAGGATAGAGAATAGGATAGGATAGAGGATAGGATAGGATGGAGTATAGAATAGGACAGAGGATAGGATATAATTGAGGATAAGATAGGATAGAGGATAGGATAGGATAGAGGATTGGATAGGATAGAGAATAGGATAGAGGATTTGATAGGATAGACAATAGGATAGAGGATAGGATATAATTGAGGATAGGATAGAATAGAGGATAGGATAGGATAGAGGAAAGGATAGGATAGAGGATAGGATAGAGGATAGGATAGGACTGAGGATAGGATAGGATGGAGGATAGGATAGGATAGAGGATAGGATAGGATAGAGAATAGGATAGAGGATAGGATAGGATAGACAATAGGATAGAGGATAGGATACGATTGAGGATATGATAGAATAGAGGATAGGATAGGATAGAGGAAAGGATAGGATAGAGGATAGGATAGAGGATTGGATAGGGTAGGGGATATTATAGGATAGAGGATAGGATACGATAGAGGATAGGATACGATAGGGTATAGGATAGAGGATAGGATAGGATAGAGGATAGGATAGGATGGAGTATAGAATAGGATAGAGGAGAGGATAGGATAGAGGATAGGATAGGATTGAGGATAAGATAGGATAGAGGATAGGATAGGATAGAGGATAGGATAGGATACAGAATAGGATAGAGGATTTGATAGGATAGACAATAGGATAGAGGATGGGATAGGATAGAGGATAGGATAGGATAGAGGATAGGATAGGATAGAGGATAGGATAGGAAAGAGGATAGGATAGGATAGAGGATAGGATAGGATAGAGGATAGGATAGGATAGAGGATAGGATAGGAAAGAGGATAGGATACGATACAGGATAGGATAGGATAGAGGATAGGATAGAGGATAGGAAAGGATAGAGGATCGGATAAGGGATTGGATAGGATAGAGGATGGGATAGGCTAGAGAATAGGATAGGAGATTGTATAGGATAGAGGACAGGAGACGATAGAGGATAGGATAGGATTTTGGGTTGGATATGATAGAGGATAGGGTAGGATAGAGGATAGGATAGGATAGAGGATTGTATAGGGGATAGGATAGGATAGAGTATAGGATATAGGATTGGATAGGATAGAGGATAGGATTGAGGATAGATTATACGATAGAGGATTGGATAGGATAGAGGATAGGATAGGAGATTGCATAGGATAGAGGATAGAATACGATAGAGGATAGGGTAGGATATAGTATAATATATGATGGAAGATATTATAGGATAGAGGATAGGATAGGGTAGAGGATACGATATTATAGTGGAGAGGATCGAATATAGAATAGGATAGGGGATTGGATAGGATAGAGGATAGGATAGGATAGTTGATAGGATAGGATAGACGATAGGATAGGGGATTGGATAGGATAGTTCATAGAATATACTAGAGGATAGGATAGGATAGTGGATAGGATAGGATAGAGGATACGATAGGATGAAGTATAGAATAGGATAGAGGATAGGATAGGATAGAGGATAGGATAGGATTGAGGATAGGATAGGATAGCGGATAGGATAGGATAGAGGATAGGACAGGATAGAGAATAGGATAGAGGATAGGATAGGATAGACAATAGGATAGAGGATAGGATATTATTGAGGATAGGATAGAATAGAGGATAGGATTGGATAGAGGAAAGGATAGGATAGAGGATAGGATAGAGGATTGGATAGGATAGGGGATATTATAGGATAGAGGATAGGATACGATAGAAGATAGGATAGGATAGAGTATAGGATAGAGGATAGGATTGAGGATAGGATAGGATAGAGGAAAGGATAGGATAGAGGATAGGATAGGATAGAGGATAGGATAGGATAGAGGATAGGATAGGATAGAAGATAGGATAGGATAGAGGATAGGATAGGATAGAGGATAGGATAGGATAGAGGATGGGATAGGATAGAGGATAGGATAGCATAGAGGATAGGATAGGATAGAGGATAGGATAGGATAGAGGATAGGATAGGAAAGAGCATAGGATAGGATAGAGGATAGGATAGGATAGAGGATAGGATAGGATAGAGGATAGGATAGGAAAGAGGATAGGATACGATAGAGGATAGGATAGGATAGAGGATAGGATAGAGGATAGGATAGGATAGAGGATAGGATAGAGGATAGGATTGGATAGAGGATAGGATAGGATAGTGGATAGGACAAGATAGAGGATAGGATAGGATAGAGGATAGGATAGGATAGAGGATATAATAGGATAGAGGATAGGATAGGATAGAGGATAGGATAGGATAGACGATAGGATAGGATAGAGGATAGGATAGGATAGAGGATAGGATAGGATAGAGAATAGGATAGAGGATAGGATAGGATAGACAATAGGATAGAGGATAGGATAGGATTGAGGATAGGATAGAATAGAGGATAGGATTGGATAGAGGAAAGGATAGGATAGAGCATAGGATAGAGGATTGGATAGGATAGGGGATATTATAGGATAGAGGATAGGATACGATAGAAGATAGGATAGGATAGAGTATAGGATAGAGGATAGGATAGGATAGGATAGAGAATAGAATAGAGGATCGGATAGGATAGAGAATAGGATAGAGGATAGGATAGGATAGAGGATAGGATAGGGGATTGGATAGGATAGTTGATGGAATAGGATAGAGGATAGGATAGGATAGAGATTAGGATAGGATAGATGATATTAAAGGAAAGAGGATAGGATATGATAGAGGATACGATATTATAGAGGATAGGATAGGATAGAGGATACGATATTATAGAGGATAGAATACGATAGAGGATAGGATTGAGGATAGGTTATAGGATAGAGGATAGGATAGGATAGAGGATACGATAGAATAGAAGATAGAATAGGATAGAGGATAGGATAGTATAGAGGATAGGATAGGATAGAGGATAGGATAGGATAGAGGATAGGATAGGATAGAGGATAGGATAGGATAGAGGATAGGATAGGATGGAGGATAGGATAGGATAGAGGATAGGCTAGGATAGAGGATAGGATAGGATAGAGGAAAGGATAGGATAGAGGATAGGATAGGATAGAGGATAGGACAGGATAGAGGATAGGATAGGATAGAGGATAGGATAAGCTAGAGGATAGGATAGGATAGAGGATAGGATAGGATAGAGGATATAATAGGATAGAGGATAGGATAGGATAGGGGATATTATAGGATAGAGGATAGGATACGATAGAAGATAGGATAGGATAGAGTATAGGATAGAGGATAGGATAGGATAGAGAATAGAATAGAGGATAGGATAGGATAGAGAATAGGATAGATGATAGGACAGAGGATTGGATAGGATAAGATAGTGGATAGGATAGGATTGAGGATAGGATAGGAGATTGGATAGGAGAGAGGACAGGAGACGATAGAGGATAGGATAGGATATAGGATTGGATAGGATACGATAGAGGATAGGATAGGATAGAGTATAGGATAGAGGATAGGATAGGATAGAGGATAGGATAGGATAGAGAATAGGATAGAGGATAGGATAGGATAGAGAATAGGATAGAGGATAGGACAAAGGATTTGATAGGATAGGATAGTGGATAGGATAGTATTGAGGATAGGATAGGATAGAGGAAAGGATAGGATAGAGGATAGGATAGAGGATAGGATAGAGTATTGGATAGGATATGGGATATTATAGGATAGAGGATAGGATACGATAGAGGATAGGATACGATAGAGGATAGGATAGAGGATAGGTTAGGATAGAGGATAGGATAGGATAGAGAATAGGATAGAGGATAGGACAGAGGATTGGATAGGATAGGATAGTGTATAGGATAGGATTGAGGATAGGATAGGAGATTGGATACTAAAGAGGACAGGAGACGATAGAGGATAGGATAGGATATAGGATTGGATAGGATAGAGGATAGGATACGATAGAAGATAGGAAAGGATAGAGGATAGGATAGGATAGGGGATAGGATAGGGGATTGGATAGGATAGTTGATGGAATATGATAGAGGATAGGATAGGATAGAGAATAGGATAGGATAGAGGAAAGGATAGGATAGAGGATAGGATAGGATAGAGGATAGGATTGGATAGAGTATAGGATAGAGGATAGGATAGGATAGAGGATAGGATAGGATAGAGGATAGGATAGGATAGAGGATAGGATAGGATAGGATAGAAGATAGGATAGGATAGAGGATAGGCTAGGATAGAGGATAGGATAGGATAGAGGATAGGATAGGATAGAGAATAGGATAGGATAGAGGATAGGATAGGATAGAGGATAGGATAGGATAGAGGATAGGATAGGATAGAGGATAGGATAGGATAGAGGATAGGATAGGATTGAGGATAGGATAGGATAGAGGATAGGATAGGATAGAGGATAGGATAGGATAGAGAATAGGATAGAGGATAGGATACGATAGAGGATAGGGTATCATATAGTATAGGATATGATGGAAGATATTATAGGATAGAGGATAGGATAGGGTAGAGGATACGATATTATAGTGGAGAGGATCGAATATAGGATAGGATAGGGGATTGGATAGGATAGAGGATAGGATAGGATAGTTGATAGGATAGGATAGACGATAGGATAGGGGATTGGATAGGATAGTTCATAGAATAGGATAGAGGATACGATAGGATGGAGTATAGAATAGGATAGAGGATAGGATAGGATAGAGGATAGGATAGGATTGAGGATAGGATAGGATAGAGAATAGGATAGAGGATAGGATAGGATAGACAATAGGATAGAGGATAGGATATTATTGAGGATAGGATAGAATAGAGGATAGGATAGGATAGAGGAAAGGATAAGATAGAGGATAGGATAGAGGATAGGATAGGATAGGATAGAGGATAGGATAGGATAGAGGATAGGATAGGATAGAGAATAGCAGAGGATAGACAATAGGATAGAGGGTAGGATAGGATTGCGGATAGGATAGAATAGAGGATAGGATTGGATAGAGGAAAGGATAGGATAGAGGATAGGATAGAGGATTGGATAGGATAGGGGATATTATAGGATAGAGGATAGGATACGATAGAAGATAGGATAGGATAGAGGATAGGATCGGATAGTTGATAGGATAGGATAGACGATAGGATAGGGGATTGGATAGGATAGTTGATAGAATAGGATAGAGGATAGAATAGGATAGAGAATTGGATAGGATATGATAGAGGATATCATAGGATAGAGGATAGGATACGATAGAGTACAGGATATAGGATTGGATAGGGTAGAGGATAGGAAGGATAGAGGATAGGAAGGATAGAGGATAGGATAGGGGATTGGATAGGATAGAGAATAGGATAGGATAGCGGATAGGATAGGATTGAGGTTAGGATAGGATAGAGGATAGGATAGGATAGGATAGATGATAGGATAGGATAGAGGATAGGATAGGATAGAGGATAGCATAGGATAGAGGATAGGATAGGATAGAGGATAGGATAGGATAGAGGATAGGATAGGATAGAAGATAGGATAGGATATAGGATAGGATAGGATAGAGGATATGATAGGATAGAGGATAGGATAGGATAGAGGATAGGATAGGATAGAGGATAGGATAGGATAGAGGATAGGATAGGACAGAGTATAGGATAGGATAGAGGATAGGATAGAGGATAGGATTTAGGATAGATTATACGATAGAGGATAGGATAGGATAGAGGATAGGATAGGTTAGAGGATAGGATAGGGTAGAGGATAGGATAGGATAGGATAGAGGATAGGATAGAGGTAAGGATAGGATAGAGGATAGGATACGATAGAGGATAGGGTAGGATATAGTATAGGATATGATGGAAGATATTATAGGATAGAGCACAGGATAGGGTAGAGGATACGATATTATAGTGGAGAGGATCGAATATAGGATAGGATAGGGGATTGGATAGGATAGAGGATAGGATAGGATAGTTGATAGGATAGGATAGACGATAGGATAGGGGATTGGATAGGATAGTTCATAGAATAGGATAGAGGATAGGATAGGATAGAGGATAGGATAGGATAGAGGATACGATAGGATGGAGTATAGAATAGGATAGAGGATAGGATAGGATAGAGGATAGGATATTATAGGATAGGATAGGATAGAGGATAGGATAGGATAGGATAGAGGATAGGATTGAGGATAGATTATACGATAGAGGAGAGGATAGGATAGGATAGAGGATAGGATAGGTTAGAGGATCGGATAGGGGATTGGATAGGATAGAGGATAGGATAGGATAGAGAATAGTATAGGAGATTGTATAGGATAGAGGACAGGAGACGATAGATGATAGGATAGGATTTTGGGTTGGATATGATAGAGGATAGGATACGATAGAGGATAGGGAAGGATAGAGGATAGGATAGCATAGTGGATAGGAGACGATAGATGATAGGATATAATAGCGGATAGGATAGGGTTGAGGATAGGATAGGATAGAGGATCGGATAGGGGATTGGATAGGATAGAGGATTGGGTAGGATATAGTATAGGATAGGATGGAAGATATTATAGGGTACAGCACAGGATAGGGTTGAGGATACGATATTATAGTGGAGAGGATCGAATATAGGATAGGATAGGTGATTGGATAGGATAGTTGATAGAATAGGATAGAGGATAGGATAGGATAGAGGATAGGATAGGATAGAGGATAGGATAGGATGGAGTATAGAATAGGATAGAGGATAGGATAGGATAGAGGATAGGATAGGATAGAGGATAGGATAGAATAGAGGATAGGATAGGATAGAGGATCGGATAAGGGATTGGATAGGATAGAGGATAGGATAGGATAGAGAATAGGATAGGAGATTGTATAGGATAGAGGACAGGAGACGATAGAGGATAGGATAGGATTTTGGGTTGGATATGATAGAGGATAGGGTAGGATAGAGGATAGGATAGGATAGAGGATTGTATAGGGGATTGGATAGGATAGAGGATAGGATAGGATAGAGGATAGGATAGGATTGAGGATAGGATAGGATAGAGGATAGGATAGGATAGAGGATAGGATAGGATAGAGGATAGGATAGGATAGAGGATAGGATAGGATAGAGGATAGGATAGGATAGAGGATAGGATAGGATAGAGGATAGGATAGGATAGAGGATAGGATAGGATTGAGGATAGGATAGGATAGAGGATAGGATAGGATAGAGGATAGGATAGGATAGAGAATAGGATAGAGGATAGGATACGATAGAGGATAGGGTATCATATAGTATAGGATATGATGGAAGATATTATAGGATAGAGGATAGGATAGGGTAGAGGATACGATATTATAGTGGAGAGGATCGAATATAGGATAGGATGGGGGATTGGATAGGATAGAGGATAGGATAGGATAGTTGATAGGATAGGATAGACGATAGGATAGGGGATTGGATAGGATAGTTCATAGAATAGGATAGATGATAGGATAGGATAGAGGATACGATAGGATGGAGTATAGAATAGGATAGAGGACAGGATAGGATAGAGGATAGGATAGGATTGAGGATAGGATACTATAGAGAATAGGATAGAGGATAGGATAGGATAGACAATAGGATAGAGGATAGGATATTATTGAGGATAGGATAGAATAGAGGATAGGATAGGATAGAGGAAAGGATAAGATAGAGGATAGGATAGAGGATAGGATAGGATAGGATAGAGGATAGGATAGGATAGAGGATAGGATAGGATAGAGAATAGGATAGGATAGACAATAGGATAGAGGGTAGGATAGGATTGCGGATAGGATAGAATAGAGGATAGGATTGGATAGAGGAAAGGATAGGATAGAGGATAGGATAGAGGATTGGATAGGATAGGGGATATTATAGGATAGAGGATAGGATACGATAGAAGATAGGATAGGATAGAGTATAGGATAGAGGATAGGATTGAGGATAGGATAGGATAGAGGAAAGGATAGGATAGAGGATAGGATAGAGGATAGGATAGAGGATAGGATAGAGGATTGGATAGGATATGGGATATTATAGGATAGAGGATAGGATACGATAGAGGATATTATAGGATAGAGGATAGGATAGGATAGAGGATAGGATAGGATAGAGGATAGGATAGGGGATTGGATAGGATAGAGGATAGGATATGATAGAGGATAGGATAGGATAGAGGATACGATAGAGGATAGGATAGGATTGAGGATAGGATAGGATAGAGGATAGGATAGGATAGGGGATAGGATAGGATAGAGAATAGGATAGAGGATAGGATAGGATAGACAATAGGATAGAGGATAGGATTGGATTGAGGATAGGATAGAATAGAGGATAGGATTGGATAGAGGAAAGGATAGGATAGAGGATAGGATAGAGGATTGGATAGGATAGGGGATATTATAGGATAGAGGATAGGATACGATAGAAGATAGGATACGATAGAGGATAGGATAGAGGATAGGATTGAGGATAGGATAGGATAGAGGAAAGGATAGGATAGAGGATAGGATAGAGGATAGGATAGAGGATAGGATAGAGGATTGGATAGGATATGGGATATTATAGGATAGAGGATAGGATACGATAGAGGATATTATAGGATAGAGGATAGGATAGGATAGAGGATAGGATAGGATAGAGGATAGGATAGGGGATTGGATAGGATAGAGGATAGGATATGATAGAGGATAGGATAGGATAGAGGATACGATAGAGGATAGGATAGGATTGAGGATAGGATAGGATAGAGGATAGGATAGGATAGGGGATAGGATAGGATAGAGAATAGGATAGAGGATAGGATAGGATAGACAATAGGATAGAGGATAGGATTGGATTGAGGATAGGATAGAATAGAGGATAGGATTGGATAGAGGAAAGGATAGGATAGAGGATAGGATAGAGGATTGGATAGGATAGGGGATATTATAGGATAGAGGATAGGATACGATAGAAGATAGGATACGATAGAGGATAGGATAGAGGATAGGTTAGGATAGAGGATAGGATAGGATAGAGGATAGGATAGGATAGAGGATACGATAGGATGGAGTATAGAATAGGATAGAGGATAGGATAGGATAGAGGATAGGATATTATAGGATAGGATAGGATAGAGGATAGGATAGGATAGGATAGAGGATAGGATTGAGGATAGATTATACGATAGAGGAGAGGATAGGATAGGATAGAGGATAGGATAGGTTAGAGGATCGGATAGGGGATTGGATATGATAGAGGATAGGATAGGATAGAGAATAGTATAGGAGATTGTATAGGATAGAGGACAGGAGACGATAGATGATAGGATAGGATTTTGGGTTGGATATGATAGAGGATAGGATACGATAGAGGATAGGGAAGGATAGAGGATAGGATAGCATAGTGGATAGGAGACGATAGATGATAGGATATAATAGCGGATAGGATAGGGTTGAGGATAGGATAGGATAGAGGATCGGATAGGGGATTGGATAGGATAGAGGATTGGGTAGGATATAGTATAGGATAGGATGGAAGATATTATAGGGTACAGCACAGGATAGGGTTGAGGATACGATATTATAGTGGAGAGGATCGAATATAGGATAGGATAGGTGATTGGATAGGATAGTTGATAGAATAGGATAGAGGATAGGATAGGATAGAGGATAGGATAGGATAGAGGATAGGATAGGATGGAGTATAGAATAGGATAGAGGATAGGATAGGATAGAGGATAGGATAGGATAGAGGATAGGATAGAATAGAGGATAGGATAGGATAGAGGATCGGATAAGGGATTGGATAGGATAGAGGATAGGATAGGATAGAGAATAGGATAGGAGATTGTATAGGATAGAGGACAGGAGACGATAGAGGATAGGATAGGATTTTGGGTTGGATATGATAGAGGATAGGGTAGGATAGAGGATAGGATAGGATAGAGGATTGTATAGGGGATTGGATAGGATAGAGGATAGGATAGGATAGAGGATAGGATAGGATAGAGGATACGATAGAGGATAGGATAGGATTGAGGATAGGATAGGATAGAGGATAGGATAGGATAGGGGATAGGATAGGATAGAGAATAGGATAGAGGATAGGATAGGATAGACAATAGGATAGAGGATAGGATTGGATTGAGGATAGGATAGAATAGAGGATAGGATTGGATAGAGGAAAGGATAGGATAGAGGATAGGATAGAGGATTGGATAGGATAGGGGATATTATAGGATAGAGGATAGGATACGATAGAAGATAGGATACGATAGAGGATAGGATAGAGGATAGGATTGAGGATAGGATAGGATAGAGGAAAGGATAGGATAGAGGATAGGATAGAGGATAGGATAGAGGATAGGATAGAGGATTGGATAGGATATGGGATATTATAGGATAGAGGATAGGATACGATAGAGGATATTATAGGATAGAGGATAGGATAGGATAGAGGATAGGATAGGATAGAGGATAGGATAGGGGATTGGATAGGATAGAGGATAGGATATGATAGAGGATAGGATAGGATAGAGGATACGATAGAGGATAGGATAGGATTGAGGATAGGATAGGATAGAGGATAGGATAGGATAGGGGATAGGATAGGATAGAGAATAGGATAGAGGATAGGATAGGATAGACAATAGGATAGAGGATAGGATTGGATTGAGGATAGGATAGAATAGAGGATAGGATTGGATAGAGGAAAGGATAGGATAGAGGATTGGATAGGATAGGGGATATTATAGGATAGAGGATAGGATACGATAGAAGATAGGATACGATAGAGGATAGGATAGAGGATAGGTTAGGATAGAGGATAGGATAGGATAGAGGATAGGATAGGATAGAGGATACGATAGGATGGAGTATAGAATAGGATAGAGGATAGGATAGGATAGAGGATAGGATATTATAGGATAGGATAGGATAGAGGATAGGATAGGATAGGATAGAGGATAGGATTGAGGATAGATTATACGATAGAGGAGAGGATAGGATAGGATAGAGGATAGGATAGGTTAGAGGATCGGATAGGGGATTGGATAGGATAGAGGATAGGATAGGATAGAGAATAGTATAGGAGATTGTATAGGATAGAGGACAGGAGACGATAGATGATAGGATAGGATTTTGGGTTGGATATGATAGAGGATAGGATACGATAGAGGATAGGGAAGGATAGAGGATAGGATAGCATAGTGGATAGGAGACGATAGATGATAGGATATAATAGCGGATAGGATAGGGTTGAGGATAGGATAGGATAGAGGATCGGATAGGGGATTGGATAGGATAGAGGATTGGGTAGGATATAGTATAGGATAGGATGGAAGATATTATAGGGTACAGCACAGGATAGGGTTGAGGATACGATATTATAGTGGAGAGGATCGAATATAGGATAGGATAGGTGATTGGATAGGATAGTTGATAGAATAGGATAGAGGATAGGATAGGATAGAGGATAGGATAGGATAGAGGATAGGATAGGATGGAGTATAGAATAGGATAGAGGATAGGATAGGATAGAGGATAGGATAGGATAGAGGATAGGATAGAATAGAGGATAGGATAGGATAGAGGATCGGATAAGGGATTGGATAGGATAGAGGATAGGATAGGATAGAGAATAGGATAGGAGATTGTATAGGATAGAGGACAGGAGACGATAGAGGATAGGATAGGATTTTGGGTTGGATATGATAGAGGATAGGGTAGGATAGAGGATAGGATAGGATAGAGGATTGTATAGGGGATTGGATAGGATAGAGGATAGGATAGGATAGAGGATAGGATAGGATTGAGGATAGGATAGGATAGAGGATAGGATAGGATAGAGGATAGGATAGGATAGAGGATAGGATAGGATAGAGGATAGGATAGGATAGAGGATAGGATAGGATAGAGGATAGGATAGGATAGAGGATAGGATAGGATAGAGGATAGGATAGGATTGAGGATAGGATAGGATAGAGGATAGGATAGGATAGAGGATAGGATAGGATAGAGAATAGGATAGAGGATAGGATACGATAGAGGATAGGGTATCATATAGTATAGGATATGATGGAAGATATTATAGGATAGAGGATAGGATAGGGTAGAGGATACGATATTATAGTGGAGAGGATCGAATATAGGATAGGATAGGGGATTGGATAGGATAGAGGATAGGATAGGATAGTTGATAGGATAGGATAGACGATAGGATAGGGGATTGGATAGGATAGTTCATAGAATAGGATAGATGATAGGATAGGATAGAGGATACGATAGGATGGAGTATAGAATAGGATAGAGGACAGGATAGGATAGAGGATAGGATAGGATTGAGGATAGGATACTATAGAGAATAGGATAGAGGATAGGATAGGATAGACAATAGGATAGAGGATAGGATATTATTGAGGATAGGATAGAATAGAGGATAGGATAGGATAGAGGAAAGGATAAGATAGAGGATAGGATAGAGGATAGGATAGGATAGGATAGAGGATAGGATAGGATAGAGGATAGGATAGGATAGAGAATAGGATAGGATAGACAATAGGATAGAGGGTAGGATAGGATTGCGGATAGGATAGAATAGAGGATAGGATTGGATAGAGGAAAGGATAGGATAGAGGATAGGATAGAGGATTGGATAGGATAGGGGATATTATAGGATAGAGGATAGGATACGATAGAAGATAGGATAGGATAGAGTATAGGATAGAGGATAGGATTGAGGATAGGATAGGATAGAGGAAAGGATAGGATAGAGGATAGGATAGAGGATAGGATAGAGGATAGGATAGAGGATTGGATAGGATATGGGATATTATAGGATAGAGGATAGGATACGATAGAGGATATTATAGGATAGAGGATAGGATAGGATAGAGGATAGGATAGGATAGAGGATAGGATAGGGGATTGGATAGGATAGAGGATAGGATATGATAGAGGATAGGATAGGATAGAGGATACGATAGAGGATAGGATAGGATTGAGGATAGGATAGGATAGAGGATAGGATAGGATAGGGGATAGGATAGGATAGAGAATAGGATAGAGGATAGGATAGGATAGACAATAGGATAGAGGATAGGATTGGATTGAGGATAGGATAGAATAGAGGATAGGATTGGATAGAGGAAAGGATAGGATAGAGGATAGGATAGAGGATTGGATAGGATAGGGGATATTATAGGATAGAGGATAGGATACGATAGAAGATAGGATACGATAGAGGATAGGATAGAGGATAGGTTAGGATAGAGGATAGGATAGGATAGAGAATAGGATAGAGGATAGGACAGAGGATTGGATAGGATAGGATAGTGGATAGGATAGGATTGAGGATAGGATAGGATAGAGTATAGGATAGGATAGAGGATAGGATAGGATAGAGGATAGGATAAGATAGAGGATAGGATAGGATAGAGGATAGGATAGGATAGAGGATATAATAGGATAGAGGATAGGATAGGATAGAGGATAGGATAGGATAGAGGATAGGATAGGATAGAGGATAGGATAGGATAGAGGATAGGATAGGATAGAGGATAGGATATTATAGAGGATAGGATAGGATAGAGTATAGGATTGAATAGAGGATAGGATAGCATAGAGGATAGGAGACGATAGAGGATAGGACAGGATAGAGGATAGGATCGGATAGAGGATAGGATAGGATAGGATAGGATATAGGATAGGATAGGATAGAGTATAGGATATAGGATTGGATAGGATAGAGGATAGGATTGAGGATATATTATACGATAGAGGATAGGATAGGATAGAGGATAGGATCGGTTAGCGGATAGGATAGGGGTTAGGATAGGATAGAGGATAGGATAGGATAGAGGATAGGATACGATAGAGTACAGGAGATAGGATTGGATAGGGTAGAGGATAGGAAGGATAGAGGATAGGATAGGGGATTGGATAGGATAGAGAATAGGATAGGATAGAGGATAGGATAGGATAGAGGATAGGATAGGATAGAGGATAGGATAGGATAGAAGATAGGATAGGATAGAGGATTGGATAGGATAGGATAGAGGATAGGAGACGATAGAGGATAGGATAGGATAGGATAGATGATATTATAGGAAAGAGGATAGGATATGATAGAGGATACGATATTATAGAGGATAGGAAAGGATAGAAGATCGGATAGGATAGAGGATTGGATAGGATAGAGGATACGATAGGATAGAGGACATTATAGAGAATAGGATAGGATTGAGGATATGATAGGGGATTGGATAGGATAGAGGATAGGAGAGGATAGAGGATAGGATACGATAGAGTAAAGGATATAGGACTGGATAGGATAGAATATAGAATTGAATAGAGGACAGGATAGGTGATTGGATATGATAGAGGATAGGATAGGGGATTGGATAGGATAGAGGATACGATAGGATAGAGAATAGGATAGGATAGAGGATAGGATAGGATGGAGTATAGAATAGGACAGAGGATAGGATATAATTGAGGATAAGATAGGATAGAGGATAGGATAGGATAGAGGATAGGATAGGATAGAGAATAGGATAGAGGATTTGATAGGATAGACAATAGGATAGAGGATAGGATATAATTGAGGATAGGATAGAATAGAGGATAGGATAGGATAGAGGAAAGGATAGGATAGAGGATAGGATAGAGGATAGGATAGGACTGAGGATAGGATAGGATGGAGGATCGGATAGGGGATTGGATAGGATAGAGGATTGGGTAGGATATAGTATAGGATAGGATGGAAGATATTATAGGGTACAGCACAGGATAGGGTTGAGGATACGATATTATAGTGGAGAGGATCGAATATAGGATAGGATAGGTGATTGGATAGGATAGTTGATAGAATAGGATAGAGGATAGGATAGGATAGAGGATAGGATAGGATAGAGGATAGGATAGGATGGAGTATAGAATAGGATAGAGGATAGGATAGGATAGAGGATAGGATAGGATAGAGGATAGGATAGAATAGAGGATAGGATAGGATAGAGGATCGGATAAGGGATTGGATAGGATAGAGGATAGGATAGGATAGAGAATAGGATAGGAGATTGTATAGGATAGAGGACAGGAGACGATAGAGGATAGGATAGGATTTTGGGTTGGATATGATAGAGGATAGGGTAGGATAGAGGATAGGATAGGATAGAGGATTGTATAGGGGATTGGATAGGATAGAGGATAGGATAGGATAGAGGATAGGATAGGATTGAGGATAGGATAGGATAGAGGATAGGATAGGATAGAGGATAGGATAGGATAGAGGATAGGATAGGATAGAGGATAGGATAGGATAGAGGATAGGATAGGATAGAGGATAGGATAGGATAGAGGATAGGATAGGATAGAGGATAGGATAGGATTGAGGATAGGATAGGATAGAGGATAGGATAGGATAGAGGATAGGATAGGATAGAGAATAGGATAGAGGATAGGATACGATAGAGGATAGGGTATCATATAGTATAGGATATGATGGAAGATATTATAGGATAGAGGATAGGATAGGGTAGAGGATACGATATTATAGTGGAGAGGATCGAATATAGGATAGGATAGGGGATTGGATAGGATAGAGGATAGGATAGGATAGTTGATAGGATAGGATAGACGATAGGATAGGGGATTGGATAGGATAGTTCATAGAATAGGATAGATGATAGGATAGGATAGAGGATACGATAGGATGGAGTATAGAATAGGATAGAGGACAGGATAGGATAGAGGATAGGATAGGATTGAGGATAGGATACTATAGAGAATAGGATAGAGGATAGGATAGGATAGACAATAGGATAGAGGATAGGATATTATTGAGGATAGGATAGAATAGAGGATAGGATAGGATAGAGGAAAGGATAAGATAGAGGATAGGATAGAGGATAGGATAGGATAGGATAGAGGATAGGATAGGATAGAGGATAGGATAGGATAGAGAATAGGATAGGATAGACAATAGGATAGAGGGTAGGATAGGATTGCGGATAGGATAGAATAGAGGATAGGATTGGATAGAGGAAAGGATAGGATAGAGGATAGGATAGAGGATTGGATAGGATAGGGGATATTATAGGATAGAGGATAGGATACGATAGAAGATAGGATAGGATAGAGTATAGGATAGAGGATAGGATTGAGGATAGGATAGGATAGAGGAAAGGATAGGATAGAGGATAGGATAGAGGATAGGATAGAGGATAGGATAGAGGATTGGATAGGATATGGGATATTATAGGATAGAGGATAGGATACGATAGAGGATATTATAGGATAGAGGATAGGATAGGATAGAGGATAGGATAGGATAGAGGATAGGATAGGGGATTGGATAGGATAGAGGATAGGATATGATAGAGGATAGGATAGGATAGAGGATACGATAGAGGATAGGATAGGATTGAGGATAGGATAGGATAGAGGATAGGATAGGATAGGGGATAGGATAGGATAGAGAATAGGATAGAGGATAGGATAGGATAGACAATAGGATAGAGGATAGGATTGGATTGAGGATAGGATAGAATAGAGGATAGGATTGGATAGAGGAAAGGATAGGATAGAGGATAGGATAGAGGATTGGATAGGATAGGGGATATTATAGGATAGAGGATAGGATACGATAGAAGATAGGATACGATAGAGGATAGGATAGAGGATAGGTTAGGATAGAGGATAGGATAGGATAGAGAATAGGATAGAGGATAGGACAGAGGATTGGATAGGATAGGATAGTGGATAGGATAGGATTGAGGATAGGATAGGATAGAGTATAGGATAGGATAGAGGATAGGATAGGATAGAGGATAGGATAAGATAGAGGATAGGATAGGATAGAGGATAGGATAGGATAGAGGATATAATAGGATAGAGGATAGGATAGGATAGAGGATAGGATAGGATAGAGGATAGGATAGGATAGAGGATAGGATAGGATAGAGGATAGGATAGGATAGAGGATAGGATATTATAGAGGATAGGATAGGATAGAGTATAGGATTGAATAGAGGATAGGATAGCATAGAGGATAGGAGACGATAGAGGATAGGACAGGATAGAGGATAGGATCGGATAGAGGATAGGATAGGATAGGATAGGATATAGGATAGGATAGGATAGAGTATAGGATATAGGATTGGATAGGATAGAGGATAGGATTGAGGATATATTATACGATAGAGGATAGGATAGGATAGAGGATAGGATCGGTTAGCGGATAGGATAGGGGTTAGGATAGGATAGAGGATAGGATAGGATAGAGGATAGGATACGATAGAGTACAGGAGATAGGATTGGATAGGGTAGAGGATAGGAAGGATAGAGGATAGGATAGGGGATTGGATAGGATAGAGAATAGGATAGGATAGAGGATAGGATAGGATAGAGGATAGGATAGGATAGAGGATAGGATAGGATAGAAGATAGGATAGGATAGAGGATTGGATAGGATAGGATAGAGGATAGGAGACGATAGAGGATAGGATAGGATAGGATAGATGATATTATAGGAAAGAGGATAGGATATGATAGAGGATACGATATTATAGAGGATAGGAAAGGATAGAAGATCGGATAGGATAGAGGATTGGATAGGATAGAGGATACGATAGGATAGAGGACATTATAGAGAATAGGATAGGATTGAGGATATGATAGGGGATTGGATAGGATAGAGGATAGGAGAGGATAGAGGATAGGATACGATAGAGTAAAGGATATAGGACTGGATAGGATAGAATATAGAATTGAATAGAGGACAGGATAGGTGATTGGATATGATAGAGGATAGGATAGGGGATTGGATAGGATAGAGGATACGATAGGATAGAGAATAGGATAGGATAGAGGATAGGATAGGATGGAGTATAGAATAGGACAGAGGATAGGATATAATTGAGGATAAGATAGGATAGAGGATAGGATAGGATAGAGGATAGGATAGGATAGAGAATAGGATAGAGGATTTGATAGGATAGACAATAGGATAGAGGATAGGATATAATTGAGGATAGGATAGAATAGAGGATAGGATAGGATAGAGGAAAGGATAGGATAGAGGATAGGATAGAGGATAGGATAGGACTGAGGATAGGATAGGATGGAGGATAGGATAGGATAGAGGATAGGATAGGATAGAGAATAGGATAGAGGATAGGATAGGATAGACAATAGGATAGAGGATAGGATACGATTGAGGATATGATAGAATAGAGGATAGGATAGGATAGAGGAAAGGATAGGATAGAGGATAGGATAGAGGATTGGATAGGGTAGGGGATATTATAGGATAGAGGATAGGATACGATAGAGGATAGGATACGATAGGGTATAGGATAGAGGATAGGATAGGATAGAGGATAGGATAGGATGGAGTATAGAATAGGATAGAGGATAGGATAGGATAGAGGATAGGATAGGATTGAGGATAAGATAGGATAGAGGATAGGATAGGATAGAGGATAGGATAGGATACAGAATAGGATAGAGGATTTGATAGGATAGACAATAGGATAGAGGATTGGATATAATTGAGGATAGGATAGAATAGAGGATAGGATAGGATAGAGGATAGGATAGGATAGAGGATAGGATAGGATAGAGGATAGGATAGGATAGAGGATAGAGGATAGGATAGGATAGAGGATAGGATAGGATAGAGGATAGGATAGGATAGAGGATAGGATAGGAAAGAGGATAGGATAGGATAGAGGATAGGATAGGATAGAGGATAGGATAGGATAGAGGATAGGATAGGAAAGAGGATAGGATACGATACAGGATAGGATAGGATAGAGGATAGGATAGAGGATAGGAAAGGATAGAGGATCGGATAAGGGATTGGATAGGATAGAGGATGGGATAGGCTAGAGAATAGGATAGGAGATTGTATAGGATAGAGGACAGGAGACGATAGAGGATAGGATAGGATTTTGGGTTGGATATGATAGAGGATAGGGTAGCATAGAGGATAGGATAGGATAGAGGATTGTATAGGGGATAGGATAGGATAGAGTATAGGATATAGGATTGGATAGGATAGAGGATAGGATTGAGGATAGATTATACGATAGAGGATTGGATAGGATAGAGGATAGGATAGGAGATTGCATAGGATAGAGGATAGAATACGATAGAGGATAGGGTAGGATATAGTATAATATATGATGGAAGATATTATAGGATAGAGGATAGGATAGGGTAGAGGATACGATATTATAGTGGAGAGGATCGAATATAGAATAGGATAGGGGATTGGATAGGATAGAGGATAGGATAGGATAGTTGATAGGATAGGATAGACGATAGGATAGGGGATTGGATAGGATAGTTCATAGAATATACTAGAGGATAGGATAGGATAGTGGATAGGATAGGATAGAGGATACGATAGGATGAAGTATAGAATAGGATAGAGGATAGGATAGGATAGAGGATAGGATAGGATTGAGGATAGGATAGGATAGCGGATAGGATAGGATAGAGGATAGGACAGGATAGAGAATAGGATAGAGGATAGGATAGGATAGACAATAGGATAGAGGATAGGATATTATTGAGGATAGGATAGAATAGAGGATAGGATTGGATAGAGGAAAGGATAGGATAGAGGATATTATAGGATAGAGGATAGGATAGGATAGAGGATAGGATAGGATAGAGGATAGGATAGGGGATTGGATAGGATAGAGGATAGGATATGATAGAGGATAGGATAGGATAGAGGATACGATAGAGGATAGGATAGGATTGAGGATAGGATAGGATAGAGGATAGGATAGGATAGGGGATAGGATAGGATAGAGAATAGGATAGAGGATAGGATAGGATAGACAATAGGATAGAGGATAGGATTGGATTGAGGATAGGATAGAATAGAGGATAGGATTGGATAGAGGAAAGGATAGGATAGAGGATAGGATAGAGGATTGGATAGGATAGGGGATATTATAGGATAGAGGATAGGATACGATAGAAGATAGGATACGATAGAGGATAGGATAGAGGATAGGTTAGGATAGAGGATAGGATAGGATAGAGAATAGGATAGAGGATAGGACAGAGGATTGGATAGGATAGGATAGTGGATAGGATAGGATTGAGGATAGGATAGGATAGAGTATAGGATAGGATAGAGGATAGGATAGGATAGAGGATAGGATAAGATAGAGGATAGGATAGGATAGAGGATAGGATAGGATAGAGGATATAATAGGATAGAGGATAGGATAGGATAGAGGATAGGATAGGATAGAGGATAGGATAGGATAGAGGATAGGATAGGATAGAGGATAGGATAGGATAGAGGATAGGATATTATAGAGGATAGGATAGGATAGAGTATAGGATTGAATAGAGGATAGGATAGCATAGAGGATAGGAGACGATAGAGGATAGGACAGGATAGAGGATAGGATCGGATAGAGGATAGGATAGGATAGGATAGGATATAGGATAGGATAGGATAGAGTATAGGATATAGGATTGGATAGGATAGAGGATAGGATTGAGGATATATTATACGATAGAGGATAGGATAGGATAGAGGATAGGATCGGTTAGCGGATAGGATAGGGGTTAGGATAGGATAGAGGATAGGATAGGATAGAGGATAGGATACGATAGAGTACAGGAGATAGGATTGGATAGGGTAGAGGATAGGAAGGATAGAGGATAGGATAGGGGATTGGATAGGATAGAGAATAGGATAGGATAGAGGATAGGATAGGATAGAGGATAGGATAGGATAGAGGATAGGATAGGATAGAAGATAGGATAGGATAGAGGATTGGATAGGATAGGATAGAGGATAGGAGACGATAGAGGATAGGATAGGATAGGATAGATGATATTATAGGAAAGAGGATAGGATATGATAGAGGATACGATATTATAGAGGATAGGAAAGGATAGAGGATCGGATAGGATAGAGGATTGGATAGGATAGAGGATACGATAGGATAGAGGACATTATAGAGAATAGGATAGGATTGAGGATATGATAGGGGATTGGATAGGATAGAGGATAGGAGAGGATAGAGGATAGGATACGATAGAGTAAAGGATATAGGACTGGATAGGATAGAATATAGAATTGAATAGAGGACAGGATAGGTGATTGGATATGATAGAGGATAGGATAGGGGATTGGATAGGATAGAGGATACGATAGGATAGAGAATAGGATAGGATAGAGGATAGGATAGGATGGAGTATAGAATAGGACAGAGGATAGGATATAATTGAGGATAAGATAGGATAGAGGATAGGATAGGATAGAGGATAGGATAGGATAGAGAATAGGATAGAGGATTTGATAGGATAGACAATAGGATAGAGGATAGGATATAATTGAGGATAGGATAGAATAGAGGATAGGATAGGATAGAGGAAAGGATAGGATAGAGGATAGGATAGAGGATAGGATAGGACTGAGGATAGGATAGGATGGAGGATAGGATAGGATAGAGGATAGGATAGGATAGAGAATAGGATAGAGGATAGGATAGGATAGACAATAGGATAGAGGATAGGATACGATTGAGGATATGATAGAATAGAGGATAGGATAGGATAGAGGAAAGGATAGGATAGAGGATAGGATAGAGGATTGGATAGGGTAGGGGATATTATAGGATAGAGGATAGGATACGATAGAGGATAGGATACGATAGGGTATAGGATAGAGGATAGGATAGGATAGAGGATAGGATAGGATGGAGTATAGAATAGGATAGAGGATAGGATAGGATAGAGGATAGGATAGGATTGAGGATAAGATAGGATAGAGGATAGGATAGGATAGAGGATAGGATAGGATACAGAATAGGATAGAGGATTTGATAGGATAGACAATAGGATAGAGGATTGGATATAATTGAGGATAGGATAGAATAGAGGATAGGATAGGATAGAGGATAGGATAGGATAGAGGATAGGATAGGATAGAGGATAGGATAGGATAGAGGATAGAGGATAGGATAGGATAGAGGATAGGATAGGATAGAGGATAGGATAGGATAGAGGATAGGATAGGAAAGAGGATAGGATAGGATAGAGGATAGGATAGGATAGAGGATAGGATAGGATAGAGGATAGGATAGGAAAGAGGATAGGATACGATACAGGATAGGATAGGATAGAGGATAGGATAGAGGATAGGAAAGGATAGAGGATCGGATAAGGGATTGGATAGGATAGAGGATGGGATAGGCTAGAGAATAGGATAGGAGATTGTATAGGATAGAGGACAGGAGACGATAGAGGATAGGATAGGATTTTGGGTTGGATATGATAGAGGATAGGGTAGCATAGAGGATAGGATAGGATAGAGGATTGTATAGGGGATAGGATAGGATAGAGTATAGGATATAGGATTGGATAGGATAGAGGATAGGATTGAGGATAGATTATACGATAGAGGATTGGATAGGATAGAGGATAGGATAGGAGATTGCATAGGATAGAGGATAGAATACGATAGAGGATAGGGTAGGATATAGTATAATATATGATGGAAGATATTATAGGATAGAGGATAGGATAGGGTAGAGGATACGATATTATAGTGGAGAGGATCGAATATAGAATAGGATAGGGGATTGGATAGGATAGAGGATAGGATAGGATAGTTGATAGGATAGGATAGACGATAGGATAGGGGATTGGATAGGATAGTTCATAGAATATACTAGAGGATAGGATAGGATAGTGGATAGGATAGGATAGAGGATACGATAGGATGAAGTATAGAATAGGATAGAGGATAGGATAGGATAGAGGATAGGATAGGATTGAGGATAGGATAGGATAGCGGATAGGATAGGATAGAGGATAGGACAGGATAGAGAATAGGATAGAGGATAGGATAGGATAGACAATAGGATAGAGGATAGGATATTATTGAGGATAGGATAGAATAGAGGATAGGATTGGATAGAGGAAAGGATAGGATAGAGGATAGGATAGAGGATTGGATAGGATAGGGGATATTATAGGATAGAGGATAGGATACGATAGAAGATAGGATAGGATAGAGTATAGGATAGAGGATAGGATTGAGGATAGGATAGGATAGAGGAAAGGATAGGATAGAGGATAGGATAGGATAGAGGATAGGATAGGATAGAGGATAGGATAGGATAGAAGATAGGATAGGATAGAGGATAGGATAGGATAGAGGATAGGATAGGATAGAGGATGGGATAGGATAGAGGATAGGATAGCATAGAGGATAGGATAGGATAGAGGATAGGATAGGATAGAGGATAGGATAGGAAAGAGCATAGGATAGGATAGAGGATAGGATAGGATAGAGGATAGGATAGGATAGAGGATAGGATAGGAAAGAGGATAGGATACGATAGAGGATAGGATAGGATAGAGGATAGGATAGAGGATAGGATAGGATAGAGGAGAGGATAGAGGATAGGATTGGATAGAGGATAGGATAGGATAGTGGATAGGATAAGATAGAGGATAGGATAGGATAGAGGATAGGATAGGATAGAGGATATAATAGGATAGAGGATAGGATAGGATAGAGGATAGGATAGGATAGACGATAGGATAGGATAGAGGATAGGATAGGATAGAGGATAGGATAGGATAGAGAATAGGATAGAGGATAGGATAGGATAGACAATAGGATAGAGGATAGGATAGGATTGAGGATAGGATAGAATAGAGGATAGGATTGGATAGAGGAAAGGATAGGATAGAGCATAGGATAGAGGATTGGATAGGATAGGGGATATTATAGGATAGAGGATAGGATATGATAGAGGATACGATATTATAGAGGATAGGATAGGATAGAGGATACGATATTATAGAGGATAGGATACGATAGAGGATAGGATTGAGGATAGGTTATAGGATAGAGGATAGGATAGGATAGAGGATACGATAGAATAGAAGATAGAATAGGATAGAGGATAGGATAGTATAGAGGATAGGATAGGATAGAGGATAGGATAGGATAGAGGATAGGATAGGATAGAGGATAGGATAGGATAGAGGATAGGATAGGATGGAGGATAGGATAGGATAGAGGATAGGCTAGGATAGAGGATAGGATAGGATAGAGGAAAGGATAGGATAGAGGATAGGATAGGATAGAGGATAGGACAGGATAGAGGATAGGATAGGATAGAGGATAGGATAAGCTAGAGGATAGGATAGGATAGAGGATAGGATAGGATAGAGGATATAATAGGATAGAGGATAGGATAGGGGATATTATAGGATAGAGGATAGGATACGATAGAAGATAGGATAGGATAGAGTATAGGATAGAGGATAGGATAGGATAGAGAATAGAATAGAGGATAGGATAGGATAGAGGATAGGATAGGATAGAGGATAGGATAGGATAGGGGATAGGATAGGATAGAGGATAGGATAGGATAGAGGAAAGGATAGGATAGAGGATAGGATAGGATAGAGGATAGGATAGGAGATTGGATAGGAGAGAGGACAGGAGACGATAGAGGATAGGATAGGATGTAGGATTGGATAGGATACGATAGAGGATAGGATAGGATAGAGTATAGGATAGAGGATAGGATAGGATAGAGGATAGGATAGGATAGAGAATAGGATAGAGGATAGGATAGGATAGAGAATAGGATAGAGGATAGGACAAAGGATTTGATAGGATAGGATAGTGGATAGGATAGTATTGAGGATAGGATAGGATAGAGGAAAGGATAGGATAGAGGATAGGATAGAGGATAGGATAGAGTATTGGATAGGATATGGGATATTATAGGATAGAGGATAGGATACGATAGAGGATAGGATACGATAGAGGATAGGATAGAGGATAGGTTAGGATAGAGGATAGGATAGGATAGAGAATAGGATAGAGGATAGGACAGAGGATTGGATAGGATAGGATAGTGTATAGGATAGGATTGAGGATAGGATAGGAGATTGGATACTAAAGAGGACAGGAGACGATAGAGGATAGTATAGGATATAGGATTGGATAGGATAGAGGATAGGATACGATAGAAGATAGGAAAGGATAGAGGATAGGATAGGATAGGGGATAGGATAGGGGATTGGATAGGATAGTTGATGGAATATGATAGAGGATAGGATAGGATAGAGAATAGGATAGGATAGATAATATTAAAGGAAAGAGGATAGGATATGATAGAGGATACGATATTATAGAGGATAGGATAGGATAGAGGATCCGATATTATAGAGGATAGGATACGATAGAGGATAGGATTGAGGATAGATTATAGGATAGAGGATAGGATAGGATAGAGGATAGGATAGGATAGAGGATAGGATAGGATAGGGGATAGGATAGGATAGAGGATAGGATAGGATAGAGGAAAGGATAGGATAGAGGATAGGATAGGATAGAGGATAGGATTGGATAGAGTATAGGATAGAGGATAGGATAGGATAGAGGATAGGATAGGATAGAGGATAGGATAGGATAGAGGATAGGATAGGATAGGATAGAAGATAGGATAGGATAGAGGATAGGCTAGGATAGAGGATAGGATAGGATAGAGGATAGGATAGGATAGAGAATAGGATAGGATAGAGGATAGGATAGGATAGAGGATAGGATAGGATAGAGGATAGGATAGGATAGAGGATAGGATAGGATAGAGGATAGGATAGGATTGAGGATAGGATAGGATAGAGGATAGGATAGGATAGAGGATAGGATAGGATAGAGAATGGGATAGAGGATAGGATACGATAGAGGATAGGGTATCATATAGTATAGGATATGATGGAAGATATTATAGGATAGAGGATAGGATAGGGTAGAGGATACGATATTATAGTGGAGAGGATCGAATATAGGATAGGATAGGGGATTGGATAGGATAGAGGATAGGATAGGATAGTTGATAGGATAGGATAGACGATAGGATAGGGGATTGGATAGGATAGTTCATAGAATAGGATAGAGGATACGATAGGATGGAGTATAGAATAGGATAGAGGATAGGATAGGATAGAGGATAGGATAGGATTGAGGATAGGATAGGATAGAGAATAGGATAGAGGATAGGATAGGATAGACAATAGGATAGAGGATAGGATATACTTGAGGATAGGATAGAATAGAGGATAGGATAGGATAGAGGAAAGGATAAGATAGAGGATAGGATAGAGGATAGGATAGGATAGGATAGAGGATAGGATAGGATAGAGGATAGGATAGGATAGAGAATAGGATAGGATAGACAATAGGATAGAGGGTAGGATAGGATTGCGGATAGGATAGAATAGAGGATAGGATTGGATAGAGGAAAGGATAGGATAGAGGATAGCATAGAGGATTGGATAGGATTGGGGATATTATAGGATAGAGGATAGGATACGATAGAAGATAGGATAGGATAGAGGATAGGATCGGATAGTTGATAGGATAGGATAGACAATAGGATAGGGGATTGGATAGGATAGTTGATAGAATAGGATAGAGGATAGAATAGGATAGAGAATTGGATAGGATATGATAGAGGATATCATAGGATAGAGGATAGGATACGATAGAGTACAGGATATAGGATTGGATAGGGTAGAGGATAGGAAGGATAGAGGATAGGATAGGGGATTGGATAGGATAGAGAATAGGATAGGATAGCGGATAGGATAGGATTGAGGTTAGGATAGGATAGAGGATAGGATAGGATAGGATAGATGATAGGATAGGATAGAGGATAGGATAGGATAGAGGATAGCATAGGATAGAGGATAGGATAGGATAGAGGATAGGATAGGATAGAGGATAGGATAGGATAGAAGATAGGATAGGATATAGGATAGGATAGGATAGAGGATATGATAGGATAGAGGATAGGATAGGATAGAGGATAGGATAGGATAGAGGATAGGATAGGATAGAGGATAGGATAGGACAGAGTATAGGATAGGATAGAGGATAGGATAGGTTAGAGGATAGGGTAGGGGATTGGATAGGATAGAGGATAGGATAGGATAGAGAATAGTATAGGAGATTGTATAGGATAGAGGACAGGAGACGATAGATGATAGGATAGGATTTTGGGTTGGATATGATAGAGGATAGGATACGATAGAGGATAGGATAGGATAGAGGATAGGATAGAATAGAGGATAGGATAGGATAGAGGATCGGATAAGGGATTGGATAGGATAGAGGATAGGATAGGATAGAGAATAGGATAGGAGATTGTATAGGATAGAGGACTGGAGACGATAGAGGATAGGATAGGATTTTGGGTTGGATATGATAGAGGATAGGGTAGGATAGAGGATAGGATAGGATAGAGGATTGTATAGGGGATTGGATAGGATAGAGGATAGGATAGGATAGAGGATAGGATAGGATTGAGGATAAGATAGGATAGAGGATAGGATAGGATAGAGGATAGGATAGGATAGAGGATAGGATAGGATAGAGGATAGGATAGGATAGCGGATAGGATAGGATAGAGGATAGGATAGGATAGAGGATAGGATAGGATAGAGGATAGGATAGGATAGAGGACAGGATAGGATTGAGGATAGGATAGGATAGAGGATAGGATAGGATAGAGAATAGGATAGAGGATAGGATACGATAGAGGATAGGGTATCATATAGTATAGGATATGATGGAAGATATTATAGGATAGAGGATAGGATAGGGTAGAGGATACGATATTATAGTGGAGAGGATCGAATATAGGATAGGATAGGGGATTGGATAGGATAGAGGATAGGATAGGATAGTTGATAGGATAGGATAGAGGATAGGATAGGATAGAGGATAGCATAGGATAGAGGATAGGATAGGATAGAGGATAGGATAGGATAGAGGATAGGATAGGATAGAAGATAGGATAGGATATAGGATAGGATAGGATAGAGGATATGATAGGATAGAGGATAGGATAGGATAGAGGATAGGATAGGATAGAGGATAGGATAGGATAGAGGATAGGATAGGACAGAGTATAGGATAGGATAGAGGATAGGATAGGTTAGAGGATAGGGTAGGGGATTGGATAGGATAGAGGATAGGATAGGATAGAGAATAGTATAGGAGATTGTATAGGATAGAGGACAGGAGACGATAGATGATAGGATAGGATTTTGGGTTGGATATGATAGAGGATAGGATACGATAGAGGATAGGATAGGATAGAGGATAGGATAGAATAGAGGATAGGATAGGATAGAGGATCGGATAAGGGATTGGATAGGATAGAGGATAGGATAGGATAGAGAATAGGATAGGAGATTGTATAGGATAGAGGACTGGAGACGATAGAGGATAGGATAGGATTTTGGGTTGGATATGATAGAGGATAGGGTAGGATAGAGGATAGGATAGGATAGAGGATTGTATAGGGGATTGGATAGGATAGAGGATAGGATAGGATAGAGGATAGGATAGGATTGAGGATAAGATAGGATAGAGGATAGGATAGGATAGAGGATAGGATAGGATAGAGGATAGGATAGGATAGAGGATAGGATAGGATAGAGGATAGGATAGGATAGAGGATTGGATAGGATAGAGGATAGGATAGGATAGAGGACAGGATAGGATTGAGGATAGGATAGGATAGAGGATAGGATAGAGGATTGGATAGGATATGGGATATTATAGGATAGAGGATAGGATACGATAGAGGATATTATAGGATAGAGGATAGGATAGGATAGAGGATAGGATAGGGGATTGGATAGGATAGAGGATAGGATAGGATAGAGGATAGGATAGGATAGAGGATACGATAGAGGATAGGATAGGATTGAGGATAGGATAGGATAGAGGATAGGATAGGATAGAGGATAGGATAGGATAGAGAATACGATAGAGGATAGGATAGGATAGACAATAGGATAGAGGATAGGATTGGAATGAGGATAGGATAGAATAGAGGATAGGATTGGATAGAGGAAAGGATAGGATAGAGGATAGGATAGAGGATAGTTTAGAGGATTGGATAGGATATGGGATATTATAGGATAGAGGATAGGATACGATAGAGGATAGGATACGATAGAGGATAGGATAGAGGATAGGTTAGGATAGAGGATAGGATAGGATAGAGAATAGGATAGAGGATAGGACAGAGGATTGGATAGGATAGGATAGTGGATAGGATAGGATTGAGGATAGGATAGGATAGAGTATAGGATAGGATAGAGGATAGGATAGGATAGAGGATAGGATAAGATAGAGGATAGGATAGGATAGAGGATAGGATAGGATAGAGGATATAATAGGATAGAGGATAGGATAGGATAGAGGATAGGATAGGATAGATGATAGGATAGGATAGAGGATAGGATAGGATAGAGGATAGGATAGGATAGAGGATAGGATATTATAGAGGATAGGATAGGATAGAGTATAGGATTGAATAGAGGATAGGATAGCATAGAGGATAGGAGACGATAGAGGATAGGACAGGATAGAGGATAGGATCGGATAGAGGATAGGATAGGATAGGATAGGATATAGGATAGGATAGGATAGAGTATAGGATATAGGATTGGATAGGATAGAGGATAGGATTGAGGATATATTATACGATAGAGGATAGGATAGGATAGAGGATAGGATCGGATAGCGGATAGGATAGAGGTTAGGATAGGATAGAGGATAGGATAGGATAGAGGATCGGATAGGGGACTGGATAGGATAGAGGATAGGATAGGATAGAGGATAGGATAGGATAGAGAATAGGATAGAGCATAGGATAGGATAGAGGATAGGATAGGATAGAGGATAGGATATTATAGAGGATAGGATAGGTGATTGGATATGATAGAGGATGGGATAGGTGATTGGATAGGATAGAGGATAGGATAGGTTAGAGGATACGATATTATAGTGGAGAGGATCGAATATAGGATAGGATAGGGGATTGGATAGGATAGAGGATAGGATCGGATAGTTGATAGGATAGGATAGACGATAGGATAGGGGATTGGATAGGATAGTTGATAGAATAGGATAGAGGATAGGATAGGATAGAGAATTGGATAGGATATGATAGAGGATACGATATTATAGAGGATAGGATAGGATAGAGGATAGGATACGATAGAGTACAGGATATAGGATTGGATAGGGTAGAGGATAGCAAGGATAGAGGATAGGATAGGGGATTGGATAGGATAGAGAATAGGATAGGATAGAGGATAGGATAGGATAGAGGATAGGATAGGATAGAGGATAGGATAGGATAGAAGATAGGATAGGATAGAGGATTGGATAGGATAGGATAGAGGATAGGAGACGATAGAGGATAGGATAGGATAGGATAGATGATATTATAGGAAAGAGGATAGGATATGATAGAGGATACGATATTATAGAGGATAGGAAAGGATAGAGGATCGGATAGGATAGAGGATTGGATAGGATAGAGGATACGATAGGATAGAGGACATTATAGAGAATAGGATAGGATAGAGGATATGATAGGGGATTGGATAGGATAGAGGATAGGAGAGGATAGAGGATAGGATAGAATAGAGGATAGGAAAGGATAGAGGATAGGATAGGATAGAGGATAGGATAGGATAGAGGATAGGATAGGATAGAGGATAGGATAGGATAGAGGATAGGATAGGATTGGATAGAGAATAGGATAGGATAGATGATATTATAGGAAAGACGATAGGATATGATAGAGGATGCGATATTATAGAGGATAGGGTAGGATAGAGGATCGGATAGGATAGAGGATATGATAGGATAGAGGAAAGGATAGGATAGAGGATAGGATAGAGGATAGGATAGAGGATAGGATAGAGGATTGGATAGGATAGGGGATATTATAGGATAGAGGATAGGATACGATAGAGGATAGGATACGATAGAGTATAGGATAGAGGATAGGATAGGATAAAGGAGAGGATAGGATAGAGAATAGGATAGAGGGTAGGATGGGATAGAGAATAGGATAGAGGATAGGACAGAGGATTGGATAGGATAGGATAGTGGATAGGATAGGATAGTGGATAGGATAGGATTGAGGATAGGATAGGAGATTGCATAGGAGAGAGGACAGGAGACGATAGAGGATAGGATAGGATATAGGATTGGATAGGATAGAGGATAGGATAGGATAGAGAATAGGATAGGATAGATGATATTAAAGGAAAGTGAATAGGATATGATAGAGGATACGATATTATAGAGGATAGGATAGGATAGAGGATACGATATTATAGAGGATAGGATAGGATAGAGGATAGGATAGGATAGGATAGAGGATAGGATAGGATAGAGTATAGGATATAGGATTGGATAGGATAGAGGATAGGATTGAGGATAGATTATACGATAGAGTATAGGATAGGATAGAGGATAGGATAGCATATAGGACTGGAGACGATAGAGGATAGGATAGGATAGGATAGAGGATAGGAAAGGATAGCATAGGATAGGATAGAGGATAGGATAGGACAAAGTATAGGATATAGAGGTGGAAGGATAGAGGATAGGATAGGAGATTGCATAGGATAGAGTATAGGATACGATAGAGGATAGGGTAGGATATAGTATAGGATAGGATGGAAGATATTATAGGATAGAGCACAGGATAGGGATGAGGATACGATATTATAGTGGAGAGGATCGAATATAGGATAGGATAGGGGATTGGATAGGATAGAGGATAGGATAGGATAGAGGATAGGATAGGATAGAGGATAGGATAGGATAGAGGATAGGATAGGATAGAGGATAGGATAGGATAGAGGATAGGATAGGATAGAGGATAGGATAGGATAGAGGATTGTATAGGGGATTGGATAGGATAGAGGATAGGATAGGATAGAGGATAGGATAGGATAGAGGATAGGATAGGATAGAGGATAGGATAGGATAGAGGATAGGATAGGATAGAGGATAGGATAGGGGATTGGATAGGATAGAGGATAGGATACGATAGAGGATAGGATAGGGTAGGATATAGAATAGGATGGGATGGATGATATTATAGGATAGAGGACACGATAGGATAGAGGATACGATATTATAGTGGAGAGGATCGAATAGAGGATAGGATAGGGGATTGGGTAGGATAGAGGATAGGATAGGATAGGATAGAGGATAGGATAGGATAGAGGATAGGATAGGATAGAGGATAGGATAGGATAGAGGATATGATAGGATAGAGGATAGGATAGGATAGAGGATAGGATATGATAGAGGATAGGATAGGATAGAGGACAGGATAGGATAGAGGATAGGATAGGATAGAGGATAGGATAGGATAGCAGATACGATATTATAGTGGAGAGGATCGAATAGAGGATAGGATAGGGGATTGGATAGGATATAGGATAGTATAGGATAGATGATAGGATAGGATGGAGGATAGGATACGATAGCATAGAGAATAGGATAGGATAGATGATATTATAGGAAAGAGGATAGGATATGATAGAGGATACGATATTATAGAGGACAGGATAGGATAGAGGATCGGATAGGATAGAGGATTGGATAGGATAGAGCATACGATAGGATAGAGGACATTATGGAGAATAGGATAGGATAGAGGATAGGATAGGATAGAGGATAGGAGACGATAGAGGATAGGATAGGATAGGATAGGATAGAGGATAGGATAGGATAGAGGATAGGATAGGATAAAGTATAGGATATAGGATTGGATAGGATAGAGGATAGGATAGGAGATTGGATAGGATAGAGGACAGGAGACGATAGAGGATAGGATAGGATAGAGGATTGGATAGGATAGAGGATAGGATAAGATAGAGGATACGGTAGGATATAGTATAGGATAGGATGGAAGATATTATAGGATAGAGCACAGGATAGGGTAGAGGATACGATATTATAGTGGAGAGGATCGAATATAGCATAGGATAGGGGATTGGATAGGATAGAGGATAGGATAGGATAGAGGATAGGATAGGATGGAGTATAGAATAGGATAGAGGATAGGATAGGATAGAGGATAGGATAGGATTGAGGATAGGATAGGAAAGAGGATAGGATAGGATAGAGGATAGGATAGGATAGAGAATAGGATAGACAATAGGATAGAGGATAAGATATAATTGAGGATAGGATAGAATAGAGGATAGGATAGGATAGAAGGAAGGATAGGATACAGGATAGGATAGGATTGAGGATAGGATAGGATAGAGGATAGGATAGGATAGAGGAAAGGATAGGATAGAGGATAGGATAGAGGATAGGATAGGATAAAGGATAGGATAGGATAGAGAATAGGATAGAGGGTAGGATAGGATAGAGAATAGGATAGAGGATAGGACAGAGGATTGGATAGGATAGGATAGTGGATAGGATAGGATAGTGGATAGGATAAGATTGAGGATAGGATAGGAGATTGCATAGGAGAGAGGACAGGAGACGATAGAGGATAGGATAGGATATAGGATTGGATAGGATAGAGGATAGGATAGCATATAGGACAGGAGACGATAGAGGATAGGATAGGATAGGATAGAGGATAGGAAAGGATAGCATAGGATAGGATAGAGGATAGGATAGGATAAAGTATAGGATATAGAGGTGGAAGGATAGAGGATAGGATAGGAGATTGCATAGGATAGAGTATAGGATACGATAGAGGATAGGGTAGGATATAGTATAGGATAGGATGGAAGATATTATAGGATAGAGCACAGGATAGGGATGAGGATACGATATTATAGTGGAGAGGATCGAATATAGGATAGGATAGGGGATTGGATAGGATATAGGATAGGATAGGATAGAGGATAGGATAGGATAGAGGATAGGATAGGATAGAGGATAGGATAGGATAGAGGATAGGATAGGATAGAGGATAGGATAGGATAGAGGATAGGATAGGATAGAGGATTGTATAGGGGATTGGATAGGATAGAGGATAGGATAGGATAGAGGATAGGATAGGATAGAGGATAGGATAGGATAGAGGATAGGATAGGATAGAGGATAGGATAGGATAGAGGATAGGATAGGATAGAGGATAGGATAGGATAGAGGATAGGATAGGATAGAGGATAGGATAGGATAGAGGATAGGATAGGGGATTGGATAGGATAGAGGATAGGATACGATAGAGGATAGGATAGGGTAGGATATAGAATAGGATGGGATGGATGATATTATAGGATAGAGGACACGATAGGATAGAGGATACGATATTATAGTGGAGAAGATCGAATAGAGGATAGGATAGGGGATTGGGTAGGATAGAGGATAGGATAGGATAGGATAGAGGATAGGATAGGATAGAGGATAGGATAGGATAGAGGATAGGATAGGATAGAGGATATGATAGGATAGAGGATAGGATAGGATAGAGGATAGGATATGATAGAGGATAGGATAGGATAGAGGACAGGATAGGATAGAGGATAGGATAGGATAGAGGATAGGATAGGATAGCAGATACGATATTATAGTGGAGAGGATCGAATAGAGGATAGGATAGGGGATTGGATAGGATATAGGATAGTATAGGATAGAGGATAGGATAGGATGGAGGATAGGATACGATAGCATAGAGAATAGGATAGGATAGATGATATTATAGGAAAGAGGATAGGATATGATAGAGGATACGATATTATAGAGGACAGGATAGGATAGAGGATCGGATAGGATAGAGGATTGGATAGGATAGAGCATACGATAGGATAGAGGACATTATGGAGAATAGGATAGGATAGAGGATAGGATAGGATAGAGGATAGGAGACGATAGAGGATAGGATAGGATAGGATAGGATAGAGGATAGGATAGGATAGAGGATAGGATAGGATAAAGTATAGGATATAGGATTGGATAGGATAGAGGATAGGATAGGATAGAGGATAGGATAGGATTGAGGATAGGATAGGAAAGAGGATAGGATAGGATAGAGGATAGGATAGGATAGAGAATAGGATAGACAATAGGATAGAGGATAAGATATAATTGAGGATAGGATAGAATAGAGGATAGGATAGGATAGAAGGAAGGATAGGATACAGGATAGGATAGGATTGAGGATAGGATAGGATAGAGGATAGGATAGGATAGAGGATTGGATAGGATAGAGGATAGGATAGGATAGAGGATAGGATAGGATAGAGGATAGGATAGGATAGAGGATAGGATAGGATAGAGGATATTATAGGATAGAGGATAGGATAGGATAGAGGATAGGATAGGGGATTGGATAGGATAGAGGATAGGATAGGATAGAGGATAGGATAGGATAGAGGATACGATAGAGGATAGGATAGGATTGAGGATAGGATAGGATAGAGGATAGGATAGGATAGAGGATAGGATAGGATGGAGAATAGGATAGAGGATAGGATAGGATAGACAATAGGATAGAGGATAGGATAGGATTGAGGATAGGATAGGATAGAGGATAGGATAGGATAGAGGAAAGGATAGGATAGAGGATAGGATAGGATAGAAGATAGGATAGGATAGAGGATAGGATAGGATAGAGGATAGGATAGGATAGAGGATGGGATAGGATAGAGGATAGGATAGGATAGAGGATAGGATAGGATAGAGGATAGGATAGGATAGAGGATTGTATAGGGGATAGGATAGGATAGAGTATAGGATATAGGATTGGATAGGATAGAGGATAGGATAGGAAAGAGGATAGGATACGATAGAGGATAGGATAGGATAGAGGATAGGATAGAGGATAGGATAGGATAGAGGATCGGATAAGGGATTGGATAGGATAGAGGATGGGATAGGATAGAGAATAGGATAGGAGATTGTATAGGATAGAGGACAGGAGACGATAGAGGATAGGATAGGATTTTGGGTTGGATATGATAGAGGATAGGGTAGGATAGAGGATAGGATAGGATAGAGGATTGTATAGGGGATAGGATAGGATAGAGTATAGGATATAGGATTGGATAGGATAGAGGATAGGATTGAGGATAGATTATACGATAGAGGATTGGATAGGATATAGGATAGGATAGGAGATTGCATAGGATAGAGGATAGGATACGATAGAGGATAGGGTAGGATATAGTATAATATATGATGGAAGATATTATAGGATAGAGGATAGGATAGGGTAGAGGATACGATATTATAGTGGAGAGGATCGAATATAGAATAGGATAGGGGATTGGATAGGATAGAGGATAGGATAGGATAGTTGATAGGATAGGATAGACGATAGGATAGGGGATTGGATAGGATAGTTCATAGAATATACTAGAGGATAGGATAGGATAGAGGATAGGATAGGATAGAGGATAGGATAGGATAGAGGATACGATAGGATGGAGTATAGAATAGGATAGAGGATAGGATAGGATAGAGGATAGGATAGGATTGAGGATAGGATAGGATAGCGGATAGGATAGGATAGAGGATAGGACAGGATAGAGAATAGGATAGAGGATAGGATAGGATAGAGGATTGTATAGGGGATTGGATAGGATAGAGGATAGGATAGGATAGAGGATAGGATAGGATAGAGGATAGGATAGGATAGAGGATAGGATTGGATAGAGGAAAGGATAGGATAGAGGATAGGATAGGATAGAGGATAGGATAGGATAGAGGATAGGATAGGATAGAGGATAGGATAGGATAGGATAGAGGATAGGATAGGATAGATGATATTATAGGAAAGACGATAGGATATGATAGAGGATACGATATTATAGAGGATAGGATAGGATAGAGGATCGGATAGGATAGAGGATAGGATAGGATAGAGGATAGGATCGGATAGTTGATAGGATAGGATAGACGATAGGATAGGGGATTGGATAGGATAGTTGATAGAATAGGATAGACGATAGGATAGGGGATTGGATAGGATAGTTGATAGAATAGGATAGAGGATAGGATAGGATAGAGAATTGGATAGGATATGATAGAGGATAGGATAGGATAGAGGATAGGATACGATAGAGTACAGGATATAGGATTGGATAGGGTAGAGGATAGGAAGGATAGAGGATAGGATAGGGGATTGGATAGGATAGAGAATAGGATAGGATAGCGGATAGGATAGGATTGAGGATAGGATAGGATAGAGGATAGGATAGGATAGAGGATAGGATAGGATAGAGGATAGGATAGGTTAGAGGATAGGATAGGACAGAGTATAGGATAGGATAGAGGATAGGATAGAGGATAGGATTTAGGATAGATTATACGATAGAGGATAGGATAGGATAGAGGATAGGATAGGATAGAGGATAGGATAGGGTAGAGGATAGGATAGGATAGGATAGAGGATAGGATAGAGGTAAGGATAGGATAGAGGATAGGATAGGGGATTGGATAGTATAGGGGATTGGATAGGATAGAGAATAGGATAGGATAGAGAATAGGATAGGATAGCGGATAGGATAGGATTGAGGATAGGATAGGATAGAGGATCGGATAGGGGATTGGATAGGATAGAGGATAGGATAGGAGATTGGATAGGATAGAGGACACGAGACGATAGAGGATAGGATAGGATATAGGATTGGATAGTATAGAAGATAGGATAGGATAGAGAATAGGATAGGGTAGATTATATTATAGGATAGAGGATACGATATTATAGAGGATAGGATAGGATAGAGTATAGGATTGGATAGAGGATAGGAGACGATAGAAGATAAGATAGGATAGAGGATAGGATCGGATAGAGGATAGGATAGGATAGGATAGGATGTAGGATAGTATAGGATAGAGGATATGATAGGATAGAGGATAGGATACGATAGAGTGTAGTATAGAGGATAGGATAGGATAGAGGATAGGATAGGATAGCGGATAGGATAGGATGGAGTATAGAATAGGATAGAGGATAGGATAGGATAGAGGATAGGATAGGATGGAGGATAGGATAGGATGGAGGATTGGATAGGATAGAGGATACGATATTATAGAGGAGAGGATCGAATAGAGGATAGGATAGGGGATTTGATAGGATAGAGGATAGGGTAGGATAGAGGGTAGGATAGGATAGCGGATAGGATAGGGGATTGGATAGGATAGTTGATAGAATAGGATAGACGATAGGATAGGATAGAGAATAGGATAGGATAGATGATATTAAAGGAAAGAGGATAGGATAAGATAGAGGATACGATATTATAGAGGATAGGATAGGATAGAGGATACGATATTATAGAGGATAGGATAGGATAGAGGATAGGATTGAGGATAGATTATAGGATAGAGGATAGGTTATGATAGGATAGAAGATAGGATGGGATAGAGGACAGGATAGGATATAGGGTACGATATTATAGTGGATACGATATTATAGTGGAGAGGATCGAATAGAGGAAAGGATAGGGGATTTTATAGGATAGAGGATAGGATAGAGGATATTAAAGGAAAGGGGATAGGATATGATAGAGGATACGATAGGATAGAAGATAGGATAGGATAGAGGATAGGATAGGATAGAGGATAGGATAGGATAGAGGATAGGATACGATAGAGGATAGGATAGGGTAGGATATAGATTAGGATAGGATGGATGATATTATAGGATAGAGGACAGGATAGGATAGGGGATACGATATTATAGTGGAGAGGATCGAATAGAGGATAGGATAGGATGGAGGATAGGATAGGATGGAGGATTGGATAGGATAGAGGATACGATAGAGGATTGGATAGAATAACGATAGGATAGGATAGAGGATAGGATAGTATAGAGGATAGGATAGGATAGCGGATAGGATAGGATATAGGATAGAGGATAGGATTGAGGATAGATTATACGATAGAGGATAGGATATTATAGAGGATACGACTGAATAGAGGATAGGATAGAAAAGAGTATATGAAATACGAATGGATGGGATACAGGATAGGATACGATAGAGGATAGGATAGGGTAGGATAGAGAATAGGATAGGATGGATGATATTATAGGATAGAGGACAGGATAGAATAGAGGATACGATATTATAGAGGATAGGATAGGATAGAGGATACGATATTATAGAGAATAGGATAGGATAGAGGATAGGATTGAGGATAGATTATAGGATAGAGGATAGGTTATGATAGGATAGAAGATAGGATAGGATAGAGGACAGGATAGTATATAGGGTACGATATTATAGTGGATACGATATTATAGTGGAGAGGATCGAATAGAGGAAAGGATAGGGGATTTTATAGGATAGAGGATAGGATAGAGGATATTAAAGGAAAGGGGATAGGACATGATAGAGGATACGATAGGATAGAAGATAGGATAGGATAGAGGATAGGATAGGATAGAGGATAGGATAGGATAGAGGATAGGATAGGATAGGATGGGATAGAGGATAGGATAGGATAGAGTATAGGATATAGGATTGGATAGGATAGAGGATAGGATAGGATAGGATAGGATATAGGATAGTATAGGATAGAGGATATGATAGGATAGAGGATAGGATACGATAGAGTGTAGTATAGAGGATAGGATAGGATAGAGGATAGGATAGGATAGCGGATAGGATAGGATGGAGTATAGAATAGGATAGAGGATAGGATAGGATAGAGGATAGGATAGGATGGAGGATAGGATAGGATGGAGGATTGGATAGGATACAGGATACGATATTATAGAGGAGAGGATCGAATAGTGGATAGGATAGAGGATAGGATAGGATAGGGGATTGGATAGGATAGAGGATAGGATAGTGGATAGGATAGGTTAGAGAATAGGATAGGATAGAGGATAGGATAGGATAGAGGATAGGATAGGATAGAGAATAGGATAGGATAGATGATATTAAAGGAAAGAGGATAGGATAAGAGAGAGGATACGATATTATAGAGGATAGGATAGGATAGAGGATACGATATTATAGAGGATAGGATAGGATAGAGGATAGGATTGAGGATAGATTATAGGATAGAGGATAGGTTATGATAGGATAGAAGATAGGATGGGATAGAGGACAGGATAGGATATAGGGTACGATATTATAGTGGATACGATATTATAGTGGGGAGGATCGAATAGAGGAAAGGATAGGGGATTTTATAGGATAAAGGATAGGATAGAGGATATTAAAGGAAAGGGGATAGGATATGATAGAGGATACGATAGGATAGAAGATAGGATAGGATAGAGGATAGGATAGGATAGAGGATAGGATAGGATAGAGGATAGGATACGATAGAGGATAGGATAGGGTAGGATATAGATTAGGATAGGATGGATGATATTATAGGATAGAGGACAGGATAGGATAGGGGATACGATATTATAGTGGAGAGGATCGAATAGAGGATAGGATAGGGGATTGGATAGGATAGAGGATAGGATAGGATAGAGGATAGGATAGGATAGGATACAGGATAGGATAGGATAGAGGATGGGATAGGGGATTGGATATGATAGAGGATAGGATAGGATTGAGGATACGATAGGATAGAGGATAGGATAGGATAGAGGATAGGATAGGATAGAGGATAGGATAGGATAGAGGATAGGATAGGATAGAGGATAGGATAGGATAGGATAGAGGATAGGATAGGATAGAGGATAGGATAGGATAGAGGATAGGATAGGATAGAGGATAGAATAGGATAGAGGACAGGATAGGAAAGAGGATACGATAGGATTGAGAATAGGATAGAGGATAGGACAGAGGATTGGATAGGATAGGATAGAGGATAGGATTGGATTGTGGATAGGATAGGAGATTGGATAGGAGAGAGGACAGGAGACGATAGAGGATAGGATAGGATAGAGGGTAAGATACGATAGCGTATAGGATATAGGATAGGATACGATAGAGGATAGGATAGGGTAGGATATAGAATAGGATGGGATGGATGATATTATAGGATAGAGGACAGGGTAGGATTGGATTGAGGATAGGATCGGATAGAGGATAGGATAGGGGATTGGATACTATAGAGGATAGAATAGGATAAAGGATAGGATAGTGAATAGGATAGGATAGATGATATTATAGGATAGAGGATAGGATAGGATAGAGGATAGGACAGGATGGAGGATAGGATAGGATAGAGTATATGATATATGATTGGATGGGATACAGGATAGGATACGATAGAGGATAGGATAGGGTAGGATACAGAGTAGGATAGGGTGGATGGTATTATAGGATAGAGGACAGGATAGGATAGAGGATGCGATATTATAGAGGAGAGGATCGAATAGAGGATTGGATAGGGGATTGGATAGGATAGAGGATAGGATAGGATAGAGGGTAGGATTGGATAGCGGATAGGATAGGATAGAGTATAGAATAGGATAGAGGATAGGATAGGATAGAGGATAGGATAGGATAGAGGATAGGATAGGATAGAGGATAGGATAGTATAGAGGATAGGATAGAGGATAGGATAGGATAGAGGATAGGAGAGGATAGAGTATAGGATAGGATAGAGGATAGGATAGAGGATTGGATAGGATAGAGGGCATTATAGGAAAGAGGATAGGATATGATAGAGGATAGGATAGGATAGGATAGAGGATAGGATAGGATAGGATAGAGGATTGGATAGAGGATAGGATAGGATAGAGGATAGGATAGGATAGAGGATAGGGTAGGATAGAGGATAGGGTAGGGGATTGGATAGGATACAGGAGCGGATAGGATAGAGGATAGGATAGGATAGAAGACAGGAAAAGATAGAGAATACGATAGGATAGAGGATAGGATAGGATAGAGGACAGGATAGGATAGAGGATAGGATAGGATAGAGAAAAGGAAAGGATAGAGGATAGGATAGGATAGAGAATAGGATAGGATAGAGAAAAGGAAAGGATAGATAATAGGATAGGATTGAGGATAGGATAGGACAGAGGATAGGATAGGTTAGAGGATGGGATAGGATAGAGGATACGATAGGATAGAGGATATTACAGGATAGAGGATAGGATAGGATAGAGGATATTATAGGATACAGGATAGGATAGGACAGAGGATATAATAGGATAGAGGACAGGATAGGATAGAGGATGGGATATTATAGAGGAGAGGATAGGATAGAGGATAGGATCGGATATAGGATACTGTAGGATAGAGAATAGCATAGGATAGAGAAAAGGAAAGGATAGAGGATCGGATAGGATGGAGGATAGGATAGGATAGAGAATCGCAACGGATAGATGATATTATAGGATAGAGGATAGGATATGATAGAGTATACGGTTATTATAGAGGATAGGATAGGATGGAGGATAGGATAGGATAGAGGACAGGATAGGATAGAGGATAGGATAGGATAGAGGATAGGATAGGACAGAGGATAGGATAGGATAGAGTATAGGATAGGATAGAAGATATTATAGGATAGTGGATAGGATAGGATAGAGGATAGGATAGAGGATAGGATAGAGGATAGGATAGAGGATAGGATAGAGGATAGGATAGAAGATTGGATAGGATAGAGGATAGGATAGGATAGAGAATCGCAACGGATAGATGATATTATAGGATAGAGGATAGGATATGATAGAGTATACGGTTATTATAGAGGATAGGATAGGATAGAGGATAGGATAGGATAGAGGATGGGATAGGATAGAGGATAGGATAGGATAGAGGATAGGATAGGATATAGGGTAGGATATTATAGAGGATAGGATAGGGTATTGGATAGTATAGGATGGAGAATAGGATAGGATAGAGAAAAGGAAAGGATAGAGGATAGGATAGGATAGAGGATATAATAGGATAGAGGACATGATAGGATAGGGAATAGGATAGGATACAGAAAAGGAAAGTATAGAGGATAGGATAGGATAGATGATATTATAGGATATAGGATAGGATAGGATAGACGATATTATAGGATAGAGATAGGATAGGATAGAGGATGGGATAGGATAGAGGATATTATAGGATAGAGGATAGGATAGGATAGGGGATAGGATATTATAGAGGATAGGATAGGATAGGATATAGTATAGTATAGGATAGAGAATAGGATAGGATAGAGGAAAGGAAAGGATAGAGGATAGGATCGGGGAATGGATAGGTTAGAGGATCGTATAGAATAGAGGACAGGGTAGGATAGAGGATAGGATAGGATACAGGATAGGATAGAGAAGAGGATATGATAGAGGATAGGATAGGATAGAGGATTGTAACGAGTCCGTTTCCCGGCGGATCTCGTGACAACGGATTCCTCGCGGCCGGATTTGGCTCGCCGTGCCAGGGTTCACGCAGGATAACGCGAGGGTTACGGCGGGACGCGGACGGTCGGGCACGGGTGATTAACGACACGAGTATTCCAAATGTTCGTCACTGTCCCGGCTTCGCGTCTCGGTGGTCGGCGGCCGCGATTCGGGTCTCGATCGCTCGGCGTTCGGGGCCGTACGCGGCGGCGTATCCGGACCAGGGTAGTTTCGACGGGCGGAGAGCCCGTGCCCCAGGGCGGCCGGCGAGGGGCCGGCTGCGGGTGGTTCGCTCTCCGTGGGTGTGTGGGCGGAAGCGGAGGTATCGGGTTAACGGAGAAGTAAGGTACTCACTCTGGATCCGGTCCTCGATCGCTCGGCGTTCGGGGCGGCTCTCCAGATGAACGGGCACGCAGCGGCGTAGGTCGGTGTTCGCGGGTCGCGAATAACTCGTCACACTCGAGGTTATCAGATCCGCGGTAAACTCGTACTCGCGAAACTCGGCGGGCGGTTTCTCGGCGACCGAATGGCGCTGGTCGATCGTATCCGGGCGGTCGATATCGGCGGCAGGTGAAACGGTTCGATGCAACTGATCGCTATCGCGGCGGAAAACCAAAGAGACCGTTTTCCGGTCCGTCTCTCTCGTCTTGCCGGGCGAGGGGGTGCGGTGCGGTACGGTTCGCGGCCGGCTTTTCCGGTGTCGTCACGCATCCGGCGCGCCGGTGTCGCATCATGGCGGGTTCCGGTTCCCGCCAAGATCGGTTCGGCGATGCGGGGCTCGCGGGGGGCGCTCGCGGTTACCGGCGGATCTCGGTATCCGTCGGTCGTGTTCGGGGGCTCGGATTCGGGCGCGTGCGGTCAGGAACAGGCCTGGCGCAGCCAGGTCTGTTACACCCCCCCCCCCTTACGTCGCGGCGGCGAGCGCGAGACAGTCTTTTTACTTCAGCAGGACGGGACCTTACGTACTAAACCTAACCTAGCTTAACCTAACGCGGGGCTGTACACTTAGTTTAACTTAACCTACGTGGGCGCTGTACACTTAATCTAACTTAACCTACGCGGGCGCTGTACACTTAATCTAACTTAACCTACGCGGGAGCTGTACACTTAATCTAACTTAACCTACGCGGGCGCTGTACACTTACTCTAACTTAACCTACGCGAATACTATACACTTAACACTACTTAACCTATCCCAACACTGTACACTTAACACTACTTAACCTAAGCAAACACTGTACACTTAACACTACTTAACCTAACTTAACCTAGGGTATGGCGTCCGTTCACCCCCGCCGGGGTGACGTCGCGGGTGCCCCGTGGGGCCACGTCCTCGCGCACCTCACGCACTGTCGTGGCCGCGTCCCGGTTGGCGTCGACGGCGTGGTGGGGCCGGCTCGGCCGGGATCCGGACGGCCGGCGGGCGGCGGATGCAGCGCGTCAGGCGGCCATCGCTCCCAAACACCAGTCTCCATCGCTCGAACCCGGGCGGTACCGTGACATAAGCGCGGCCTCGCGCGATTAGCCGCAGCGGCACCTCGGCCTGTCGTCCCGTCGGCAGCAGGAACCACGCACTCGGGAACGTGGGGGGTCGTCCCTGGAAGGGGACCGGGTCCCACTGCATATGGGGGCGGTCCGCGTCGCGGACCGGGCATCCCCCGTTGGGGGGCGTCACTCCTTCCGTTGGTCTCGCCTGGCGGCGCCGGGTCGTGGGTCCCTGGGGTGACCTCGGGGTTTCCGGGGCCCGGGCTGGCGTGGCTGCGGCGCCTGTCGGGGTCGGCGGGGCCTTCTCCGTCTGGCTCCCGATCGTCCGTGTGGCGGGGGTCGTGGTGGCGGCCATCGGTCGGCGCCTCGGCGCCGGTACCGGGCGCGGGGTCTGCTCCGGCGGGGGCGGCTCCGTGGCCGCCCAGACCGTGACGGCGGGGGCGGGTTGCGCCCCGACGGGGTCCGGTCCTACTGGCCTCCCCAGGGCTTCCGGTGGGAGGGGGTCCGACCAGTGGCTCAGGGTTGCGTGCTGGCGTTCGGCGCGACCCGCTCGGCGCCTCCTCCTCGTCCTGCGACGGCGGGTTCCCTGGTTGGCCCGCGGCGGCGGTGACGGCGTCGGGGTCCACCAGCCCGGGGAGCTGGGCGGGGTGGTGAGCCGGGGCCAGGGGCTCTGACCCAGCCAGTACGCTACCGGCGGCGGCTCGTCGGGCACCGACGCCAGGGTGGTGAGGGAGTCCCAGTTTCTTAGTACTGGGCCGTCCCGGGAGGTCGGTTCTTCGGCGGGTGGGTCGGCGGCCGGGGTCGTCGGGTCGTCGCTGCGGCGGCGTTCCCTGGTGGTCGGCGGGTCGGCGGCGAGCTGGAGCTCGCGGAGCCGGTCGGCGAGGCCCCTACGGCCCTCCATGCCGTGGTGTCCTGGGTTGCCTGAGCAGAAATGAACGGGGGCTGTTAATTTCCGGGGGCGCCCTCGACGCCTGGGAACCGGGTTGTCCGCGGGGGCGGGCGTGGGTGGTCGGGGGGGTCCCGCGAGGGAGGGGCGGCGCTCGCGCGCGGCGCTTTCCTCCGGGGTGTGTTCGGGGTCGTCGGCAGGGCCGGCTGCGGGCTTGAGGTCCCGGACGTGGATGTGGCGCAGCCATCGTCTAGCCCGGTCGCGCAGGTCCACGATGACCGGTGACACGACGCGTCCGACGGTATACGGGCCGCTGAACTTCGGCGCGAGTTTGGCGGCGACGCCTTCTTCCTTGTTGGACAGCGTGTGCTCCCTCTTCCAGACGGTGTCCCCCAGGGCGGGCCTCCAATCTCGCCGGCGCAGGTTGTAGTATTTGGCCTGTCGGTCGAACGCCCGGGCCAGGTGGACTCGGGCCAGTTCCTGGGCCTCTCGGAGGTTCTTCCACCGCTGCTGCGGGGGGGCTGCGGCTCCTTCCGTGGTGGTCGACCCCGGTGGCCGGAGTTCCCGTCCTTGGTTGAGGTACGCCGGGCTGTACCCGGTTGCCTCGTGCCACGCCGTGTTGATTGCGAATCTGGCCTCGTCTAGTTTCTCGTCCCAGCGGTTATGTCGGCTGCCGGTGTACTGGGCGAGCATGGTCTTCACGACCTTGTTAGCCCGCTCTACCGGATTGCACTGGGGCGCGTACGGCGGGGTCCGGCGGTGCTGGGTCCCGGCGGCTTTCAGCAGAGCGGTCACGGGTTCTCCGATGAACTGACGGCCGTTATCTGAAATTAAAATCTGTGGGGCCCCGTGTCGCAGGATTACCTCCCTCTGGATCGCAGCTGCGACGGCGGTACTGGTGGCTTTCCGGAGCGGGGTGAGCTCGACCCATTTGGTGAAACGGTCCATGGCCACCAGCAGCCACCGGTGGCCTTGTCGGGATCGCGGCAGCGGGCCGATCAGGTCGACGGAGACGGTGTGCCACGGTTCGGTCCCCGGGTTGGCGTGCAGCTGTCCTGGTAACGGGTGCGGCGGAACCTTAAACTGCATGCAGTTCTTGCAGCTCCGGACGTAGCGGGCGGCATCCCGGAACATCCCCGGCCAGTGGAATCGCTGCGCCAGGCGCACGATGGTTTTGGCGACTCCCAGGTGACCGGCCGTGGGGTCGTCGTGGTACTGGGCCAGGGTGGCCGGGCGGTCCTCGTTCGGTACGCACAGCTTCCACGTCGTGCTCGGCTCGGGCTCGTTATAATCGAGCTGGTGCGGGATGCGTTTGTAGAGGCGCCCCTCGCGTATCTGGAACTCTGGTTCGGCGGCTGGGTCGGTCTGGGCGGCGGCCAGCTTCTTCTGGTACCACGTGTCGGTGTGCTGCTTCGGTCGGAGCGAGTTCACTCCGGGCGGCGGCGGGGTTCTGGACAGCGTATCCGCCACGTGGTTATGTTTTCCGGGTCGGTACCGCACCTCAAAATCGTACTGCTGGAGCTCTAACGCCCATCTCGCCAGGCGGCCGGTCGGGCTGTCGAGTTGGCGGAGCCATTTGAGGGCTTGGTGGTCGGTGATGACTGTGAAGCGGTACCCCTCCAGGTACGGCCGCATCTTCCGGATGCCCCAGACCACGGCGAGACACTCCTTCTCGGTGGCGCTGTATTTGCGCTCGGTCTCGCTCATCGTGTGGCTGGCATAGGCGATCACCCTCTCGTCGTCCTCAGGGCCCTGCGTGAGTACGACTCCCAGCCCGTAGTCGCTGGCATCGGTCTGGAGCGTGAACGGCTGTTCGAAGTCTGGGCATGCCAGCACCGGGGCGGCTACGAGGCGTTCTTTCATCGTCCGGAACGCCATTTCCTCGGCGGAGGTCCATCTCCATTTGGCGTTTTTACGGGTCAGGCGGGTCAGCGGCTCGATAACCTCTGCGAAGTTCGGGACGAATCGCCGGTACCACGAGGCCATCCCGTGGAATCTGCGGATGTCCCTGATCGTTTTCGGCGTCGGGATCTGGGCGATGGCCGCGGTTTTCTGCGGGTCGGTCCGGATGCCCTGCTGGTCGACGATATGGCCTAAATAGCGGAGGCTGTCGACGCAGAATCGGCACTTTTCCGGATTCAGTTTCAGTCCGGCCGCACGCAGGCGTCGGAAGACGTCTTGGAGGTGGCGTCGGTGGTCGGCCACGGTCCGGCTGACGACAATAATGTCGTCCAGATAGGCGAACGCGTGCGGCTCGAGCTCCGGGCCGATCACGCGATCCAGGAGGCGCTGGAAGGTCGCGGGCGCGGAGTGTAGGCCGAAGGGCATCACCGTGAATTGGAACAGGCCGAGCCCTGGAACGGTGAAGGCGGTAAGCGGTCGGCTCGCGGGCTCCAGGGGCACCTGCCAATATCCGTTCTTCAGGTCCAGCGTCGTGAGGAACCTGGCCCCTCGCAGTTTGTCCAATGTGGCCTGGATGTGCGGCAGCGGATACGCGTCCTTTTCCGACCGTTCGTTTAACTTGCGGAAGTCGACGCAGAATCGCGGCCGGCCGTCCTTCTTCTTCACGACGACGACAGGCGAACTCCACGGGCTGCTGGACGGTTCGATGACGCCGTCCCGCAACATCTGCGCGACCTCTTTGTTGATGATAGCCTGCATGGCCGGGTTCCGGGGACGGTACCGCTGCTTGACCGGCGTCTCGTCGAAAAGCTTTATCCGGTGCCGTATGAGCGTCGTACGACCCGTCACGGCGTTGAAGCGTTCCAGCTCGGTGTCGAGGAATCGGTCGAACGCTTCTCGCTCGTCTTTCGGCAGCGGCCGCAGTCCTAGTTGGAGACACGGCTCGGCGTGGTATTCCTCGGCCCGGGCGGCGATTTCGGCGGGCGGCTCCATCCTCAAGCGCAGGGCGGCGAGGGCGTGGATGCCGAGGAGCACCGGCATCCCCGTCCTCGGTAGTACGGTGAACTCGGCTGTTTCCTCCCGGTGTCGGACTCGAAACGGCAGGCGGATACGACCCGTCGGACGCGTGTCGGTTCCGTCGGCTAGGTTGACGAGGCCGGCGCGGTGCTCCGCGGGGAATCTCCCTTGCTCCTGCGCCCAGGCCACGACGTCCTCGTTGACGCAGGATATCTGTGAGCCCGTGTCGAGGAGGGCATCGAATCTCCGGCCGAAGATTCGGACCGATAACACGGGCCGCGGCGTGTATCGGATTTGCTCCGTCAGGTCGTCTAGCGGGCCCGGCGCTCGCTCCTCGGCGACGGGGCCCGTGCTCCGTTTCCCGGCGGGTGACACTCCCGGGTTAGCACTCCGTCGCGTCCGCACCGCGAGCAGAATCTCCGGTACGCGTTCCGGCACTCAAAGCGTGTGTGTCCCCGCTGTTTGCACCGCCAGCAGTGGGTGTCGACGTCGTACGGTTCCGCCGGCGGAGCGCGGCTCGTGGTCGGCGTCGCTGGTTCGGTCGCGGCGGCGTGGGTCGGAGTTCGGCGCGGCCGTCTTTCCCGTTCTTCGATACGCTCGAGTTCCTGCACCCGCTCGCGGAGCGTCCTCAGATCCGGCACGGATCCCCGGGGTATGAAATATTGAAACTTCGCCCGCATGTTCTCGTGTAGCAGGTCGAGCCTCTCGGACGGCGGCACCTGTGCTCGTCGCATCAGCGTGGTAATATCCGTCACGAAGTCCGTGAACGGCTCGTCGTCCCGCTGTCTCCTTTCCCGGGCGGCACGCTCGTGCTGAGAGCGGGTCTGCGGCGACGCATGGGCCCGGAGGAATGCCTGCCTGAACTCGTCCCAGGTGGCAATTTCCTCCCGTTCGTTCCGGTACCAGGCCTGTGCTCGGCCGCTTAACATTAACGGTGCGGCTCGGAGCATGTCCTCGTCTGGGAACCCGTACGTCAGCTGGAGGTCTTCCACGCGTTCCACGAACGCATGCGGGTCTTTCCCGTCGGTGGTGCAACCGCTCTTCCGGATCCGGTCGATGTTGCGGAGCGGGTCCGGTCTCTCGGCCGTCGCGGCGGCGGACAGCATTTTCCGGGTCTGTACGCCGGGCTCCATTATCGCGTACAGATCGTTCGTCAGGTGGCTAATGCAGTCGGCCCACCGTCGTCTCCGGTCGTCCGGTGTCTCGGGGGATGGTGGTCCGTCGGCGTTTCTTCGGGCACGGCTCGTCGTGGGTGTCCCTCGGGGCATCCACGTGGGTTTCCCCCCGGCTGTGAGTTGAACTTTCCCGCCCGACGTTCGATCGGCGGTCCTGCTTCGTCGCGGCGGCGGCAGGCGGCGCGCGTGTACCGGTAGTGTTTCGGCCGGGCGACACTGGACGGCGCGCGTGTACCGGCACTATTTCGGCAGGGCGACACTGGGCGGCGCGCGTGTACCGGCACTGTTTCGGCGGGCTCGCACTAGGTGGCGCACGCGTGGTTCGGTTCACTTCACTCCGCGGCACACTTAACCTCACAAATTCCCACGTGGGCGTAATCCAGCCTGTCCCACGTGGTTAAACAAGTCCCTGTTCGGGCGCCATGTAACGAGTCCGTTTCCCGGCGGATCTCGTGACAACGGATTCCTCGCGGCCGGATTTGGCTCGCCGTGCCAGGGTTCACGCAGGATAACGCGAGGGTTACGGCGGGACGCGGACGGTCGGGCACGGGTGATTAACGACACGAGTATTCCAAATGTTCGTCACTGTCCCGGCTTCGCGTCTCGGTGGTCGGCGGCCGCGATTCGGGTCTCGATCGCTCGGCGTTCGGGGCCGTACGCGGCGGCGTATCCGGACCAGGGTAGTTTCGACGGGCGGAGAGCCCGTGCCCCAGGGCGGCCGGCGAGGGGCCGGCTGCGGGTGGTTCGCTCTCCGTGGGTGTGTGGGCGGAAGCGGAGGTATCGGGTTAACGGAGAAGTAAGGTACTCACTCTGGATCCGGTCCTCGATCGCTCGGCGTTCGGGGCGGCTCTCCAGATGAACGGGCACGCAGCGGCGTAGGTCGGTGTTCGCGGGTCGCGAATAACTCGTCACACTCGAGGTTATCAGATCCGCGGTAAACTCGTACTCGCGAAACTCGGCGGGCGGTTTCTCGGCGACCGAATGGCGCGGGTCGATCGTATCCGGGCGGTCGATATCGGCGGCAGGTGAAACGGTTCGATGCAACTGATCGCTATCGCGGCGGAAAACCAAAGAGACCGTTTTCCGGACAGTCTCTCTCGTCTTGCCGGGCGAGGGGGTGCGGTGCGGTACGGTTCGCGGCCGGCTTTTCCGGTGTCGTCACGCATCCGGCGCGCCGGTGTCGCATCATGGCGGGTTCCGGTTCCCGCCAAGATCGGTTCGGTGATGCGGGGCTCGCGGGGGGCGCTCGCGGGTACCGGCGGATCTCGGTATCCGTCGGTCGTGTTCGGGGGCTCGGATTCGGGCGCGTGCGGTCAGGAACAGGCCTGGCGCAGCCAGGTCTGTTACAGGATAGTATATTGTAGAGGATAGGATAAGATAGAGGATAGGATAGAATAGAGGACAGGATAGGGTAGAGGATAGGATAGGATAGAGGATACGATATTATAGAGGATAGGGTAGGATATAGGATAGGATGGAGGATTGGATCGGGTAGAGCGTAGGATAGGACAGAGGATAGGTTAGCATAGAGGATAGGATAGGGGATTGGATAGGATAGAGCAGACGATAGAGGATAGGATAGGATAGAGGATAGGATAGGATACAGGACAGGATAGGAAAGAGTATAGGATACAATAGAGGATGGAATAGGATAGGATATAATTGAAGATAAGATATTATAGAGGATAGGATAGGATAGGATAGAGGATCAGATAGGATAGAGGATAGGGTAGGATAGAGGATACGATATGATAGCGGATAGGATAGCGGATAGGATAGCGGAAAGGATAGGATAGAGGATAGGATAGGATAGAGGATTGGATAGAATACAGGATTGCATTGAGGATAGGATAGGATAGAGGGTAGGATAGAGGATAGGATAGAGGATAGGATAGAGGATTCGATAGGATAGAGGATATTATAGGATACACGATAGGTTAGGATAGAGGATTGGACAGGATAGAGGATACGATAGGATAAAGGGCAGGATAGGATAGAGGATAGGACAGGGGATTGGATAGGATAGAGGATAGAAGACGATAGAGGATAGGATAGGATAGAGGATAGGATCGGATAGAGGATAGGATAGGATACAGGATAGGATATAATAGAGGATAGGATAGGGGATTCGTTGGATAGAGGATAGGATAGGATAGAGGATAGGATAGGATAGCGGATAGGATAGGATAGAGTATAGAATAGGATAAAGGATAGGATAGGATAGAGGATAGGATAGATGATTGGATAGGATGGAGGATAGGATCGGATAGAGGATAGGATAGGATAGAGGATAGGATATTATAGAGGATAGGATACGATAGAGGATAGGATAGGATAGAGGATAGGATAGGGGATTGGATAGGACAGAGGATAGGATAGGATAGAGGATAGGATCGGATAGAGGATAGGATAGGTGATTGGATAGGATAGAGGATAGGATAGGATAGAGGATAGGATAGGATAGAGGATAGGATAGGTGACTGGATAGGATAGAGGATAGGATAGGATAGAGGATAGGATAGGATAGAGGATAGGATTGGATAGAGGATAGGATAGGATAGAGGATAGTTTAGGATAGAGGATAGGATAGGATAGAGGATTGGATAGAATACAGGATTGCATTGAGGATAGGATAGGATAGAGGGTAGGATAGAGGATAGGATAGAGGATAGGATAGAGGATTCGATAGGATAGAGGATATTATAGGATACACGATAGGTTAGGATAGAGGATTGGACAGGATAGAGGATACGATAGGATAAAGGGCAGGATAGGATAGAGGATAGGACAGGGGATTGGATAGGATAGAGGATAGAAGACGATAGAGGATAGGATAGGATAGAGGATAGGATCGGATAGAGGATAGGATAGGATACAGGATAGGATATAATGGAGGATAGGATAGGGGATTCGTTGGATAGAGGATAGGATAAGATAGAGGATAGGATATTATAGAGGATAGGATACGATAGAGGATAGGATACGATAGAGGATAGGATAGGGGATTGGATAGGACAGAGGGTAGGATAGGATAGAGGATAGGATCGGATAGAGGATAGGATAGGTGATTGGATAGGATAGAGTATAGGATAGGCTATTGTATAGGATAGATGATATTATGGGATAGAGGATAGGATAGGATAGGATAGAGGATACGATATTATAGAGGATAGGGTAGGATAGAGGATAGGATGGAGGATTGGATCGGATAGAGGATAGGATACGACAGAGGATAGGATAGCATAGAGGATAGGATAGGGGATTGGATAGGATAGAGCAGACGATAGAGGATAGGATAGGATACAGGATAGGACAGGATAGTGAATAGGATAGGATAGATGATATTATTGGATAGAGGATAGAATATGATAGAGGATACGATATTATAGAGGATAGGGTAGGATAGAGGATAGGATAGGATAGAGGATTGGATAGAATACAGGATTGCATTGAGGATAGGATAGGATAGAGGATAGGATAGAGGATAGGACAGAGGATAGGATAGAGGATATAATAGGATACACGATAGGTTAGGATAGAGGATTCGATAGGATAGAGGATACGATAGGATAGAGGGCAGGATAGGATAGAGGATAGGACAGGGGATTGGATAGGATAGAGGATAGGATCGGATAGAGCATAGGATAGGTGATTGGATAGGATAGAGGATAGGATAAGATAGAGGATAGGATAGGATAGAGGATAGGATATAATAGAGGATAGGATCCGATAGAGGATAGGATATGGGATTCGTTGGATAGAGGATAGGACAGGATAGAGGATATAATAGGATAGCGGATAGGATAGGATAGAGTATAGAATAGGATAAAGGATAGGATACGATAGAGGATAGGATAGGTGATTGGATAGGATAGAGGATAGGATCGGATAGAGGATAGGATAGGATAGAGGATAGGATAGGATAGAGGATAGGATACGATAGAGGATAGGATAGGATAGAGGATAGGATAGGGGATTGGATAGGACAGAGGATAGGATAGGATAGAGGATAGGATCGGATAGAGGATAGGATAGGTGATTGGATAGGATAGAGGATAGGATAGGATAGAGGATAGGATAGGATAGAGGATAGGAAAGGATAGCGGATAGGATAGGATAAAGGATAGGATAGGATAGAGGATAGGATAGGATAGAGGATAGGATAGGATAGATTATAGGATAGGATAGAGGATAGGATAGGATAGAGTATAGGATAGGCTATTGTATAGGATAGATGATATTATGGGATAGAGGATAGGATAGGATAGAGGATAGGACCGGATAGAGGATAGGATAGGATAGAGGATACGATATTATAGAGGATAGGGTAGGATAGAGTATAGGATGGAGGATTGGATCGGATAGAGGATAGGATAGGATAGAGGATAGGATTGGATAGAGGATAGGATAGGATAGAGGATAGGATAGGATAGAGGATAGGATAGGATAGAGGATTGGATAGAATACAGGATTGCATTGAGGATAGGATAGGATAGAGGGTAGGATAGAGGATAGGATAGAGGATAGGATAGAGGATTCGATAGGATAGAGGATATTATAGGATACACGATAGGTTAGGATAGAGGATTCGACAGGATAGAGGATACGATAGGATAAAGGATAGGACCGGATAGAGTATAGGATAGGATAGAGGATACGATATTATAGAGGATAGGGTAGGATAGAGTATAGGATGGAGGATTGGATCGGATAGAGGATAGGATAGGATAGAGGATAGGATTGGATAGAGGATAGGATAGGATAGAGGATAGGATAGGATAGGGGATAGGATAGGATAGAGGATAGGATAGGATAGAGGATTGGATAGAATACAGGATTGCATTGAGGATAGGATAGGATAGAGGGTAGGATAGAGAATAGGATAGAGGATAGGATAGAGGATTCGATAGGATAGAGGATATTATAGGATACACGATAGGTTAGGATAGAGGAATCGACAGGATAGAGGATACGATAGGATAAAGGGCAGGATAGGATAGAGGATAGGACAGGGGATCGGATAGGATAGAGGATAGAAGACGATAGAGGATAGGATAGGATAGAGGATAGGATCGGATAGAGGATAGGATATAATACAGGATAGGATATAATAGAGGATAGGATAGGGGATTCGTTGGATAGAGGATAGGATAGGATAGAGGATAGGATAGGATAGCGGATAGGATAGGATAGATTATAGAATAGGATAAAGGATAGGATAGGATAGAGGATAGGATCGGATAGAGGATAGGATAGGATAGAGGATAGGATATTATAGAGGATAGGATACGATAGAGGATAGGATAGGATAGAGGATAGGATAGGGGATTGGATAGGACAGAGGATAGGATAGGATAGAGGATTCGACAGGATAGAGGATACGATAGGATAAAGGGCAGGATAGGATAGAGGATAGGACAGGGGATCGGATAGGATAGAGGATAGAAGACGATAGAGGATAGGCTAGGATAGAGGATAGGATAGGATAGAGGATTGGATAGAATACAGGATTGCATTGAGGATAGGATAGGATAGAGGATAGGATAGAGGATAGGACAGAGGATAGGATAGAGGATATAATAGGATACACGATAGGTTAGGATAGAGGATTCGATAGGATAGAGGATACGATAGGATAGAGGGCAGGATAGGATAGAGGATAGGACAGGGGATTGGATAGGATAGAGGATAGGATCGGATAGAGCATAGGATAGGTGATTGGATAGGATAGAGGATAGGATAAGATAGAGGATAGGATAGGATAGAGGATAGGATATAATAGAGGATAGGATCCGATAGAGGATAGGATATGGGATTCGTTGGATAGAGGATAGGACAGGATAGAGGATATAATAGGATAGCGGATAGGATAGGATAGAGTATAGAATAGGATAAAGGATAGGATACGATAGAGGATAGGATAGGTGATTGGATAGGATAGAGGATAGGATCGGATAGAGGATAGGATAGGATAGAGGATAGGATAGGATAGAGGATAGGATACGATAGAGGATAGGATAGGATAGAGGATAGGATAGGGGATTGGATAGGACAGAGGATAGGATAGGATAGAGCATAGGATCGGATAGAGGATAGGATAGGTGATTGGATAGGATAGAGGATAGGATAGGATAGAGGATAGGATAGGATAGAGGATAGGATAGGATAGCGGATAGGATAGGATAAAGGATAGGATAGGATAGAGGATAGGATAGGATAGAGGATAGGATAGGATAGATTATAGGATAGGATAGAGGATAGGATAGGATATAGTATAGGATAGGCTATTGTATAGGATAGATGATATTATGGGATAGAGGATAGGATAGGATAGAGGATAGGACCGGATAGAGGATAGGATAGGATAGAGGATACGATATTATAGAGGATAGGGTAGGATAGAGTATAGGATGGAGGATTGGATCGGATAGAGGATAGGATAGGATAGAGGATAGGATTGGATAGAGGATAGGATAGGATAGAGGATAGGATAGGATAGAGGATAGGATAGGATAGAGGATAGGATAGGATAGAGGATTGGATAGAATACAGGATTGCATTGAGGATAGGATAGGATAGAGGGTAGGATAGAGGATAGGATAGAGGATAGGATAGAGGATTCGATAGGATAGAGGATATTATAGGATACACGATAGGTTAGGATAGAGGATTCGACAGGATAGAGGATACGATAGGATAAAGGATAGGACCGGATAGAGTATAGGATAGGATAGAGGATACGATATTATAGAGGATAGGGTAGGATAGAGTATAGGATGGAGGATTGGATCGGATAGAGGATAGGATAGGATAGAGGATAGGATTGGATAGAGGATAGGATAGGATAGAGGATAGGATAGGATAGGGGATAGGATAGGATAGAGGATAGGATAGGATAGAGGATTGGATAGAATACAGGATTGCATTGAGGATAGGATAGGATAGAGGGTAGGATAGAGAATAGGATAGAGGATAGGATAGAGGATTCGATAGGATAGAGGATATTATAGGATACACGATAGGTTAGGATAGAGGAATCGACAGGATAGAGGATACGATAGGATAAAGGGCAGGATAGGATAGAGGATAGGACAGGGGATCGGATAGGATAGAGGATAGAAGACGATAGAGGATAGGATAGGATAGAGGATAGGATCGGATAGAGGATAGGATATAATACAGGATAGGATATAATAGAGGATAGGATAGGGGATTCGTTGGATAGAGGATAGGATAGGATAGAGGATAGGATAGGATAGCGGATAGGATAGGATAGATTATAGAATAGGATAAAGGATAGGATAGGATAGAGGATAGGATCGGATAGAGGATAGGATAGGATAGAGGATAGGATATTATAGAGGATAGGATACGATAGAGGATAGGATAGGATAGAGGATAGGATAGGGGATTGGATAGGACAGAGGATAGGATAGGATAGAGGATTCGACAGGATAGAGGATACGATAGGATAAAGGGCAGGATAGGATAGAGGATAGGACAGGGGATCGGATAGGATAGAGGATCGGATAGGCTATTGTATAGGATAGATGATATTATGGGATAGAGGATAGGATAGGATAGGATAGAGGATACGATATTATAGAGGATAGGGTAGGATAGAGGATAGGATGGATGATTGGATCGGATAGAGGATAGGATAGGACAGAGGATAGGATAGCATAGAGGATAGGATAGGGGATTGGATAGGATAGAGCAGACGATAGAGGATAGGATAGGATACAGGATAGGACAGGATAGTGAATAGGATAGGATAGATGATATTATTGGATAGAGGATAGAATATGATAGAGGTTACGATATTATAGAGGATAGGGTAGGATAGAGGATAGGATAGGATAGAGGATTGGATAGAATACTTGATTGCATTGAGGATAGGATAGGATAGAGGATATAATAGGATACACGATAGGTTAGGATAGAGGATTCGATAGGATAGAGGATACGATAGGATAGAGGGCAGGATAGGATAGAGGATAGGACAGGGGATTGGATAGGATAGAGGATAGGATCGGATAGAGCATAGGATAGGTGATTGGATAGGATAGAGGATAGGATAAGATAGAGGATAGGATAGGATAGAGGATAGGATATAATAGAGGATAGGATCCGATAGAGGATAGGATATGGGATTCGTTGGATAGAGGATAGGAAAGGATAGAGGATATAATAGGATAGCGGATAGGATAGGATAGAGTATAGAATAGGATAAAGGATAGGATAGGATAGAGGATAGGATAGGTGATTGGATAGGATAGAGGATAGGATCGGATAGAGGATAGGATAGGATAGAGGATAGGATAGGATAGAGGATAGGATACGATAGAGGATAGGATAGGATAGAGGATAGGATAGGGGATTGGATAGGACAGAGGATAGGATAGGATAGAGGATAGGATCGGATAGAGGATAGGATAGGTGATTGGATAGGATAGAGGATAGGATAGAGGATAGGATAGGATAGAGGATAGGATAGGATAGAGGATAGGATAGGATACAGGATAGGATAGGATAGAGGATAGGAGAGGATAGAGGATACGATATAGGATTGGATAGGATAGAGAATAGGATACGATAGAGGATAGGATAGGATACAGGATAGGATAGGATAGAGGATAGGATAGGATAAAGGATATGATAGGATAGAGGATAGGATAGGATAGAGGATAGGATAGGATAGAGGATAGGATAGGATACGGGATAGGATAGGATAGAGGATAGGATAGGATAGAGGATACGATATAGGATTGGATAGGATACAGAATAGGATACGATAGAGGATAGTATAGGATTGGATAGACAATAGGATCGAATAGAGGATAGGATAGGATAGAGGATAGGATAGGATAGAGGATAAGATAGGATAGATGATATTATAGGAAAGAGGATAGGATATGATAGAGGATACGATATTATGGAGGATAGGATAGGCTAGAGGATCGGATAGGACAGAGGATAGGACAGGATACAGGATAGGATAGGATAGAGGATATGATAGGATAGAGGATGGGATAGGATAGAGGATAGGATAGGATAGAGGATAGGATAGGATAGCGGGTAGGATAGGATAGAGTATAGAATAGGATAGATGATATTATAGGAAAGAGGATAGGATATGATAGAGGATACGATATTATAGAGGATAGGATAGGCTAGAGGATCGGATAGGATAGAGGATAGGACAGGATACAGGATAGGATAGGATAGAGGATAGGATAGGATAGCGGATAGGATAGGATAGAGTATAGAATAGGATAGATGATATTATAGGAAAGAGGATAGGATATGATAGAGGATACGATATTATAGAGGATAGGATAGGATAGAGGATCGGATAGGATAGAGGATAGGATAGGATAGTGGATAGGATAGGATACAGGATAGGATAGGATACAGGATAGGATAGGATAGAGGATAGGATAGGATAGAGGATAGGATAGGATAGAGGATAGGATGGAGGACAGGATAGGATAGAGGATAGGATAGGATAGAGGATAGGATAGGATAGAGGATAGGATAGGATAGAGTATTGGATAGGATAGAGGATAGGATAGGATACAGGATAGGATAGGATAGAGGATAGGATAGGATAGAGGAGTGGATAGGATAGAGGATAGGATAGGATAGATTATAGGATAGGATAGAGGATAGGATAGGATAGAGGATAGGATATGATAGATTATAGGATAGGATAGAGGATAGGATAGGATAGAGGATAGGATAGGGGATTGGATAGGATAGAGGATAGGATAGGATAGAGAATAGGATAGGATGGAGGATAGGATAGCATAGAGGATAGGAGACGATAGAGGATAGGATAGGATAGAGGATAGGAAGGATAGGATAGAGGATACGATACGATAGGATAGGATAGAGGATACGATAGGATAGATGATAGGTTAGGATAGCGGATAGGATAGGATATAGGATTGGATAGGATAGAGGATAGGATACGATAGAGGATAGGATAGGATAGATGATAGGATAGGATATAGGATAGGATAGAGGATTGGATAGGATAGTTGATAGAATAGGATAGAGGATAGGATAGGATAGACAATAGGATATTGGATTGGATAGGATAGAGGATAGGATAGGGGATTGGATAGGATGTGGGATAGGATATGATAGAGGATAGGATAGGATAGAGGATAGGATAGGATAGAGGATAGGATAGGATAGAGGATAGAATAGGATACAGGATACGATAGGATAGAGGATAGGAGAGCATAGAGGATACGATATAGGATTGGATAGGATAGAGGATAGGATACGATAGAGGATAGGATAGGATTGGATAGAGAACAGGATGGGATAGAGGATAGCATAGGATAGAGTATAGGATAGGATGGAGAATAGGGTAGGATAGGTGATATTATAGGAAAGAGGATAGGATATGATAGAGGATACGATATAGGATTGGATAGAATAGAGAATAGGATACGATAGAGGATAGTATAGGATTGGATAGACAATAGGATCGGATAGAGGATAGGATAGGATAGCGGAGAGGATAGGATAGAGGATAGGATAGGATAGGATAGGATAGAGAAGAGGATAGGATAGATGATGGTATAGGATAGAAAATAGGATAGGATAGAGGATACGATATTATAGATGATAGAATACGATCGAGTATTGGATAGGATAGAGAATAGGACGGGATAGAGGATAGGATAGGATAGAGGATAGGATAGGATAGAGGATAGGATAGGATAGAGGATAGGATAGAGGATAGGATAGGATAGAGGATAGGATAGGATAAAGGATAGGATAAGATAGAGGATTGGATAGGATAGAGGATAGGATAGGATGGAGGATAGGATAGGATTGAGGATAGGATAGGTTTGAAGATAGGTTAGGATAGAGGATAGGATAGGATAGATGATATTCTAGGATAGAGGGTAGGATAGGATAGAGGATACGATAATATACACGATAGGATAGGATAGAGGATATTATAGGATAGAGGATAGGATTAGATAGGATAGAGGATAGGATAGGATAGAGGATAGGATAGGATAGAGGATAGGATAGGATAGAGGATAGGATAGGATAGAGGATAGGATCGGATAGAGGATAGGATAGGATAGAGGATAGGATAGGATAGAGGATAGGATAGGATAGAGGATAGGATAGAGGATAGGATAGGATAGAGGATAGGATCGGATAGAGGATAGGATAGCATAGAGGTTAGGATAGGATAGAGGATAGGATAGGATAGAGGATGGGATAGGATAGAGGATAGGATAGGGGATTTGATAGGATAGAGGATAGGATAGGATAGAAGATAGGATAGGATAGAGGATAGGGTAGGATAGAGGATAGCATAGGATAGAGGATAGGATAGGATAGAGGATAGGATAGGATAGAGGTTAGGATAGAGGATAGGATAGGATAGAGGATAGGATAGGATAGAGGATAGGATAGGATAGAGGATAGGATCGGATACAGGATAGGATAGGATAGAGGATAGGATAGGATAGAGGATAGGATAGGATAGAGGATAGGATAGGATAGAGGATAGGATAGGATAGAGGATAGGATAGGATAGAGGATAGGATAGGATAGAGGATAGGATAGGATAGAGGATAGGATCGGATAGAGGATAGGATAGGATAGAGGATAGGATAGGATAGAGGATCGATAGGATAGAGGATAGAGGATAGGATAGGATAGAGGATAGGATGGGATAGGATAGAGGATAGGATAGGATAGAGGATAGGATAGGATAGAGGATAGGATAGGATAGAGGATAGGATAGGATAGAGGATAGGATAGGATAGAGGATAGGATAGGATAGAGGATAGGATAGGATAGAGGATAGGATAGGATAGAGGATAGGATAGGATAGAGGATAGGATAGGATAGAGGATAGGATAGGATAGAGGATAGGATAGGATAGAGGATAGGATAGGGGATTTGATAGGATAGAGGATATGATAGGATAGAAGATAGGATAGGATAGAGGATACGATAGGATAGAGGATAGGATAGGGGATTTGATAGGATAGATGATAGGGTAGGATAGAGGATAGGATAGGATAGAGGATAGGATAGGAAAGAGGATAGGATAGCATAGAGGATAGGATAGGATAGAGGATAGGATAGGATAGAGGATAGGATAGGATAGAGGTTAGGATAGAGGATAGGATAGAGGATAGGATAGGATAGAGGATAGGATCGGATAGAGGATAGGATAGGATAGAGGATAGGATAGGATAGAGGATAGGATAGGATACAGGATAGGATAGGATAGAGGATAGGATAGGATACAGGATAGGATAGGATAGAGGATAGGATAGGGGATTTGATAGGATAGAGGATAGGATAGGATAGAGGATAGGATAGGATAGAGGATAGGATAGGATAGCGGATTGGATAGGATACAGGAAAGGATAGACTTGAGGATAGATGATAGGATAGGATAGAGGATTGAATAGGATACAGGATAGGATAGGATAGAGTATATTATAGGATAGAGGATATGATAGGACAGAGGAATGGATAGGATAGAAGATTGGATAGGATAGAGGATAGATGATAGGATAGGTTTGAGGATTGGATAGGATACAGGATAGGATGGGATAGAGGATAGGATAGGGGATTTGATAGGATAGAGGATAGGATAGGATAGAAGATAGGATAGGATAGAGGACAGGATAGGATAGAGGATAGGATAGGATAGAGGATAGGATAGGATACAGGATAGGATAGGATAGAGGATAGGATAGGATACAGGATAGGATAGGATAGAGGTTAGGATAGGGGATTTGATAGGATAGAGGATAGGATAGGATAGAGGATAGGATAGGATAGAGGATAGGATAGGATAGAGGATAGGATAGGATAGATGATAGGATAGGATAGAGGATTGGATAGGATACAGGATAGGATAGGATAGAGGATATTATAGGATAGAGGATATGATAGGATAGAGGATAGGATAGGATAGAGGATAGGATAGGATAGAGGATAGGATAGGATAGAGGATAGGATAGAGGATAGGATAGGATAGAGGATAGGATAGGGGATTTGATAGGATAGAGGATAGGATAGGATAGAGGATAGGATAGGATAGAGGATAGGATAGGATAGAGGATATAATAGGATAGAGGATAGGATAGGATAGAGGATAGGATAGGATAGAGGATAGGATAGGATAGAGGATAGGATAGGGTAGAGGATAGGATAGGATAGAGGATAGGATAGGGGATTTGATAGGATAGAGGATAGGATAGGATAGAGGATAGGATAGGATAGAGGATAGGATAGGATAGAGGATATGATAGGATAGAGGATAGGATCGGATAGAGGATAGGATAGGATAGAGGATAGGATAGGATAGAGGATAGGATAGGATAGAGGATAGAGGATAGGATAGGATAGAGGATAGAATAGGATAGAGGATAGGATAGGATAGAGGATAGGATAGGATAGAGGATAGGATAGGATAGAGGATAGGATAGGATAGAGGATAGGATAGGATAGAGGATAGGATAGGATAGAGGATAGGATAGGGGATTTGATAGGATAGAGGATATGATAGGATAGAAGATAGGATAGGATAGAGGATACGATAGGATAGAGGATAGGATAGGGGATTTGATAGGATAGATGATAGGGTAGTATAGAGGATAGGATAGGATAGAGGATAGGATAGGATAGAGGATAGGATAGCATAGAGGATAGGATAGGATAGAGGATAGGATAGGATAGAGGATAGGATAGGATAGAGGATAGGATAGGATAGGATAGAGGATAGGATAGGATAGAGGATAGGATAGGATAGAGGATAGGATAGGATAGAGGATAGGATAGGATAGAGGATAGGATAGGATAGAGGATAGGATAGGATAGAGGACAGGATAGGATAGAGGATAGGATAGGATAGGGGATTTGATAGGATAGAGGATAGGATAGGATAGAAGATAGGATAGGATAGAGGATACGATAGGATAGAGGATAGGATAGGGGATTTGATAGGATAGATGATAGGGTAAGATAGAAGATAGGATAGGATAGAGGATAGGATAGGATAGAGGATAGGATAGGATAGAGGATAGGATAGGATAGAGGATAGGATAGGATAGAGGATAGGATAGGATAGAGGATAGGATAGGATAGAGGATAGGATAGGATAGAGGATAGGATAGGATAGAGGATAGGATAGGATAAAGGATAGGATAGGATAGAGGATAGGATAGGATAGAGGATAGGATAGGATAGAGGATAGGATAGGATAGAGGATAGGATAGGGGATTTGATAGGATAGAGGATAGGATAGGATAGAAGATAGGATAGGATAGAGGATACGATAGGATAGAGGATAGGATAGGGGATTTGATAGGATAGATGATAGGGTAAGATAGAAGATAGGATAGGATAGAGGATAGGATAGGATAGAGGATAGGATAGGATAGAGGATAGGATAGGATAGAGGATAGGATAGGATAGAGGATAGGATAGGATAGAGGATAGGATAGGATAGAGGATAGGATAGGATAGAGGATAGGATAGCATAGAGGATAGGATAGAATAGAGGGTAGGATAGGATAGAGGATAGGATAGGATAGAGGTTAGGATAGAGGATAGGATAGAGGATAGGATAGGATAGAGGATAGGATCGGATAGAGGGTAGGATAGGATTGAGGATAGGATAGGATAGAGGATAAGATAGGATAGAGGATAAGGTAGGGGATTTGATAGGATAGATGATAGGGTAAGATAGAAGATAGGATAGGATAGAGGATAGGATAGGATAGAGGATAGGATAGGATAGAGGATAGGATAGGATAGAGGATAGGATAGGATAGAGGATCGGATACGATAGAGAATAGTATAGGATAGAGGATAGGATAGAGGATAGGATAGAGGATAGGATAGGATAGAGGATAGGATAGGATACAGGATAGGATAGGATGGAGGATAGGATAGGGGATTTGATAGGATAGAGGATAGGATAGGATAGAGGATAGGATAGGATAGAGGATAGGATAGGATAGAGGATAGGATAGGATAGAGGATAGGATAGGATAGAGGATAGGATAGGATAGAGGATAGGATAGGATAGAGGATAGGATATAATAGAGGATAGGATAGGATAGAGGATAGGATAGGATAGAGGATAGGATAGGATAGAGGATAGGATAGGATAGAGGATAGGATAGGATAGAGAATAGGATAGGATAGAGGATAGGATAGGATAGAGGATAGGATAGGATAGAGGATAGGATAGGATAGAGGATAGGATAGGGGATTTGATAGGATAGAGGATAGGATAGGATAGAAGATAGGATAGGATAGAGGATACGATAGGATAGAGGATAGGATAGGGGATTTGATAGGATAGATGATAGGGTAAGATAGAAGATAGGATAGGATAGAGGATAGGATAGGATAGAGGATAGGATAGGATAGAGGATAGGATAGGATAGAGGATAGGATAGGATAGAGGATAGGATAGGATAGAGGATAGGATCGGATAGAGGATAGGATAGGATAGAGGATAGGATAGGATAGAGGATCGATAGGATAGAGGATAGAGGATAGGATAGGATAGAGGATAGGATAGGATAGGATAGAGGATAGGATAGGATAGAGGATAGGATAGGATAGAGGATAGGATAGGATAGAGGATAGGATAGGATAGAGGATAGGATAGGGGATTTGATAGGATAGAGGATATGATAGGATAGAAGATAGGATAGGATAGAGGATACGATAGGATAGAGGATAGGATAGGGGATTTGATAGGATAGATGATAGGGTAGGATAGAGGATAGGATAGGATAGAGGATAGGATAGGAAAGAGGATAGGATAGCATAGAGGATAGGATAGGATAGAGGATAGGATAGGATAGAGGATAGGATAGGATAGAGGTTAGGATAGAGGATAGGATAGAGGATAGGATAGGATAGAGGATAGGATCGGATAGAGGATAGGATAGGATAGAGGATAGGATAGGAAAGAGGATAGGATAGCATAGAGGATAGGATAGGATAGAGGATAGGATAGGATAGAGGATAGGATAGGATAGAGGTTAGGATAGAGGATAGGATAGAGGATAGGATAGGATAGAGGATAGGATCGGATAGAGGATAGGATAGGATAGAGGATAGGATAGGATAGAGGATAGGATAGGATACAGGATAGGATAGGATAGAGGATAGGATAGGATACAGGATAGGATAGGATAGAGGATAGGATAGGGGATTTGATAGGATAGAGGATAGGATAGGATAGAGGATAGGATAGGATAGAGGATAGGATAGGATAGAGGATAGGATAGGATAGAGGATAGGATAGGATAGAGGATAGGATAGGATAGAGGATAGGATAGGATAGAGGATAGGATAGGATAGCGGATTGGATAGGATACAGGAAAGGATAGACTTGAGGATAGATGATAGGATAGGATAGAGGATTGGATAGGATACAGGATAGGATAGGATAGAGTATATTATAGGATAGAGGATATGATAGGACAGAGGAATGGATAGGATAGAAGATTGGATAGGATAGAGGATAGGATAGGATAGAGGATAGGATAGGATAGAGGATAGGATAGGATAGAGGATAGGATAGCATAGAGGATAGGATAGGATAGAGGGTAGGATAGGATAGAGGATAGGATAGGATAGAGGTTAGGATAGAGGATAGGATAGAGGATAGGATCGGATAGAGGGTAGGATAGGATTGAGGATAGGATAGGATAGAGGATAAGATAGGATAGAGGATAAGGTAGGGGATTTGATAGGATAGATGATAGGGTAAGATAGAAGATAGGATAGGATAGAGGATAGGATAGGATAGAGGATAGGATAGGATAGAGGATAGGATAGGATAGAGGATCGGATACGATAGAGAATAGTATAGGATAGAGGATAGGATAGAGGATAGGATAGAGGATAGGATAGGGGATTTGATAGGATAGAGGATAGGATAGGATAGAGGATAGGATAGGATAGAGGATAGGATAGGATAGAGGATAGGATAGGATAGAGGATAGGATAGGATAGGATAGGATAGAGGATAGGATAGGGGATTTGATAGGATAGAGGATATGATAGGATAGAAGATAGGATAGGATAGAGGATACGATAGGATAGAGGATAGGATAGGGGATTTGATAGGATAGATGATAGGGTAGTATAGAGGATAGGATAGGATAGAGGATAGGATAGGATAGAGGATAGGATAGCATAGAGGATAGGATAGGATAGAGGATAGGATAGGATAGAGGATAGGATAGGATAGAGGATAGGATAGGATAGGATAGAGGATAGGATAGGATAGAGGATAGGATAGGATAGAGGATAGGATAGGATAGAGGATAGGATAGGATAGAGGATAGGATAGGATAGAGGATAGGATAGGATAGAGGATAGGATAGGATAGAGGATAGGATAGGATAGAGGATATTATAGGATAGAGGATATGATAGGACAGAGGAATGGATAGGATAGAAGATTGGATAGGATAGAGGATAGATGATAGGATAGGTTTGAGGATTGGATAGGATAGACGATAGGATAGGATAGAGGACAGGATAGGATAGAGGATAGGATAGGATAGAGGATAGGATAGGATAGAGGATAGGATAGGATAGAGGATAGGATAGGATAGAGGATAGGATAGGATTGAGGATAGGATCGGATACAGGATAGGATAGGATAGAGGATAGGATAGGGGATTTGATAGGATAGAGGATAGGATAGGATAGAGGATAGGATAGGATAGAGGATAGGATAGGATAGAGGATAGGATAGGATAGAGGATAGGATAGGATAGAGGATAGGATAGGATAGAGGATAGGATAGGATAGAGGATAGGATAGGATAGAGGATAGGATCGGATAGAGGATAGGATAGGATAGAGGATAGGATAGGATAGAGGATCGATAGGATAGAGGATAGAGGATAGGATAGGATAGAGGATAGGATAGGATAGGATAGAGGATAGGATAGGATAGAGGATAGGATAGGATAGAGGATAGGATAGGATAGAGGATAGGATAGGATAGAGGATAGGATAGGATAGAGGATAGGATAGGATAGAGGATAGGATAGGATAGAGGATAGGATAGGGGATTTGATAGGATAGAGGATATGATAGGATAGAAGATAGGATAGGATAGAGGATACGATAGGATAGAGGATAGGATAGGGGATTTGATAGGATAGATGATAGGGTAGGATAGAGGATAGGATAGGATAGAGGATAGGATAGGAAAGAGGATAGGATAGCATAGAGGATAGGATAGGATAGAGGATAGGATAGGATAGAGGATAGGATAGGATAGAGGTTAGGATAGAGGATAGGATAGAGGATAGGATAGGATAGGGGATAGGATCGGATAGAGGATAGGATAGGATAGAGGATAGGATAGGAAAGAGGATAGGATAGCATAGAGGATAGGATAGGATAGAGGATAGGATAGGATAGAGGATAGGATAGGATAGAGGTTAGGATAGAGGATAGGATAGAGGATAGGATAGGATAGAGGATAGGATCGGATAGAGGATAGGATAGGATAGAGTATAGGATAGGATAGAGGATAGGATAGGATACAGGATAGGATAGGATAGAGGATAGGATAGGATACAGGATAGGATAGGATAGAGGATAGGATAGGGGATTTGATAGGATAGAGGATAGGATAGGATAGAGGATAGGATAGGATAGAGGATAGGATAGGATAGAGGATAGGATAGGATAGAGGATAGGATAGGATAGAGGATAGGATAGGATAGCGGATTGGATAGGATACAGGAAAGGATAGACTTGAGGATAGATGATAGGATAGGATAGAAGATTGGATAGGATACAGGATAGGATAGGATAGAGTATATTATAGGATAGAGGATATGATAGGACAGAGGAATGGATAGGATAGAAGATTGGATAGGATAGAGGATAGGATAGGATAGAGGATAGGATAGGATAGAGGATAGGATAGGATAGAGGATAGGATAGCATAGAGGATAGGATAGGATAGAGGGTAGGATAGGATAGAGGATAGGATAGGATAGAGGTTAGGATAGAGGATAGGATAGAGGATAGGATCGGATAGAGGGTAGGATAGGATTGAGGATAGGATAGGATAGAGGATAAGATAGGATAGAGGATAAGGTAGGGGATTTGATAGGATAGATGATAGGGTAAGATAGAAGATAGGATAGGATAGAGGATAGGATAGGATAGAGGATAGGATAGGATAGAGGATAGGATAGGATAGAGGATCGGATACGATAGAGAATAGTATAGGATAGAGGATAGGATAGAGGATAGGATAGAGGATAGGATAGAGGATAGGATAGGATAGAGGATAGGATAGGATACAGGATAGGATAGGATAGAGGATAGGATAGGGGATTTGATAGGATAGAGGATAGGATAGGATAGAGGATAGGATAGGATAGAGGATAGGATAGGATAGAGGATAGGATAGGATAGAGGATAGGATAGGATAGAGGATAGGATAGGATAGAGGATAGGATAGGATAGAGGATAGGATAGGATAGAGGATAGGATAGGATAGAGGATAGGATAGGATAGAGGATAGGATAGGATAGAGGATAGGATAGGATAGAGGATAGGATAGGATAGAGGATAGGATAGGGTAGAGGATAGGATAGGATAGAGGATAGGATAGGATAGAGGATAGGATAGGATAGAGGATAGGATAGGATAGAGGATAGGATAGGGGATTTGATAGGATAGAGGATAGGATAGGATAGAAGATAGGATAGGATAGAGGATACGATAGGATAGAGGATAGGATAGGGGATTTGATAGGATAGATGATAGGGTAAGATAGAAGATAGGATAGGATAGAGGATAGGATAGGATAGAGGATAGGATAGGATAGAGGATAGGATAGGATAGAGGATAGGATAGGATAGAGGATAGGATAGGATAGAGGATAGGATAGGATAGAGGATAGGATAGGATAGAGGATAGGATAGGATAAAGGATAGGATAGGATAGAGGATAGGATAGGATAGAGGATAGGATAGGATAGAGGATAGGATAGGATAGAGGATAGGATAGGATAGAGGATAGGATAGGGGATTTGATAGGATAGAGGATAGGATAGGATAGAAGATAGGATAGGATAGAGGATACGATAGGATAGAGGATAGGATAGGGGATTTGATAGGATAGATGATAGGGTAAGATAGAAGATAGGATAGGATAGAGGATAGGATAGGATAGAGGATAGGATAGGATAGAGGATAGGATAGGATAGAGGATAGGATAGGATAGAGGATAGGATAGGATAGAGGATAGGATAGGATAGAGGATAGGATAGGATAGAGGATACGATAGGATAGAGGATAGGATAGGGGATTTGATAGAGAATAGGATAGGATAGAGGATAGGATAGGATAGAGGATAGGATAGGATAGGGGATATTATAGGATAGAGGATAGGATAGGATAGCGGATAGGATTGCGGATAGGATAGCGGATAGGATAGGATAGAGGGTAGGATAGGATAGAGGATTGGATAGAATACAGGATAAGATAGAGGGTAGCATAGGATAGAGGATTGGATAGAATACATGATAGGATAGAGGATAGGATATAGGATAGGATAGAGGATAGGATAAAGGATAGGATAGCGGATAGGATAGCGGATAGGATAGGATAGAGGGTAGGATAGGATAGAGGATTGGATAGAATACAGGATAGGATAGAGGATAGGATAGAGGATAGGATAGAGGATAGGATAGAGGATAGGATAGAGGATAGGATAGGGGATTCGAAAGGATAGAGGATATTATAGGATACACGATAGGTTAGGATAGAGGATTCGATAGGATAGAGGATAGGATAGGATATTGGATAGGATAGAGAATAGGATAGGGTAGAGGATAGGATAGGATGGAGGATAGGATAGAGGATAGGATAGGATAGAGGATAGGATATTATAGAGGATAGGATAGGATAGAGGGAAGGATAGGATTGAGGATAGGATAGGATAGAGGATAGGATAGGATAGATGATATTATAGGATAGAGGGTAGGATAGGATAGAGGATACGATAATATACACGATAGGATAGGATTGAGGATCGGATACGATAGAGGATAGGATAGGGGATTTGATAGGATAGAGGATAGGATAGGATAGAGGATAGGATAGGATAGAGGATAGGATAGGATAGAGGATAGGATAGGATAGAGGATAGGATAGGATAGAGGATAGGATAGGATAGAGGATAGGATAGGATAGACGATAGGATAGAGGATAGGATAGAGGATAGGATAGAGGATAGGATAGGATAGAGGATAGGATAGGATAAAGGATAGGATAAGATAGAGGATTGGATAGGATAGAGGATAGGATAGGATGGAGGATAGGATAGGATTGAGGATAGGATAGGTTTGAAGATAGGTTAGGATAGAGGATAGGATAGGATAGATGATATTCTAGGATACAGGGTAGGATAGGATAGAGGATACGATAATATACACGATAGGATAGGATAGAGGATAGGATAGGATAGGATAGAGGATAGGATAGGATAGAGTATAGGATAGGGGATTGGATAGGACAGAGGATAGGATAGGATGGAGGATAGGATAGGATATTGGATAGGATAGAGAATAGGATAGGGTAGAGGATAGGATAGGATGGAGGATAGGATAGAGGATAGGATAGGATAGAGGATAGGATATTATAGAGGATAGGATAGGATAGAGGGAAGGATAGGATTGAGGATAGGATAGGATAGAGGATAGGATAGGATAGATGATATTATAGGATAGAGGGTAGGATAGGATAGAGGATACGATAATATACACGATAGGATAGGATTGAGGATCGGATACGATAGAGGATAGGATAGGGGATTTGATAGGATAGAGGATAGGATAGGATAGAGGATAGGATAGGATAGAGGATAGGATAGGATAGAGGATAGGATAGGATAGAGGATAGGATAGGATAGAGGATAGGATAGGATAGACGATAGGATAGGATAGACGATAGGATAGAGGATAGGATAGAGGATAGGATAGAGGATAGGATAGAGGATAGGATAGAGGATAGGATAGGATAGAGGATAGGATAGGATAAAGGATATGATAAGATAGAGGATTGGATAGGATAGAGGATAGGATAGGATGGAGGATAGGATAGGATTGAGGATAGGATAGGTTTGAAGATAGGTTAGGATAGAGGATAGGATAGGATAGATGATATTCTAGGTTACAGGGTAGGATAGGATAGAGGATACGATAATATACACGATAGGATAGGATAGAGGATATTATACGATAGAGGATAGGATAGGATAGGATAGAGGATAGGATAGGATAGAGGATAGGATAGGATAGGATAGAGGATAGGATAGGATAGAGGATAGGATTAGATAGAGGATAGGATAGAGGATTGGATAGGATAGAGTATTGGATCGAATAGAGGATCGGATAGAGGATTGGATGGGATAGAGGATTGCATACGATAGAGGATAGAATAGGATAGAGGATAGGATAGAGGATACGATAATATACACGATAGGATAGGATTGAGGATCGGATACGATAGAGGATAGGATAGGGGATTTGATAGGATAGAGGATATGATAAGATAGAGGATTGGATAGGATAGAGGATAGGGTAGGATGGAGGATAGGATAGGATTGAGGATAGGATAGGTTTGAAGATAGGTTAGGATAGAGGATAGGATAGGATAGATGATATTCTAGGATACAGGGTAGGATAGGATAGAGGATACGATAATATACACGATAGGATAGGATAGAGGATATTATAGGATAGAGGATAGGATAGGATAGGATAGAGGATAGGATAGGATAGAGGATAGGATAGGATAGAGGATAGGATAGGATAGGATAGAGGATAGGATAGGATAGAGGATAGGATTAGATAGAGGATAGGATAGAGTATTGGATAGAATAGAGGATCGGATAGAGGATTGGATGGGATAGAGGATTGCATACGATAGAGGATAGAATAGGATAGAGTATAGGATAGGGGATTGGATAGGACAGAGGATAGGATAGGATGGAGGATAGGATAGGATAGAGGATAGGGTAGGGGATTGGATAGGATAGAGGATAGGAGACGATAGACGATAGGATAGGAAAGATGATAGGATATGATAGAGGATAGGATAGGATAGGGGATTGGATAGGATAGAGGATAGGAGACGATAGAGGATAGGATAGGATAGATGATAGGATATGATAGAGGATAGGATACGATAGAGGATATATAGGATGGAGGATAGGATAAAATAGGGGATAGGATAGGATAGAGGATACGATAGAGGATTGGATAGGATAGAGGATAGGATAGGATAGGATAGAGGATAGGATAGGATAGAGGATAGGATAGGATAGGATAGGATAGAGGATAGGATAGGATAGAGGATAGGATAAGATAGAGGATAGGATAGGATAGAGGATAGGATAGGATAGAGGATAGGATAGGATAGAGGATTGGATAAGTTAGAGGATAGGATAGGATAGGGGATATTATAGGATAGAGGATAGGTTAGGATAGCGGACAGGATAGGATAGAGGATAGGATAGGATAGAGGATTGGATAGAATACAGGATTGCATTGAGGATAGGATAGGATAGAGGATAGGATAGAGGATTCGATAGGATAGAGGATTCGATAGGATAGAGGATATTATAGGATACACGATAGGTTAGGATAGAGGATTCGATAGGATAGAGGATAGGATAGGATAGAGGATAGGATAGAGGATAGGATAGAGGATAGGATAGGATAGAGGATAGGATAGGATAAAGGATAGGATAAGATAGAGGATTGGATAGGATAGAGGATAGGATAGGATGGAGGATAGGATAGGATTGAGGATAGGATAGGTTTGAAGATAGGTTAGGATAGAGGATAGGATAGGATAGATGATATTCTAGGATACAGGGTAGGATAGGATAGAGGATACGATAATATACACGATAGGATAGGATAGAGGATATTATAGGATAGAGGATAGGATAGGATAGGATAGAGGATAGGATAGGATAGAGTATAGGATAGGATAGGATAGAGGATAGGATAGGATAGAGGGTAGGATTAGATAGAGGATAGGATAGAGTATTGGATAGAATAGAGGATCGGATAGAGGATTGGATGGGATAGAGGATTGCATACGATAGAGGATAGAATAGGATAGAGTATAGGATAGGGGATTGGATAGGACAGAGGATAGGATAGGATGGAGGATAGGATAGGATATTGGATAGGATAGAGAATAGGATAGGGTAGAGGATAGGATAGGATGGAGGATAGGATAGAGGATAGGATAGGATAGAGGATAGGATATTATAGAGGATAGGATAGGATAGAGGGAAGGATAGGATTGAGGATAGGATAGGATAGAGGATAGGATAGGATAGATGATATTATAGGATAGAGGGTAGGATAGGATAGAGGATACGATAATATACACGATAGGATAGGATTGAGGATCGGATACGATAGAGGATAGGATAGGGGATTTGATAGGATAGAGGATAGGATAGGATAGGATAGAGGATAGGATTAGATAGAGGATAGGATAGAGGATTGGATAGGATAGAGTATTGGATCGAATAGAGGATCGGATAGAGGATTGGATGGGATAGAGGATTGCATACGATAGAGGATAGAATAGGATAGAGGATAGGATAGAGGATACGATAATATACACGATAGGATAGGATTGAGGATCGGATACGATAGAGGATAGGATAGGGGATTTGATAGGATAGAGGATATGATAAGATAGAGGATTGGATAGGATGGAGGATAGGATAGGATAGAGGATAGGATAGGATAGAGGATAGGATACGATAGAGGATAGGATAGGATAGAGGATAGGATAGGATAGAGCATAGGATAGAGGATAGGATAGAGGATAGGATAGAGGATAGGATAGAGGATAGGATAGAGGATTCCAAAGGATAGAGGATATTATAGGATACACGATAGGTTAGGATAGAGGATTCGATAGGATAGAGGATAGGATAGGATAGAGGATAGGATAGGATAGAGGATAGGATAGGATAAAGGATAGGATACGATAAAGGATAGGATAGGATAGAGGATAGGGTAGGATAGAGGATAGGATAGGATAGGATAGAGGATAGGATAGGATAGAGGATAGGATTAGATAGAGGATAGGATAGAGGATTGGATAGGATAGAGTATTGGATAGAATAGAGGATCGGATAGAGGATTGGATGGGATAGAGGATTGCATACGATAGAGGATAGAATAGGATAGAGTATAGGATAGGGGATTGGATAGGACAGAGGATAGGATAGGATGGAGGATAGGATAGGATATTGGATAGGATAGAGAATAGGATAGGGTAGAGGATAGGATAGGATGGAGGATAGGATAGAGGATAGGATAGGATAGAGGATAGGATATTATAGATGATAGGATAGGATAGAGGGAAGGATAGGATTGAGGATAGGATAGGATAGAGGATAGGATAGGATAGATGATATTATAGGATAGAGGGTAGGATAGGATAGAGGATACCATAATATACACGATAGGATAGGATTGAGGATCGGATACGATACAGGATAGGATAGGGGATTTGATAGGATAGAGGATAGGATAGGATAGAGGATAGGATAGGATAGAGGATAGGATAGGATAGAGGATAGGATAGGATAGAGGATAGGATAGGATAGAGGATAGGATAGGATAGAGGATAGGATAGGATAGAGGATAGGATAGGATAGAGGATAGGATAGGATAGACGATAGGATAGAGGATAGGATAGAGGATAGGATAGAGGATAGGATAGGATAGGATAGAGGATAGGATAGGATAGAGGATAGGATTAGATAGAGGATAGGATAGAGTATTGGATAGAATAGAGGATCGGATAGAGGATTGGATGGGATAGAGGATAGGATAGGATGGAGGATAGGATAGGATTGAGGATAGGATAGGTTTGAAGATAGGTTAGGATAGAGGATAGGATAGGATAGATGATATTCTAGGATACAGGGTAGGATAGGATAGAGGATACGATAATATACACGATAGGATAGGATAGAGGATATTATAGGATAGAGGATAGGATAGGATAGGATAGAGGATAGGATAGGATAGAGGATAGGATAGGATAGGATAGAGGATAGGATAGGATAGAGGATAGGATTAGATAGAGGATAGGATAGAGTATTGGATAGAATAGAGGATCGGATAGAGGATTGGATGGGATAGAGGATTGCATACGATAGAGGATAGAATAGGATAGAGTATAGGATAGGGGATTGGATAGGACAGAGGATAGGATAGGATGGAGGATAGGATAGGATATTGGATAGGATAGAGAATAGGATAGGGTAGAGGATAGGATAGGATGGAGGATAGGATAGAGGATAGGATAGGATAGAGGATAGGATATTATAGAGGATAGGATAGGATAGAGGGAAGGATAGGATTGAGGATAGGATAGGATAGAGGATAGGATAGGATAGATGATATTATAGGATAGAGGGTAGGATAGGATAGAGGATACGATAATATACACGATAGGATAGGATTGAGGATCGGATACGATAGAGGATAGGATAGGGGATTTGATAGGATAGAGGATAGGATAGGATAGAGGATAGGATAGGATAGAGGATAGGATAGGATAGAGGATAGGATAGGATAGAGGATAGGATAGTATAGACGATAGGATAGGATAGACGATAGGATAGAGGATAGGATAGAGGATAGGATAGGATAGGATAGAGGATAGGATAGGATAAAGGATAGCATAAGATAGAGGATTGGATGGGATAGAGGATTGCATACGATAGAGGATAGAATAGGATAGAGGATAGGATAGGATAGAGGATACGATATTATAGAGGATAGGATAGGATAGAGGATAGGAGAGGATAGAGGATAGGATAGTATAGAGGATAGGATAGGATAGAGGATAGGATAGGATAGAGGATAGGATAGGATAGGATAGAGGATAGGATAGGATAGAGGATAGGATAGGATAGAGGATAGGATAGGATAGAGTATAGAATAGGATAGAGGATAGGATAGGATATAGGATAGGATAGGATTGAGGATAGGATAGGACAGATGATAAGAATGGATAGAGCATCGGATAGGGGATTGGATAGAGAATAGGATAGGATAGAGGATAGGATAAGATAGAGGATAGGATAGGATAGAGGATAGGATAGAGGATAGGATAGAGGATTCGATAGGATAGAGGATATTATAGGATACACGATAGGTTAGGATAGAGGATTCGATAGAATAGAGGGCAGGATAGGATAGAGGATAGGACAGGGGATTGGATAGGATAGAGGATAGGATACGATAGAGGACAGGATAGGTGATTGGATAGGATAGAGGATAGGATCGGATAGAGGATAGGATAGGTGATTGGGTAGGATAGAGGATAGGATAAGATAGAGGATAGGGTAGGATAGAGGATAGGATATAATAGAGGATAGGATCCGATAGAGGATAGGATAGGGGATTCGTTGGATAGAGGATAGGATAGGATAGAGGATAGGATAGGATAGCGGATAGGATAGGATAGAGTATAGAATAGGATAAAGGATAGGATAGGATAGAGGATAGGATAGGATAGAGGATAGGATAGGATGGAGTATAGAATAGGATAGAGGATAGGATAGGATAGAGGATAGGATCCGATAGAGGATAGGATAGGGGACTCGTTGGATAGAGGATAGGATAGGATACAGGATAGGATAGGATAGCGGATAGGATAGGATAGAGTATAGAATAGGATAAACGATAGGATAGGATAGATGATAAGATAGTATAGAGCATCGGATAGGGGATTGGATAGATAATAGGATAGGATAGAGCATAGGATAAGATACAGGATAGGATAGGATAGAGGATAGGATAGGATAGGGGATATTATAGGATAGAGGATAGGATAGGATAGCGGATAGGATAGCGGATAGGATAGCGGACAGGATAGGATAGAGGATAGGATAGGATAGAGGATAGGATAGGATAGAGGATAGGATAGGATAGAGGATAGGATAGGATAGAGGATAGGATAGGATAGAGGATAGGATAGGATAGAGGATAGGATAGGATAGAGGATAGGATAGGATAGAGGATAGGATAGGATAGAGGATAGGATAGGATAGAGGATAGGATAGGATAGCGGATAGGATAGCGGATAGGATAGCGGACAGGATAGGGTAGAGGATAGGATAGGATAGAGGATTGGATAGAATACAGGATTTCATTGAGGATAGGATAGGATAGAGGATAGGATAGAGGATAGGATAGAGGATTCGATAGGATAGAGGATTCGATAGGATAGAGGATATTGTAGGATACACGATAGGTTAGGATAGAGGATACGATAGGATAGAGGAAAGGATAGAGGATAGGATAGGAAAGAGGATAGGATAGGATAGAGGATAGGATAGGATAGAGGATAGGATAGGATAGAGGATAGGATAGGATAGAGGATAGGATAGGATAGAGGATAGGATATAATAGAGGATAGGATCGAACAGAGGATAGGATAGGGGATTGGGTTGGATAGAGGATAGGATAGGATAGAGGATAGGATAGGTGACTGGATAGGATAGAGGATAGGATAGGATAGAGGGTAGGATAGGATAGAGGATAGGATAGGATAAAGGATAGGATAGGATAGTGGATAGGATAGGATAGAGGATAGGTTAGGATAGAGGATAGGATAGGATAGAGGATAGGATAGGATAGAGGATAGGATAGGATAGAGGATAAGATAGGATAGAGGATAGGATAGGATAGAGGATTGGATAGAATACAGGATTGCATTGAGGATAGGATAGGATAGAGGATAGGATAGAGGATACGATAGAGGATAGGATAGAGGATTCGATAGGATAGAGGATATTATAGGATACACGATAGGTTAGGATAGAGGATTCGATAGGATAGAGGATAGGATAGGATAGGGGATAGTATATTATAGAGGATAGGATAGGATAGAGGATAGGATAGGATAGAGGATATGATAGGATAGAGGATAGGATAGGATAGAGAATAGGATCGGATAGAGAATAGGATAGGATAGAGGATAGGATAGGATAGAGGATAGGATAGAGGATAGGATAGGATATAGGATAGGATAGGATAGAGGATAGGATAGGATAGAGGATAGGATAGGATAGGGGATAGAGGATAGGATAGGATAGAGGATAGGATAGGATAGAGGATTGGATAGGATAGAGGATAGGATAGGATAGAGGATAGGATAGGATAGAGGATAGGATAGGATAGAGGATAGGATAGGATAGAGGATAGGATAGGATAGAGGATAGGATAGGATAGAGGATAGGATAGGATAGAGGATAGGATAGGATAGAGGATAGGATAGGATAGAGGATAGGATAGGATAGAGGATAGGATAGGATAGAGGATAGGATAGCATAGAGGATAGGATGGGACAGAGGGTAGAATAGAGGATAGGATAGGATAGAGGATAGGATAGGATAGAGGATAGGATAGAGGATAGGATAGAGGATAGGATAGAGGATTCGATAGGATAGAGGATATTATAGGATACACGATAGGTTAGGATAGAGGATTCGATAGGATAGAGGATAGGATAGGGGATTGGATAGGACAGAGGATAGGATAGGTTAGAGGATAGGATCGGATAGAGGATAGGATAGGTGATTGGATAGGATAGGATAAAGGATAGGATAGGATAGAGGATAGGATATAATAGAGGATAGGATCCGATAGAGGATAGGATAGGGGATTCGTTGGATAGAGGATAGGATAGGATAGAGGATATGAGAGGATAGATGACAAGATAGGATAGAGGATCGGATAGGGGATTGGATAGAGAATAGGATAGGATAGAGGATAGGATAGGATAGAGGATAGGATAGGATAGAGGATAGGATAGGATAGAGGATAGGATCGGATAGAGGATAGGATAGGTGATTGGATAGGGTAGAGGATAGGATAAGATAGAGGATAGGATAGGATAGAGGATAGGATAGGATAGGATAGAGGATAGGATAGGTGATTGGATAGGGTAGAGGATAGGATAAGATAGAGGATAGGATAGGATAGAGGATAGGATAGGATAGAGGATAGGATAGGATAGAGGATAGGATAGGATAGAGGATATGATAGGATAGAGGATAGGATAGGATAGAGGATAGGATAGGATAGAGAATAGGATAGGATAGAGGATAGGATAGGATACAGGATAGGATAGGATAGAGCATAGGATAGGATGGAGGATACGATAGGATAGTGGAAAGGATAGAGGATAGGATAGGATAGAGGATAGGATAGGATAGAGGATAGGATAGGATAGAGGATAGGATAGGATAGAGGATAGGATAGGATAGAGGATAGGATAGGATAGAGGATAGGATAGGATAGAGGATAGGATAGGATAGAGGATAGGATCGGATAGAGGATAGGATAGGTGATTGGATAGGGTAGAGGATAGGATAAGATAGAGGATAGGATAGGATAGAGGATAGGATAGGATAGGATAGAGGATAGGATAGGTGATTGGATAGGGTAGAGGATAGGATAAGATAGAGGATAGGATAGGATAGAGGATAGGATAGGATAGAGGATAGGATAGGATAGAGGATAGGATAGGATAGAGGATATGATAGGATAGAGGATAGGATAGGATAGAGGATAGGATAGGATAGAGAATAGGATAGGATAGAGGATAGGATAGGATACAGGATAGGATAGGATAGAGCATAGGATAGGATGGAGGATACGATAGGATAGTGGAAAGGATAGAGGATAGGATAGGATAGAGGATAGGATAGGATAGAGGATAGGATAGGATAGAGGATAGGATAGGATAGAGGATAGGATAGGATAGAGGATAGGATAGGATAGAGGATAGGATGGGATAGAGGATAGGATAGGATAGAGGATAGGATGGGATAGAGGATAGGATAGGATAGAGGATAGGATAGGATAGAGGATAGGATAGGATAGAGGATAGGATATAATAGAGGATAGGATCGAACAGAGGATAGGATAGAGGATAGGATAGGATAGAGGATAGGATAGGATAGAGGATAGGATAGGATAGACGATAGGATAGGATAGAGGATAGGATAGGAGAGAGGATACGATAAGATAGAGGAAAGGATAGAGGATAGGATAGGATAGAGGATAGGATAGGTTAGAGGATAGGATAGGATAGAGGATAGGATAGGATAGAGGATAGGATAGAGGATAGGATAGCATAGAGGATAGGATAGGATAGAGGATAGTATAGGATAGAGGATAGGATAGGATAGAGGATAGGATAGGATAGAGGATAGGATACGATAGAGGATACGATAGGATAGATGAAAGGATAGAGGATATGATAGGATAGAGGATAGGATAGGATAGAGGATAGGATAGGATAGAGGATAGGATAGGATAGAAGATAGGATAGGAGAGAGGATAGGATAGGATAGAGCATAGGATAGGATAGAGGATAGGATAGGATAGAGTATAGAATAGGATAGAGGATAGGATAGGATAGAGGATAGGATAGGATTGAGGATAGGATAGGATAGATGATAAGATTGGATAGAGCATCGGATAGGGGATTGGATAGAGAATAGGATAGGATAGAGCATAGGATAAGATAGAGGATAGTATAGGATAGAGGATAGGATAGGATAGGGGATATTATAGGATAGAGGATAGGATAGGATAGCGGATAGGATAGCGGATAGGATAGCGGACAGGATAGGATAGAGGATAGGATAGGATTTAGGATTGGATAGAATACAGGATTTCATTGAGGATAGGATAGGATAGAGGATAGGATAGAGGATAGGATAGAGGATTCGATAGGATTGAGGATTCGATAGGATAGAGGATAGGATAGGATAGAGGATACGATAGGATAGATGAAAGGATAGAGGATATGATAGGATAGAGGATAGGATAGGATAGAGGATAGGATAGGATAGAGGATAGGATAGGATAGAAGATAGGATAGGAGAGAGGATAGGATAGGATAGAGGATAGGATAGGATAGAGTATAGAATAGGATAGAGGATAGGATAGGATAGAGGATAGGATAGGATAGAGGATAGGATAGGATAGAGTATAGAATAGGATAGAGAATAGGATAGGATAGAGGATAGGATAAGATGGAGGATAGGATAGGATAGAGGATAGGATAGAGGATAGGATAGAGGATTCGATAGGATAGAGGATATTATAGGATACACGATAGGTTAGGATAGAGGATTCGATAGGATAGAGGGCAGGATAGGGTAGAGGATAGGACAGGGGATTGGATAGGATAGAGGATAGGATAGGATAGAGGATAGGATCGGATAGAGGACAGGATAGTTGATTGGATAGGATAGAGGATAGGATCGGATAGAGGATAGGATAGGTGATTGGGTAGGATAGAGGATAGGATAAGTTAGAGGATAGGATAGGATAGAGGATAGGATATAATAGAGGATAGGATCCGATAGAGGATAGGATAGGGGATTCGTTGGATAGAGGATAGGATAGGATAGAGGATAGGATAGGATAGCGGATAGGATAGGATAGAGTATAGAATAGGATAAAGGATAGGATAGGATAGAGGATAGGATAGGATAGAGGATAGGATAGGATAGAGTATAGAATAGGATAGAGGATAGGATAGGATAGAGGATAGGATAGGATTGAGGATAGGATAGGATAGAGTATAGAATAGGATAGAGGATAGGATAGGATAGAGGATAGGATAGGATTGAGGATAGGATAGGATAGATGATAAGATTGGATAGAGCATCGGATAGGGGATTGGATTGAGAATAGGATAGGATAGAGCATAGGATAAGATAGAGGATAGGATAGGATAGAGGATAGGATAGGATAGGGGATATTATAGGATAGAGGATAGGATAGGATAGCGGATAGGATAGCGGATAGGATAGCGGACAGGATAGGATAGAGGATAGGATAGGATTTAGGATTGGATAGAATACAGGATTTCATTGAGGATAGGATAGGATAGAGGATAGGATAGAGGATAGGATAGAGGATTCGATAAGATAGAGGATTCGATAAGATAGAGGATAGGATAGGATAGAGGATACGATAGGATAGATGAAAGGATAGAGGATATGATAGGATAGAGGATAGGATAGGATAGAGGATAGGATAGGATAGAGGATAGGATAGGATAGAAGATAGGATAGGAGAAAGGATAGGATGGGATAGAGGATAGGATAGGATAGAGTATAGAATAGGATAGAGGATAGGATAGGATAGAGGATAGGATAGGATAGAGGATAGGATAGGATAGAGTATAGAATAGGATAGAGAATAGGATAGGATAGAGGATAGGATAAGATAGAGGATAGGATAGGATAGAGGATAGGATAGAGGATTCGATAGGATAGAGGATATTATAGGATACACGATAGGTTAGGATAGAGGATTCGATAGGATAGAGGGCAGGATAGGGTAGAGGATAGGGCAGGGGATTGGATAGGATAGAGGATAGGATAGGATAGAGGATAGGATCGGATAGAGGACAGGATAGTTGATTGGATAGGATAGAGGATAGGATCGGATAGAGGATAGGATAGGTGATTGGGTAGGATAGAGGATAGGATAAGTTAGAGGATAGGATAGGATAGAGGATAGGATATAATAGAGGATAGGATCCGATAGAGGATAGGATAGGGGATTCGTTGGATAGAGGATAGGATAGGATAGAGGATAGGATAGGATAGCGGATAGGATAGGATAGAGTATAGAATAGGATAAAGGATAGGATAGGATAGAGGATAGGATAGGATAGAGGATAGGATAGGATAGAGTATAGAATAGGATAGAGGATAGGATAGGATAGAGGATAGGATAGGATTGAGGATAGGATAGGATAGATGATAAGATAAGATAGAGCATCGGATAGGGGATTGGATAGAGAATAAGATAGGATAGAGGATAGGATAAGATAGAGGATACGATAGGATAGAGGATTCGATAGGATAGAGGATATTATAGGATACACGATAGGTTAGGATAGAGGATTCGATAGGATAGAGAGCAGGGTAGGATAGAGGATAGGACAGGGGATTGGATAGGATAGAGGATAGGATAGGATAGAGGATAGGATAGGATAGAGTATAGAATAGGATAGAGGATAGGATAGGATAGAGGATAGGATAGGATAGAGGATAGGATAGGATAGAGGATAGTATAGGATAGAGGATAGGATAGGATAGAGGATAGGATAGGATAGAGGATAGGATAGGATTGAGGATAGGATAGGATAGATGATAAGATTGGATAGAGCATCGGATAGGGGATTGGATAGAGAATAGGATAGGATAGAGCATAGGATAAGATAGAGGATAGGATAGGATAGAGGATAGGATAGGATAGGGGATATTATAGGATAGAGGATAGGATAGGATAGCGGATAGGATAGCGAATAGGATAGCGGACAGGATAGGATAGAGGATAGGATAGGATTTAGGATTGGATAGAATACAGGATTTCATTGAGGATAGGATAGGATAGAGGATAGGATAGAGGATAGGTTAGAGGATTCGATAGGATAGAGGATTCGATAGGATAGAGGATAGGATAGGATAGAGGATACGATAGGATAGATGAAAGGATAGAGGATATGATAGGATAGAGGATAGGATAGGATAGAGGATAGGATAGGATAGAGGATAGGATAGGATAGAGGATAGGATAGGATAGAGTATAGAATAGGATAGAGAATAGGATAGGATAGAGGATAGGATAAGATAGAGGATAGGATAGGATAGACGATAGGATAGAGGATAGGATAGAGGATTCGATAGGATAGAGGATATTATAGGATACACGATAGGTTAGGATAGAGGATTCGATAGGATAGAGGGCAGGATAGGGTAGAGGATAGGACAGGGGATTGGATAGGATAGAGGATAGGATAGGATAGAGGATAGGATATAATAGAGGATAGGATCCGATAGAGGATAGGATAGGGGATTCGTTGGATAGAGGATAGGATAGGATAGAGGATAGGATATAATAGAGGATAGGATCCGATAGAGGATAGGATAGGGGATTCGTTGGATAGAGGATAGGATAGGATAGAGGATAGGATAGGATAGCGGATAGGATAGGATAGAGTATAGAATAGGATAAAGGATAGGATAGGATAGAGGATAGGATAGGATAGAGGATAGGATAGGATAGAGTATAGAATAGGATAGAGGATAGGATAGGATAGAGGATAGGATAGGATTGAGTATAGGATAGGATAGAGTATAGAATAGGATAGAGGATAGGATAGGATAGAGGATAGGATAGGATTGAGGATAGGATAGGATAGATGATAAGATTGGATAGAGCATCGGATAGGGGATTGGATAGAGAATAGGATAGGATAGAGCATAGGATAAGATAGAGGATAGGATAGGATAGAGGATAGGATAGGATAGGGGATATTATAGGATAGAGGATAGGATAGGATAGCGGATAGGATAGCGGATAGGATAGCGGACAGGATAGGATAGAGGATAGGATAGGATTTAGGATTGGATAGAATACAGGATTTCATTGAGGATAGGATAGGATAGAGGATAGGATAGAGGATAGGATAGAGGATTCGATAGGATAGAGGATTCGATAGGATAGAGGATAGGATAGGATAGAGGATACGATAGGATAGATGAAAGGATAGAGGATATGATAGGATAGAGGATAGGATAGGATAGAGGATAGGATAGGATAGAGGATAGGATAGGATAGAAGATAGGATAGGAGAGAGGATAGGATAGGATAGAGGATAGGATAGGATAGAGTATAGAATAGGATAGAGGATAGGATAGGATAGAGGATAGGATAGGATAGAGGATAGGATAGGATAGAGTATAGAATAGGATAGAGAATAGGATAGGATAGAGGATAGGATAAGATAGAGGATAGGATAGGATAGAGGATAGGATAGAGGATAGGACAGAGGATTCGATAGGATAGAGGATATTATAGGATACACGATAGGTTAGGATAGAGGATTCGATAGGATAGAGGGCAGGATAGGGTAGAGGATAGGACAGGGGATTGGATAGGATAGAGGATAGGATAGGATAGAGGATAGGATAGGATAGAGTATAGAATAGGATAGAGGATAGGATAGGATAGAGGATAGGATAGGATAGAGGATAGGATAGGATAGAGGATAGTATAGGATAGAGGATAGGATAGGATAGAGGATAGGATAGGATAGAGGATAGGATAGGATTGAGGATAGGATAGGATAGATGATAAGATTGGATAGAGCATCGGATAGGGGATTGGATAGAGAATAGGATAGGATAGAGCATAGGATAAGATAGAGGATAGGATAGGATAGAGGATAGGATAGGATAGGGGATATTATAGGATAGAGGATAGGATAGGATAGCGGATAGGATAGCGGATAGGATAGCGGACAGGATAGGATAGAGGATAGGATAGGATTTAGGATTGGATAGAATACAGGATTTCATTGAGGATAGGATAGGATAGAGGATAGGATAGAGGATAGGTTAGAGGATTCGATAGGATAGAGGATTCGATAGGATAGAGGATAGGATAGGATAGAGGATACGATAGGATAGATGAAAGGATAGAGGATATGATAGGATAGAGGATAGGATAGGATAGAGGATAGGATAGGATAGAGGATAGGATAGGATAGAGGATAGGATAGGATAGAGTATAGAATAGGATAGAGAATAGGATAGGATAGAGGATAGGATAAGATAGAGGATAGGATAGGATAGACGATAGGATAGAGGATAGGATAGAGGATTCGATAGGATAGAGGATATTATAGGATACACGATAGGTTAGGATAGAGGATTCGATAGGATAGAGGGCAGGATAGGGTAGAGGATAGGACAGGGGATTGGATAGGATAGAGGATAGGATAGGATAGAGGATAGGATATAATAGAGGATAGGATCCGATAGAGGATAGGATAGGGGATTCGTTGGATAGAGGATAGGATAGGATAGAGGATAGGATATAATAGAGGATAGGATCCGATAGAGGATAGGATAGAGGATTGGATAGGATTTAGGATTGGATAGAATACAGGATTTCATTGAGGAAAGGATAGGATAGAGGATAGGATAGAGGATAGGATAGAGGATTCGATAGGATAGAGGATTCGATAGGATAGAGGATAGGATAGGATAGAGGATACGATAGGATAGATGAAAGGATACAGGATATGATAGGATAGAGGATAGGATAGGATAGAGGATAGGATAGGATAGAGGATAGGATAGGATAGAAGATAGGATAGGAGAGAGGATAGGATAGGATAGAGGATAGGATAGGATAGAGTATAGAATAGGATAGAGGATAGGATAGGATAGAGGATAGGATAGGATAGAGGATAGGATAGGATAGAGTATAGAATAGGATAGAGAATAGGATAGGATAGAGGATAGGATAAGATAGAGGATAGGATAGGATAGAGGATAGGATAGAGGATAGGACAGAGGATTCGATAGGATAGAGGATATTATAGGATACACGATAGGTTAGGATAGAGGATTCGATAGGATAGAGGGCAGGATAGGGTAGAGGATAGGACAGGGGATTGGATAGGATAGAGGATAGGATAGGATAGAGGATAGGATCGGATAGAGGACAGGATAGTTGATTGGATAGGATAGAGGATAGGATCGGATAGAGGATAGGATAGGTGATTGGGTAGGATAGAGGATAGGATAAGTTAGAGGATAGGATAGGATAGAGGATAGGATATAATAGAGGATAGGATCCGATAGAGGATAGGATAGGGGATTCGTTGGATAGAGGATAGGATAGGATAGAGGATAGGATAGGATAGCGGATAGGATAGGATAGAGTATAGAATAGGATAGAGGATAGGATAGGATAGAGGATAGGATAGGATTGAGGATAGGATAGGATAGATGATAAGATAAGATAGAGCATCGGATAGGGGATTGGATAGAGAATAAGATAGGATAGAGGATAGGATAAGATAGAGGATACGATAGGATAGAGGATTCGATAGGATAGAGGATATTATAGGATACACGATAGGTTAGGATAGAGGATTCGATAGGATAGAGAGCAGGGTAGGATAGAGGATAGGACAGGGGATTGGATAGGATAGAGGATAGGATAGGATAGAGGATAGGATAAGATAGAGGATAGGATAGGATAGAGGATAGGATAGGATAGGGGATATTATAGGATAGAGGATAGGATAGGATAGCGGATAGGATAGCGGATAGGATAGCGGACAGGATAGGATAGAGGATAAGATAGGATAGAGGATTGGATAGAATACAGGATTTCATTGAGGATAGGATAGGATAGAGGATAGGATAGAGGATAGGATAGAGGATAGGATAGAGGATAGGATAGAGGATTCGATAGGATAGAGGATAGGATAGGATTGAGTATAGGATAGGATAGAGTATAGAATAGGATAGAGGATAGGATAGGATAGAGGATAGGATAGGATTGAGGATAGGATAGGATAGATGATAAGATTGGATAGAGCATCGGATAGGGGATTGGATAGAGAATAGGATAGGATAGAGCATAGGATAAGATAGAGGATAGGATAGGATAGAGGATAGGATAGGATAGGGGATATTATAGGATAGAGGATAGGATAGGATAGCGGATAGGATAGCGGATAGGATAGCGGACAGGATAGGATAGAGGATAGGATAGGATACACGATAGGTTAGGATAGAGGATTCGATAGGATAGAGGGCAGGATAGGGTAGAGGATAGGACAGGGGATTGGATAGGATAGAGGATAGGATAGGATAGAGGATAGGATCGGATAGAGGACAGGATAGGTGATTGGATAGGATAGAGGATAGGATCGGATAGAAGATAGGATAGGTGATTGGGTAGGATAGAGGATAGGATAAGTTAGAGGATAGGATAGGATAGAGGATAGGATATAATAGAGGATAGGATAGGGGATTCGTTGGATAGAGGATAGGATAGGATAGAGGATAGGATAGGATAGCGGATAGGATAGGATAGAGTATAGAATAGGATAAAGGATAGGATAGGATAGAGGATAGGATAGGATAGAGGATAGGATAGGATAGAGTATAGAATAGGATAGAGGATAGGATAGGATAGAGGATAGGATAGGATTGAGGATAGGATAGGATAGAGGATAGGATAGGATAGAGGATAGGATAGGATAGAGGATAGGATACAATAGAGGATAGGATCCGATAGAGGATAGGATAGGGGTTTCGTTGGATAGAGGATAGGATAGGATAGAGGATAGGATAGGATAGCGGATAGGATAGGATAGAGTATAGAATAGGATAAAGGATAGGATAGGATAGATGATAAGATAGGATAGAGCATCGGATAGGGGATTGGATAGAGAATAGGATAGGATAGAGCATAGGATAAGATAGAGGATAGGATAGGATAGAGGATAGGATAGGATAGGGGATATTATAGGATAGAGGATAGGATAGGATAGCGGATATTCTAGGATAGAGGATAGGATAGGATAGAGCATACGATATTATAGAGGATAGGATAGGATAGAGGATAGGATCGGATAGAGGATAGGATCGGGGAATGGATAGGTTAGAGGATCGGATAGAATAGAGGACAGGGTAGGATAGAGGATAGGATAGGATACAGGATAGGATAGAGAAGAGGATATGATAGAGGATAGGATAGGATAGAGGATAGTATATCGTAGAGGATAGGATAAGATAGAGGATAGGATAGAATAGAGGACAGGATAGGATAGAGTATAGAATAGGATAGAGGATAGGATAGGATAGAGGATAGGATAGGATTGAGGATAGGATAGGATAGAGGATAGGATAGGATAGAGGATAGGATAGGATAGAGGATAGGATACAATAGAGGATAGGATCCGATAGAGGATAGGATAGGGGATTCGTTGGATAGAGGATAGGATAGGATAGAGGATAGGATAGGATAGCGGATAGGATAGGATAGAGTATAGAATAGGATAAAGGATAGGATAGGATAGATGATAAGATAGGATAGAGCATCGGATAGGGGATTGGATAGAGAATAGGATAGGATAGAGCATAGGATAAGATAGAGGATAGGATAGGATAGAGGATAGGATAGGATAGGGGATATTATAGGATAGAGGATAGGATAGGATAGCGGATATTCTAGGATAGAGGATAGGATAGGATAGAGCATACGATATTATAGAGGATAGGATAGGATAGAGGATAGGATCGGATAGAGGATAGGATCGGGGAATGGATAGGTTAGAGGATCGGATAGAATAGAGGACAGGGTAGGATAGAGGATAGGATAGGATACAGGATAGGATAGAGAAGAGGATATGATAGAGGATAGGATAGGATAGAGGATAGTATATCGTAGAGGATAGGATAAGATAGAGGATAGGATAGAATAGAGGACAGGATAGGGTAGAGGATAGGATAGGATAGAGGATACGATATTATAGAGGATAGGGTAGGATATAGGATAGGATGGAGGATTGGATCGGATAGAGCGTAGGATAGGACAGAGGATAGGATAGCATAGAGGATAGGATAGGGGATTGGATAGGATAGAGCAGACGATAGAGGATAGGATAGGATAGAGGATAGGATAGGATACAGGACAGGATAGGAAAGAGTATAGGATACAATAGAGGATGGAATAGGATAGGATATAATTGAAGATAAGATATTATAGAGGATAGGACAGGATAGGATAGAGGATCAGATAGGATAGAGGATAGGGTAGGATAGAGGATACGATATGATAGCGGATAGGATAGCGGATAGGATAGCGGAAAGGATAGGATAGGTGACTGGATAGGATAGAGGATAGGATAGGATAGAGGATAGGATAGGATAGAGGGTAGGATAGAGGATAGGATAGAGGGAGGATAGAGGATTCGATAGGATAGAGGATATTATAGGATACACGATAGGTTAGGATAGAGGATTCGACAGGATAGAGGATACGATAGGATAAAGGGCAGGATAGGATAGAGGATAGGACAGGGGATTGGATAGGATAGAGGATAGAAGACGATAGAGGATAGGATAGGATAGAGGATAGGATCGGATAGAGGATAGGATAGGATACAGGATAGGATATAATAGAGGATAGGATAGGGGATTCGTTGGATAGAGGATAGGATAGGATAGAGGATAGGATAGGATAGCGGATAGGATAGGATAGAGGATAGGATAGGATAGAGAATAGGATAGGATAGCTGATATTCTAGGATAGAGGATAGGATAGGATAGAGCATACGATATTATAGAGGATAGGATAGGATAGAGGATAGGATCGGATAGAGGATAGGATAGGATAGAGGATTGGATAGAATACAGGATTGCATTGAGGATAGGATAGGATAGAGCGTAGGATAGAGGATAGGATAGAGGATAGGATAGAGGATTCGATAGGATAGAGGATATTATAGGATACACGATAGGTTAGGATAGAGGATTCGACAGGATAGAGGATACGATAGTATAAAGGGCAGGATAGGATAGAGGATAGGACAGGGGATTGGATAGGATAGAGGATAGGATAGGATAGAGGATAGGATAGGATAGGATAGAGGATAGGATAGGATAGAGGATAGGATAGGATAGAGGATAGGATAGGATAGAGGATCAGATAGGATAGAGGATAGGGTAGGATAGAGGATACGATATGATAGCGGATAGGATAGCGGATAGGATAGCGGATAGGATAGGATAGAGGATAGGATAGGATTGACGATTGGATAGAATACAGGATTGCATTGAGGATAGGATAGGATAGAGGGTAGGATAGAGGATAGGATAGGGTAGAGGATAGGATAGGATAGAGGATACGATATTATAGAGGATAGGGTAGGATATAGGATAGGATGGAGGATTGGATCGGATAGAGCGTAGGATAGGACAGAGGATAGTATAGCATAGAGGATAGGATAGGGGATTGGATAGGATAGAGCAGACGATAGAGGATAGGATAGGATAGAGGATAGGATAGGATACAGGACAGGATAGGAAAGAGTATAGGATACAATAGAGGATGGAATAGGATAGTATATAATTGAAGATAAGATATTATAGAGGATAGGATAGGATAGGATAGAGGATCAGATAGGATAGAGGATAGGGTAGGATAGAGGATACGATATGATAGCGGATAGGATAGCGGATAGGATAGCGGATAGGATAGGATAGAGGATAGGATAGGATAGACGATTGGATAGAATACAGGATTGCATTGAGGATAGGATAGGATAGAGGGTAGGATAGAGGATAGGATAGAGGATAGGATAGAGGATTCGATAGGATAGAGGATATTATAGCATACACGATAGGTTAGGATAGAGGATTCGACAGGATAGAGGATACGATAGGATAAAGGGCAGGATAGGATAGAGGATAGGACAGGGGATTGGATAGGATAGAGGATATTATAGGATACACGATAGGTTAGGATAGAGGATTCGACAGGATAGAGGATAGAAGACGATAGAGGATAGGATAGGATAGAGGATTGGATCGGATAGAGGATAGGATAGGATACAGGATAGGGTATAATAGAGGATAGGATAGGGGATTGGATAGGATAGAGCAGACGATAGAGGATAGGATAGGATAGAGGATAGGATAGGATACAGGACAGGATAGGAAAGAGTATAGGATACAATAGAGGATGGAATAGGATAGGATATAATTGAAGATAAGATATTATAGAGGATAGGATAGGATAGGATAGAGGATCAGATAGGATAGAGGATAGGGTAGGATAGAGGATACGATATGATAGCGGATAGGATAGCGGATAGGATAGCGGATAGGATAGGATAGAGGATAGAATAGGATAGACGATTGGATAGAATACAGGATTGCATTGAAGATAGGATAGGATAGAGGGTAGAATAGAGGACAGGATAGGGTAGAGGATAGGATAGGATAGAGGATACGATATTATAGAGGATAGGGTAGGATATAGGATAGGATGGAGGATTGGATCGGATAGAGGATAGGATAGGATACAGGATAGGATATAATAGAGGATAGGATAGGGGATTGGATAGGATAGAGCAGACGATAGAGGATAGGATAGGATAGAGGATAGGATAGGATACAGGACAGGATAGGAAAGAGTATAGGATACAATAGAGGATGGAATAGGATAGGATATAATTGAAGATAAGATATTATAGAGGATAGGATAGGATAGGATAGAGGATCAGATAGGATAGAGGATAGGGTAGGATAGAGGATACGATATGATAGCGGATAGGATAGCGGATCGGATAGCGGATAGGATAGGATAGAGTATAGAATAGGATAGACGATTGGATAGAATACAGGATTGCATTGAAGATAGGATAGGATAGAGGGTAGAATAGAGGACAGGATAGGGTAGAGGATAGGATAGGATAGAGGATACGATATTATAGAGGATAGGGTAGGATATAGGATAGGATGGAGGATTGGATCGGATAGAGCGTAGGATAGGACAGAGGATAGGATAGCATAGAGGATAGGATAGGGGATTGGATAGGATAGAGCAGACGATAGAGGATAGGATAGGATAGAGGATAGGATAGGATACAGGACAGGATAGGAAAGAGTATAGGATACAATAGAGGATGGAATAGGATAGGATATAATTGAAGATAAGATATTATAGAGGATAGGATAGGATAGGATAGAGGATCAGATAGGATAGAGGATAGGGTAGGATAGAGGATACGATATGATAGCGGATAGGATAGCGGATAGGATAGCGGATAGGATAGGATAGAGGATAGAATAGGATAGACGATTGGATAGAATACAGGATTGCATTGAAGATAGGATAGGATAGAGGGTAGAATAGAGGACAGGATAGGGTAGAGGATAGGATAGGATAGAGGATACGATATTATAGAGGATAGGGTAGGATATAGGATAGGATGGAGGATTGGATCGGATAGAGCGTAGGATAGGACAGAGGATAGGATAGCATAGAGGATAGGATAGGGGATTGGATAGGATAGAGCAGACGATAGAGGATAGGATAGGATAGAGGATAGGATAGGATACAGGACAGGATAGGAAAGAGTATAGGATACAATAGAGGATGGAATAGGATAGGATATAATTGAAGATAAGATATTATAGAGGATAGGATAGGATAGGATAGAGGATCAGATAGGATAGAGGATAGGGTAGGATAGAGGATACGATATGATAGCGGATAGGATAGCGGATAGGATAGCGGATAGGATAGGATAGAGGATAGGATAGGATAGACGATTGGATAGAATACAGGATTGCATTGACGATAGGATAGGATAGAGGGTAGGATAGAGGATAGGATAGAGGATAGGATAGAGGATTCGATAGGATAGAGGATATTATAGGATACACGATAGGTTAGGATAGAGGATTCGACAGGATAGAGGATACGATAGGATAAAGGGCAGGATAGGATAGAGGATAGGATCGGATAGAGGATAGGATAGGATACAGGATAGGATATAATAGAGGATAGGATAGGGGATTCGTTGGATAGAGGATAGGATAGGATAGAGGATAGGATAGATGATTGGATAGGATAGAGGATAGGATCGGATAGAGGATAGGATATGATAGAGGATAGGATATTATAGAGGATAGGATACGATAGAGGATAGGATAGGATAGAGGATAGGATAGGGGATTGGATAGGACAGAGGATAGGATAGGATAGAGGATAGGATCGGATAGAGGATAGGATAGGTGATTGGATAGGATAGAGGATAGGATAGGATAGAGGATAGGATATAATAGAGGATAGGATAGGATAGAGGATAGGATAGGATAGCGGATAGGATAGGATAAAGGATAGGATAGGATAGAGGATAGGATAGGATAGAGGATAGGATAGGATAGATTATAGGGTAGGATAGAGGATAGGATAGGATAGATTATAGGATAGGCTATTGTATAGGATAGATGATATTATGGGATAGAGGATAGGATAGGATAGAGGATAGGACCGGATAGAGGATAGGATAGGATAGAGGATACGATATTATAGAGGATAGGGTAGGATAGAGGATAGGATGGAGGATTGGATCGGATAGAGGATAGGATAGGATAGAGGATAGGATAGGAGAGCGGAAAGGATCGAACAGAGGATAGGATAGGGGATTGGATTGGATACAAGATAGGATAGGATAGAGGATAGGATAGGTGATTGGATAGGATAGAGGATAGGATAGAGGATAGGATGGAGGATAGGATAGGATAGAGGATAGGATAGGATAGAGGATAGGATAGGATAGAGGATAGGATAGAGGATAGGATAGGATAGAGGATAGGATAGGATAGAGGATTCGATAGGATAGAGGATACGATAGGATAGAGGGCAGGATAGGATAGAGGATAGGACAGGGGATTGGATAGGATAGAGGATAGGATCGGATAGAGCATAGGATAGGTGATTGGATAGGATAGAGGATAGGATAGGATAGAGGATAGGATAGGATAGGATAGAGGATAGGATAGGATAGAGGATAGGATAGGATAGAGGATAGGATAGGATAGAGGATAGGATAGGATAGAGGATAGGATAGGATAGAGGATAGGATAGGATAGAGGATAGGATAGGATAGATGATAGGATAGGATAGAGGATAGGATATAATAGAGGACAGGATCGAACAGAGGATAGGATAGGGGATTGGATTGGATACAAGATAGGATAGGATAGAGGATAGGATAGGTGATTGGATAGGATAGAGGATAGGATAGGATAGAGGATAGGATAGGATAGAGGATAGGATAGGATAGAGGATAGGATAGGATAGAGGATAGGATAGGATAGAAGATAGGATAGGAGAGAGGATAGGATGGGATAGAGGATAGGATAGGATAGAGTATAGAATAGGATAGAGGATAGGATAGGATAGAGGATAGGATAGGATAGAGGATAGGATAGGATAGAGGATGGGATATAATAGACGATAGGATCGAACAGAGGATAGGATAGGGGATTGGATTGGATACAGGATAGGAAAGGATAGAGGATAGGATAGGTGATTGGATAGGATAGAGGATAGGATAGGATAGAGGATAGGATAGGGGATTGGATAGGACAGAGGATAGGATAGGATAGAGGATAGGATAGGTGATTGGATAGGATAGAGGATAGGATAGGATAGAGGATAGGATAGGATAGAGGATATGATAGGATAGAGGAAAGGATAGAGGATAGGATAGGATAGAGGATAGGATAGGATAGAGGATAGGATAGGATAGAGGATAGAATAGGATAGAGGATAGGATAGGATAGAGGATAGGATAGGATAGAGGATAGGATAGGATAGAGTATAGGACAGGATAGAGGATGGGATATAATAGACGATAGGATCGAACAGAGGATAGGATAGGGGATTGGATTGGATACAGGATAGGAAAGGATAGAGGATAGGATAGGTGATTGGATAGGATAGAGGATAGGATAGGATAGAGGATAGGATAGGATAGAGGATAGGATAGGGGATTGGATAGAATAGAGGACAGGAGACGATAGAGGATAGGATAGGATAGAGGATAGGATAGGATAGAGGATAAGATAGGATAGAGGATAGGATAGGATAGAGGATAGGATAGGATAGAGGATAGGATAGGATAGAGGATAGGATCGGATAGAGGATAGGATAGGTGATTGGATAGGATAGAGGATAGGATAGGATAGAGGATAGGATAGGATAGAAGATAGGATAGGATATAGGATAGGATAGGATAGAGGATACGATAGGATAGAGGAAAGGATAGAGGATAGGATAGGATAGAGGATAGGATAGGATAGAGGATAGGATAGGATAGAGGATAGGATAGGATAGAGGATAGGATAGGATAGAGGATAGGATAGGATAGAGGACAGGATAGGATAGAGGATAGGATAGGATAGAGGATAGGATAGGATAGAGGATAGGATAGGATAGAGGATAGGATAGGATAGAGGATAGGATAGGATAGAGGATAGGATAGGATAGAGGATAGGATAGGATAGAGGATAGGATAGGATAGAGGATAGGATAGGATAGAGGATAGGATATAATAGAGGATAGGATCGAACTGAGGATAGGATAGGGGATTGGATTGGATAGAGGATAGGATAGGATAGGCGATAGGATAGGGGATTGGATAGAATAGAGGACAGGAGACGATAGAGGATAGGATAGGATAGTGGATAGGATAGGATAGGGGATATGATAGGATAGAGGATAGGATAGGATAGAGGATAGGATAGGATAGAGGATAGGATAGGATAGAGGATAGGATCGGATAGAGGATAGGATAGGTGATTGGATAGGATAGAGGATAGGATAGGGGATTGGATAGAATAGAGGACAGGAGACGATAGAGGATAGGATAGGATAGAGGATAAGATAGGATAGAGGATAGGATAGGATAGAGGATAGGATAGGATAGAGGATAGGATAGGATAGAGGATAGGATAGGATAGAGGATAGGATCGGATAGAGGATAGGATAGGTGATTGGATAGGATAGAGGATAGGATAGGATAGAGGATAGGATAGGATAGAAGATAGGATAGGATATAGGATAGGATAGGATAGAGGATACGATAGGATAGAGGATAGGATAGGATAGAGGATAGGATAGGATAGAGGATAGGATAGGATAGAGGATAGGATAGGATAGAGGATAGGATAGGATAGAGGATAGGATAGGATAGAGGATAGGATAGGATAGAGGATAGGATAGGATAGAGGACAGGATAGGATAGAGGATAGGATAGGATAGAGGATAGGATAGGATAGAGGATAGGATAGGATAGAGGATAGGATAGGATAGAGGATAGGATAGGATAGAGGATAGGATATAATAGAGGATAGGATCGAACTGAGGATAGGATAGGGGTGTAACCGTGTCGGTTACATACACATATACCGCACGTATCGGTCGGCGATACGACCCCACCACCGTACCATACTACGTTGTTCGCGAGTCCGGAGATAGTGAGGGATCGCGAGATATCGCGATCCTTGTCGAGTTGCGCACGCATCGATCCCCACTCGATAATGATCGAAGGAGGTCGATGCGAGCCAGCGATCGAGCACTCTACGTCTGGAAGCGGTCCGAGAAACACGCGTTTACGAATTGTGTCTGTTCGACGAAACACGGTACCCGTTCGAGGAGTCAAACCGACTCGGCAGAGCAAGGCAAACCGTCCTTCCTGCTCTCAACGCGTACGCGCCTCAAACCGAGGAGTCACGAGCGCAAACCGCGCCGTGGCACTGTCGAAACGTTTTATATAAAGCTCCGTGACTCTCGGACGTGACCGCGTAGTAGTCAAACGAAATTACATAATTTTCACTCGCCTAAAGATTGATCGAGAAATGTTTAATCATCAATTCCGAAGTGAAGCATTACTAGTGTCAGTGTCGATTACTTGCAGCGAGCAAGCCGCGAGTACTATTTAGGAGCGACGGCGAGTGGAAGGCGCCGTGTGTCGGTACGACACGATTTTGTAAAATTTAGAGAACTGCGTTGCGCAGAGATAGAAACGCGTCGCGAAGCGTGCGATTATCGCGTCGAACAGACACAGTAGATTCACTTCGTCCTTCAAGTATAAATATTAGTATGGGGTACGTATAAGTATCGTTTCAAAGATACAGTACGTACTATACGGGTCGAAGCGAGACAGTCAATCATCGCATGATCGCGGTGGTTCTTCCGAAACCTCAACAGAGCATACTCTGAGGCTACGAAACGTACCAAAGGGTAAACTCCTGGGTTCCGAGGGACTGCCGAGGTTTTCTGTGAGTCTCGTCTGGATCGAGACTATTTCACTTCGCACAATCAGGGTTCTTCTGCCGTGACCTTAATCGAGGGTACTCCGAGGCCACGCACCGTGCCAGAGGGTACTCTTCTGGGTCCCGTGGAATTACCGAGGTTTGGTGTGGGTCTCGACCAGATTCGAGGCGATTGTACTTCGTACGATCGCGGCTACTCTGTCGTGACCTTATCAGAGCTTGCTCCGAGGCCACGTATCGTGCCGAAGGGTAGACTCCTGGGTCCCGTCGAGCGACCGAGGTTTAGTGCGAGTCTCCCCCGAATCGGTACGAAAGAGCATCGCACGATCCCGAGTATTCTGTCGTGACCTTTGTCCGAGATCACTCTGAGGCCACGTATCGTGCCAAAGGGTGAACTTATAGGTCCCGTGGAATAATCGAGGTTTAGTGCACGTCTCTACAGAATCGAGACGATCGCGCCTTGCACGATCGAGGACACTCTGCCGTGACCAATATCCGAGAACACTCCGAGGCCATGTATCATGCCAAAGGGTAGACTCGTGCGTCCCGTGGAGTGACCAAGGTTTAGTGTGCGTCTCCACTCAGGCCACTTGTCCGAACATCGTCCAGGTGCCTGGTTGGTCTGACAGGTACGACGTCGTTCGATCGCGGATTTCGGGTCAGATAGGAGCGATCGGACTTTGCACGGTCACTGACACTCTGCCGCCGCCTCGCCCGAGACTGCTTAGAGGCCACGATTACGTGCCGAAGAGCAGAATCATTGGAAGCGTGGAGTGACGGCGATTTCGTGTTTGTCTCCATCCCGATCACTCGTACGATCATCCGGCCGAGTGTAGGGACGGTCAGACGGGTCACGAACTGCTTGTCGCGGGGCGCGATCCGTGCTGAGTGATTTTCTAAACCGATTCCGAAAACCGGGCGTAGAGTCGAGCGAGCGTACCGCGAGCGTTTTTCACGCGTTCATAATACTTTGTTTATGTGTCGCGAGCCGTCGGCACGGGAGGCCGACCTATTGTTCCACACGGTACCTGGAATTAACTGTATCCAAACATACACGACGGTTCTTACGAGAATATATCATCTTTTGTTACCTTATCTGGGCTACTAATATCTCATTTAACTCGTCCATACCTCGCCGCTTTCCAGTGCCTGGAGGCACGAATCCATTCCTGCTCGCAAACGTGCAGGCTTCGAGAAATTAGGGTAGTAACCGGCCCTGCGAGACGGTTAGGGATAGTCTCGAGACGCGAAGTAGAGATACGAGTAACAGCGTACGCGAATCGGTAGAAACGGTAGGAGAGAACGGTTACATATTTGGCGCCCAACGTGGGGCGGTCTGGTCTGGACGAGCGAGATCCTATAGAAACAGGGTATGAGTAAGCTTCGATCTCGTGGAAAAGCGGCACTGCTAGGGAATAACGATACACCTGACGCGAGCAACACCCAGGTAGAGAACATGCCAAACAACCCGCGCGTTGTAAGAACACCGCCCCCGGGTCCGTCCGGCGGTGAACTCGGGGATGTTTCCGCGCCGGTCCCCACCACCACAAACGAGGTACGTTCGACCGGGTTATCTAACGTCCTTGCTGCAGGACTTACTTCTGCCGCAATTCGCGAGCTGCAGGCCGAAGTTGCTCGACTGAAAGAGCAAATGGGAAGGCTCCAAGAACGGCTGAACGCCCAAGTCGAAGTTGAGGAGGTATACGAACGAGTAACGGAATACCGCGCGGAATTGCGCGATTTTCGACGTGAGATAGAGGCACGGTTGGACCGCGATGCAAAGACGCACGCACAACGCGTCGCAGATGTACGCGACGAGGTACGGGACTGTCTCGCAAATTTCCGGAGGCAAATTGCGTCTCATCGGGTCGCCGATGCCGAAGAAACCAGAAACACAAGTCATCGATTCGACAATCAGCGAAGCGATCTGCATGGGGCGCCGGATTTCGATGCGACGCGCCGCTTGCGACGTGATTCCATGGATTCAAGATGGGCCCCAAACGATTCTGTGCGCTTTGATGCGACCCTGGCACCGAGTAGCCGCCCCTTCATGGTGAAGCCACAAATGCCAACCTTCGAGGGCAAGGCTACCGAAAGGCCGGCCAAGTACCTAAGAGAGATGAAAAGATTCATTGAAGCAGCACGCCTCCCCGACGATGAGTTAAAGTTCATCCTCGGACAATCATTGCGAGGCATCGCAGGCGAATGGTGGGATATTGTGTCCGAGCAAGTCACCTCTTGGGCACAGTTCTCACAGGCGCTCCGGGACCGGTTTTGGAGTTCAGCAATCCAACGGAAAGTGCGGGACAATCTCAATATAGGGGTACATCGCACTGAATCAGGCGTATCTCGAGTCGCCTACGCGATGAAACTCATCGGTACAGCACGCGATCTGATTCCACGGCCAGCGGACGAAGAGATCGTCCAGATGCTGGCCAGGCACTACACCCAGGCAGTGGATGACTGCGTTCTCGGCCAAAATATCAGCACGGTCGACGCATTCTTAGCCTTGCTCGAGCGGTTCGATAACGGGGGAACCGTGAATCGCCCAAAGCAGGAGGAACGTTCAAACCACGTTCGAGATTGGAATGTCCGCACGGCCAATGAGAGGGTCATCCAACCTACAACGAACCCGACTCGGTCGACTCCATTTAACATGAGCCATGCCCGACCCAACCGGGAAGGTCAACGTCAGATGACCGAACATCCGCGACCCGCAGCAGAATACCAGAGACCGAGGTACGAAACTACTCGTCCCTGGCAAGACTACAGGCGGCCACCAGATCGACCGAGGGATTCGACGCCAAATCGCATCCGAACGGCGCAAATTGACGAAGACGTTCCTGAAGAGGAGGCGGACGCCCCTGACTTGGAAGCGACCGCGGAAAACGACTAAGGGGAGCCTCAGCGATTCGTCTGAGTAGTTCCCCCCCTCAGACGAGAGGTATCTCCTCGAACGCACACGGGGAAAATGTCCATCTGACCATCGGCTCGCTGTTTCCGGACACGCGCCAGGAGCTCCAAGAGGACGAGGGATCTCCACCACCATGTAAAGAAGCAAATCGCTGTCCGGAAGTGCCGTTGAAAGTCGAGGGCATTCCAGTCAGAGCCCTCGTGGATACGGGTAGTACGGTCACAGCGGTTTCAGAGGCATGGTACACGTCGCACCAAGATCAACTGCGCACGTGCCCAACATTGCCGGTGACGGGGGCCGTTGTAATTGGAGCGACGGGAAGCAGGTCAGCCAGATTAAAAAAACAAATCTGGGTGACTCTCAGCCATAACGATAAGACGATCGAGACGTCGGCAGTGATTGTACCTGGACTGATTTGCGAGATGATTCTCGGCGTCGACGCGCTGAGACAGGCACAGGCTACGGTAAATTTCCAGCAAGACTCGCTCTCGTTAAACACCAGGGACGGGCAAATTACAATCAAAATGTCCGAAGAAACGGAACCAGCTGACCCGAAGATAAGAACGGTGGGAGAAGCCACGGAGCGAACGGACAAGCTGAAAAGGACGGCGAGCGAGACGTTAACTCACCTCCTAAAAACCGTGCCAGCGACGCCAGCAGAAAAATCCGCGCTGCGTCGTGTCATCAAGGCCTTTCCAGAAGTATGGAGGGAGGAAATAGGAAGAGTAGCGTGTTACGAGCATCACCTACACGTGAAAATTTCTAAGCCATACTGCAGCCGGACGTATCCGATACCGCTAAAGCATATGGAAGCGGCAGATGCGGAGATCCAAAGAATGTTAAAGAACGATATCATCCGACCGAGCACCAGCCCGTACTTGAACCCGGTGGTGCCGGTGCTGAAGAAAAACGGGACGCTACGACTCTGTCTCGATGCGAGGAAGCTAAACGAATATCTTGTCGACGATCACGAGATGTCAGAGACTCCAGATGCGATCTTCCAACGTTTCCAGAGAGTGGATTATCTGACGAGCCTCGACTTGACCAACAGTTTCTGGCAAGTGCCCCTGAATAAAGCTTCGCGGAAATACACGGCTTTCTTGTACCGCGGGCGGTGTTACGAGTACGTAGTGACACCTTTCGGCCTCAAGACAAGTAGCGCAAGCCTGGTGAGAGCGCTGAGGCAAATTCTCGAGGGCATGGATGGATACGTCGTCAATTTCATCGATGATATCCTTTGTTTCTCTACAACATTCGAGGAACATATCAAACATCTTTCCGCCCTATTAAAACGGTTAAGGGACCATAATGTCACGCTAAACCTCGAGAAATGTAAATTCATGAGGCGCGAAATAAAATTCCTCGGGCACATCTTATCGACAGAAGGCCTCAAACAAGATCCCGAAAAACTCGCCGCAATCCGTGCGTTTCCATCTCCTCGAAACGTCAAACAACTACGAGGCTTCCTCGGGCTTGTGAACTATTATAGCAAATTCACCGATAAGCATGCCGAGACCACGGCACCGCTGCTCGCCCTGCTTAAAAAGGGACAACGCTGGACATGGAACGACACGTTGCAAGCGACGTTCGAAAAAATAAAGAGCACTTTTTGTACCGAGGTGGTATTACAATACGCGGATACGCGTAAACCGTTCTTCCTATCCACGGATGCGAGTTCGTCAGCAATCGGAGCAGTAATTGAGCAAAATAACGCGAACGGCGAACTAAGACCAATCACCTTCGCGAGCCGAACAATAAAAGGGCCGGAATTGGCATATTTCACCACCGAGAAAGAGCTCCTGGCAATAGTATGGGCGCTAGGGAAGCTGAGGACGTACTTGTACGGGGCTACGATCGTACTTTTCACCGATCACAAAGCCATTACGTTCCTCATGAATAGCAAGCTGTTAAACCAACGCCTTACTCGGTGGATATTGTCGATACAAGACTACCATCTAGAAATACAGTTCCGCCCAGGGAAAGAAAACATCCCGGCAGATACCATGAGTCGATTGCATAACATGCCCAGTGGAGAGAGGGCAGATCGACAGACTTGTATACCAATTCTGACAGCACTTGCCCGAGCAATATCACCGTCCCTAGCGACGGCCCTGAAGCGGCTACCCGAATGGCAGCAGAAGGACGATAAATTGCGTCACATTCGCGAAAAGTGCGTAAAACAAGGCACTAACGAAAAATCTAGGTATCGTCTCTATAATAGCACGTTGTATCACGTGAACAAAAGTGGTGGGGAACGAGCGGTCATCCCCGCAGCTTTACGTGACAATCTCATACGTGAGGTACACGAAGTTTACGCACACGTTGGTGGAGATAAAACTGTAAGACTCATATCTGAATCTTTTTACGTACAGAAACTACATCGACATGTGCGAAAACTGGTATCCACGTGCGATACATGCCAACGAGTCAAAATTCCTACACACGCGACCCATGCCGATATGCAGAGTATCATACCGAAGTGTCCGCTCGACGTGTTGTCTATCGATTTCTACGGCCCGTTGCCGATTTCAAGGGGGGGAGTCAGATATATTCTCGTAGTGGAGGAACTATTCACAAAATTTGTTAAATTGTATCCCATGCGGAACGCAACTACCTGCGTAACGCTCGCGCGAATTTTCACGCGGTACATTCCAACGTACGGGAAACCCAAGAAAATCATCACCGACCACGGGACGCAATTCACCTCAAGGAAGTGGGCGGAAGCTCTCCAGAGAGAAGGCATCCACCACGTGCTCTCCTCCATCCGACACCCCCAGAGCAACCCGGTAGAAAGGGTTAACCGAGAGATCGGACGGATCATTCGCACGGTGGCAGCCCATGCACACGCCTCCTGGGCCAAGTGGGTCGACGTCATCGAAACCTGCTGCAACGAAGTGGTGCACGATGGCACAGGTTTCACGCCAACCGAACTCCTGCTGAATAAAAAACCGATGCGACCATGGGCACGGTGGGTCCATCACTCCACCGAGCCTGGAACGACAGATGACGAGCCGTATCACGCCAAGCTACAGCTCGCGTTCCGGCACATGACCAACAAAGCACGGAAGCGGTGCGAGCGAGCTAACACCGGAAAAATTCACATAGAATACCAACTGGGTGACCATGTATTGGTAAAGACCAACCCGGTATCAAATGCCGCCGACCGAGAGATAGCCAAGTTCTTCCATTTGTACGAAGGTCCGTACAAAATAGTACGAAAAAAGGGACCTTCGACGTACATGCTGGAAACCCCTAACACGAAGGAAATCCGTGGCACATTCCATGCTTCGTGTTTACGACACTACCATCAACAAGGACAGCCACCGGACGAGGACCGAGACGTCAACAAAGGATCCGCTGTACATCTCATCAGGGTCGAGCCGAGTGGGGAATTCCAGGAAACCCCCAAAACCAGCCCAATATAAACCTGACGGGTAACGCCGGCGAATAGCATTTGCAAATCAGTACGCGCAATGGAAACGTCGCAAGTTAAACGTAAAACCACGGACGCCGGCAACCAAGCCTATGCAGCCTGGGCCATGGTCAGTCGGCCAACACAGACCGGGGTGGACATCAAGTTCCACAACCCTCCACCCCACGAACTGACCACACTCACCGCAGGCCCGTGGAAGACAGGACGGTGGAGGAAGCGGCGCTACGCCCGCGGAGTGGCGTCCCAGGCAAGGGTCAGCCGAATACCAGCCCAGACCCAGACGCCAAAAGGAGGGCCGGAAAGGGCCCACCGAAGCTGGTCAAGCCTTGGACGGGGCACCGCACAGAGGTCACCCACTCCGAACTCCACACGACCTGGTACGCCAGAGGCAAGGGGCCCAGTCCCAGAGGAATTGGAGATGTCGTGGGAGGTAATCCCACTGAATACAGACGAACAGCGGCAACAACAGCAACAGGAAACCGAGGACCCGGACATATCCTGGACCTCCAGTGACCTGGATCCGGACCCGCGGCTTCCAGTGCCGCCCGTGGATGCACGGGACCCACTAGGCCTGTTAAATATAACCGAGAGTCTCATCGAGGAACTCTTGGAATCCCCAAAAGGGGAAAAATAAGTGCGCGGCTGTGTTCCCAGCGTGAAATTAGTGTTTAGCCTGTTTATATATACATTTTTTTTCCTCCTCATTATTCATTCTATAAGAATGCGACCAAGTGCAAAAATTTTTTTTGTTTGTTTTTTGCGTTGTGTTTTTTGCGTAAAGCGACCAGAACAAGTGTTTATTTTCGTGATATCATTACCAGAACAAATGTTTATTTTCGTGATATCATTACTGCGTTAAGTGCAAGAATTTTTTTTTGTTTTTTGCGTTATGATTTTTGCGTTATGACTTTTGCGTTATGTTTTTTGCGTAAAGCGACCAGAACAAGTGTTTATTTTCGTGATATCATTACTGCGTTAAGTGCAAAATTTTTTTTTTGGTTTTTTGCGTTATGATCTTTTGCGTTATGACCTTTGCGTTAGGTTCTTTGCGTAAAGCGAGTGTTTATATACGAGACATTATTACTGCTTTAAGTGAAAAATTTTTTTTTTTTTGCTTCTACGTTATGATTCTTTGCGTTATGTTTTTGCGTAAAGCGATAAAAGACTGATTTTATTTTTTTTCTTCTCGTTACAGTGTTACTGCGTTTCAATTTAACGTACATTTAATTTTGTAAAAAGACTGCATTTAGTTTAACGTTATCGTTTGTTTTTCTCCGTACTCGATTCGGTAGTGTTCGAGATTACCATGCATCGATACTGCGTGTTGCACGGGTAATCTCGAAAGTGGAGGTGGGGGTAATATGTAACCGTGTCGGTTACATACACATATACCGCACGTATCGGTCGGCGATACGACCCCACCACCGTACCATACTACGTTGTTCGCGAGTCCGGAGATAGTGAGGGATCGCGAGATATCGCGATCCTTGTCGAGTTGCGCACGCATCGATCCCCACTCGATAATGATCGAAGGAGGTCGATGCGAGCCAGCGATCGAGCACTCTACGTCTGGAAGCGGTCCGAGAAACACGCGTTTACGAATTGTGTCTGTTCGACGAAACACGGTACCCGTTCGAGGAGTCAAACCGACTCGGCAGAGCAAGGCAAACCGTCCTTCCTGCTCTCAACGCGTACGCGCCTCAAACCGAGGAGTCACGAGCGCAAACCGCGCCGTGGCACTGTCGAAACGTTTTATATAAAGCTCCGTGACTCTCGGACGTGACCGCGTAGTAGTCAAACGAAATTACATAATTTTCACTCGCCTAAAGATTGATCGAGAAATGTTTAATCATCAATTCCGAAGTGAAGCATTACTAGTGTCAGTGTCGATTACTTGCAGCGAGCAAGCCGCGAGTACTATTTAGGAGCGACGGCGAGTGGAAGGCGCCGTGTGTCGGTACGACACGATTTTGTAAAATTTAGAGAACTGCGTTGCGCAGAGATAGAAACGCGTCGCGAAGCGTGCGATTATCGCGTCGAACAGACACAGTAGATTCACTTCGTCCTTCAAGTATAAATATTAGTATGGGGTACGTATAAGTATCGTTTCAAAGATACAGTACGTACTATACGGGTCGAAGCGAGACAGTCAATCATCGCATGATCGCGGTGGTTCTTCCGAAACCTCAACAGAGCATACTCTGAGGCTACGAAACGTACCAAAGGGTAAACTCCTGGGTTCCGAGGGACTGCCGAGGTTTTCTGTGAGTCTCGTCTGGATCGAGACTATTTCACTTCGCACAATCAGGGTTCTTCTGCCGTGACCTTAATCGAGGGTACTCCGAGGCCACGCACCGTGCCAGAGGGTACTCTTCTGGGTCCCGTGGAATTACCGAGGTTTGGTGTGGGTCTCGACCAGATTCGAGGCGATTGTACTTCGTACGATCGCGGCTACTCTGTCGTGACCTTATCAGAGCTTGCTCCGAGGCCACGTATCGTGCCGAAGGGTAGACTCCTGGGTCCCGTCGAGCGACCGAGGTTTAGTGCGAGTCTCCCCCGAATCGGTACGAAAGAGCATCGCACGATCCCGAGTATTCTGTCGTGACCTTTGTCCGAGATCACTCTGAGGCCACGTATCGTGCCAAAGGGTGAACTTATAGGTCCCGTGGAATAATCGAGGTTTAGTGCACGTCTCTACAGAATCGAGACGATCGCGCCTTGCACGATCGAGGACACTCTGCCGTGACCAATATCCGAGAACACTCCGAGGCCATGTATCATGCCAAAGGGTAGACTCGTGCGTCCCGTGGAGTGACCAAGGTTTAGTGTGCGTCTCCACTCAGGCCACTTGTCCGAACATCGTCCAGGTGCCTGGTTGGTCTGACAGGTACGACGTCGTTCGATCGCGGATTTCGGGTCAGATAGGAGCGATCGGACTTTGCACGGTCACTGACACTCTGCCGCCGCCTCGCCCGAGACTGCTTAGAGGCCACGATTACGTGCCGAAGAGCAGAATCATTGGAAGCGTGGAGTGACGGCGATTTCGTGTTTGTCTCCATCCCGATCACTCGTACGATCATCCGGCCGAGTGTAGGGACGGTCAGACGGGTCACGAACTGCTTGTCGCGGGGCGCGATCCGTGCTGAGTGATTTTCTAAACCGATTCCGAAAACCGGGCGTAGAGTCGAGCGAGCGTACCGCGAGCGTTTTTCACGCGTTCATAATACTTTGTTTATGTGTCGCGAGCCGTCGGCACGGGAGGCCGACCTATTGTTCCACACGGTACCTGGAATTAACTGTATCCAAACATACACGACGGTTCTTACGAGAATATATCATCTTTTGTTACCTTATCTGGGCTACTAATATCTCATTTAACTCGTCCATACCTCGCCGCTTTCCAGTGCCTGGAGGCACGAATCCATTCCTGCTCGCAAACGTGCAGGCTTCGAGAAATTAGGGTAGTAACCGGCCCTGCGAGACGGTTAGGGATAGTCTCGAGACGCGAAGTAGAGATACGAGTAACAGCGTACGCGAATCGGTAGAAACGGTAGGAGAGAACGGTTACAGGGGATTGGATTGGATAGAGGATAGGATAGGATAGGCGATAGGATAGGGCATTGGATAGAATAGAGGACAGGAGACGATAGAGGATAGGATAGGATAGAGGATAGGATAGGATAGAGGATAGGATAGGATAGAGGATAGGATAGAGGATAGGATAGAGGATAGGATAGGATAGAGGATAGGATAGGATAGAGGATAGGATAGGATAGAGGATAGGATAGGATAGAGGATAGGATAGGATAGAGGATAGGATAGGATAGAGGATAGGATAGGATAGAGGATAGGATAGGATAGAGGATAGGATAGGATAGAGGATAGGATAGGATAGAGGATAGGATAGGATAGAGGATAGGATAGGATAGAGGATAGGATAGGATAGAGGATAGGATAGGATAGAGGATAGGATAGGATAGAGGATAGGATAGGATAGAGGATAGGATAGGATAGAGGATAGGATAGGATAGAGGATAGGATAGGATAGAGGATAGGATAGGATAGAGGATAGGATAGGATAGAGGATAGGATAGGATAGAGGATAGGATAGGATAGAGGATAGGATAGGATAGAGGATAGGATAGGATAGAGGATAGGATAGGATAGAGGATAGGATAGGATAGAGGATAGGATAGGATAGAGGATAGGATAGGATAGAGGATAGGATAGGATAGAGGATAGGATAGGATAGAGGATAGGATAGGATAGAGGATAGGATAGGATAGAGGATAGGATAGGATAGAGGATAGGATAGGATAGAGGATGGGATATAATAGACGATAGGATCGAACAGAGGATAGGATAGGGGATTGGATTGGATACAGGATAGGAAAGGATAGAGGATAGGATAGGTGATTGGATAGGATAGAGGATAGGATAGGATAGAGGATAGGATAGGGGATTGGATAGGACAGAGGATAGGATAGGATAGAGGATAGGATAGGTGATTGGATAGGATAGAGGATAGGATAGGATAGAGGATAGGATAGGATAGAGGATATGATAGAGGATAGGATAGGATAGAGGATAGGATAGGATAGAGGATAGGATAGGATAGAGGATAGGATAGGATAGATTATATGATAGGATAGAGGAAAGGATAGAGGATAGGATAGGATAGAGGATAGGATAGGATACAGGACAGGATAGGAAAGAGTATAGGATACAATAGAGGATGGAATAGGATAGGATATAATTGAAGATAAGATATTATAGAGGATAGGATAGGATAGGATAGAGGATCAGATAGGATAGAGGATAGGGTAGGATAGAGGATACGATATGATAGCGGATAGGATAGCGGATAGGATAGCGGATAGGATAGGATAGAGGATAGGATAGGATAGACGATTGGATAGAATACAGGATTGCATTGACGATAGGATAGGATAGAGGGTAGGATAGAGGATAGGATAGAGGATAGGATAGAGGATTCGATAGGATAGAGGATATTATAGGATACACGATAGGTTAGGATAGAGGATTCGACAGGATAGAGGATACGATAGGATAAAGGGCAGGATAGGATAGAGGATAGGATCGGATAGAGGATAGGATAGGATACAGGATAGGATATAATAGAGGATAGGATAGGGGATTCGTTGGATAGAGGATAGGATAGGATAGAGGATAGGATAGATGATTGGATAGGATAGAGGATAGGATCGGATAGAGGATAGGATATGATAGAGGATAGGATATTATAGAGGATAGGATACGATAGAGGATAGGATAGGATAGAGGATAGGATAGGGGATTGGATAGGACAGAGGATAGGATAGGATAGAGGATAGGATAGATGATTGGATAGGATAGAGGATAGGATCGGATAGAGGATAGGATATGATAGAGGATAGGATATTATAGAGGATAGGATACGATAGAGGATAGGATAGGATAGAGGATAGGATAGGGGATTGGATAGGACAGAGGATAGGATAGGATAGAGGATAGGATCGGATAGAGGATAGGATAGGTGATTGGATAGGATAGAGGATAGGATAGGATAGAGGATAGGATATAATAGAGGATAGGATAGGATAGAGGATAGGATAGGATAGCGGATAGGATAGGATAAAGGATAGGATAGGATAGAGGATAGGATAGGATAGAGGATAGGATAGGATAGATTATAGGGTAGGATAGAGGATAGGATAGGATAGATTATAGGATAGGCTATTGTATAGGATAGATGATATTATGGGATAGAGGATAGGATAGGATAGAGGATAGGACCGGATAGAGGATAGGATAGGATAGAGGATACGATATTATAGAGGATAGGGTAGGATAGAGGATAGGATGGAGGATTGGATCGGATAGAGGATAGGATAGGATAGAGGATAGGATAGGAGAGCGGAAAGGATCGAACAGAGGATAGGATAGGGGATTGGATTGGATACAAGATAGGATAGGATAGAGGATAGGATAGGTGATTGGATAGGATAGAGGATAGGATAGAGGATAGGATAGAGGATAGGATAGGATAGAGGATAGGATAGGATAGAGGATAGGATAGGATAGAGGATAGGATAGGATAGAGGATAGGATAGAGGATAGGATAGGATAGAGGATAGGATAGGATAGAGGATTCGATAGGATAGAGGATACGATAGGATAGAGGGCAGGATAGGATAGAGGATAGGACAGGGGATTGGATAGGATAGAGGATAGGATCGGATAGAGCATAGGATAGGTGATTGGATAGGATAGAGGATAGGATAGGATAGAGGATAGGATAGGATAGGATAGAGGATAGGATAGGATAGAGGATAGGATAGGATAGAGGATAGGATAGGATAGAGGATAGGATAGGATAGAGGATAGGATAGGATAGAGGATAGGATAGGATAGAGGATAGGATAGGGTAGATGATAGGATAGGATAGAGGATAGGATATAATAGAGGACAGGATCGAACAGAGGATAGGATAGGGGATTGGATTGGATACAAGATAGGATAGGATAGAGGATAGGATAGGTGATTGGATAGGATAGAGGATAGGATAGGATAGAGGATAGGATAGGATAGAGGATAGGATAGGATAGAGGATAGGATAGGATAGAGGATAGGATACGATAGAAGATAGGATAGGAGAGAGGATAGGATGGGATAGAGGATAGGATAGGATAGAGTATAGAATAGGATAGAGGATAGGATAGGATAGAGGATAGGATAGGATAGAGGATAGGATAGGATAGAGGATGGGATATAATAGACGATAGGATCGAACAGAGGATAGGATAGGGGATTGGATTGGATACAGGATAGGAAAGGATAGAGGATAGGATAGGTGATTGGATAGGATAGAGGATAGGATAGGATAGAGGATAGGATAGGGGATTGGATAGGACAGAGGATAGGATAGGATAGAGGATAGGATAGGTGATTGGATAGGATAGAGGATAGGATAGGATAGAGGATAGGATAGGATAGAGGATATGATAGGATAGAGGAAAGGATAGAGGATAGGATAGGATAGAGGATAGGATAGGATAGAGGATAGGATAGGATAGAGGATAGAATAGGATAGAGGATAGGATAGGATAGAGGATAGGATAGGATAGAGGATAGGATAGGATAGAGTATAGGATAGGATAGAGGATGGGATATAATAGACGATAGGATCGAACAGAGGATAGGATAGGGGATTGGATTGGATACAGGATAGGAAAGGATAGAGGATAGGATAGGTGATTGGATAGGATAGAGGATAGGATAGGATAGAGGATAGGATAGGGGATTGGATAGAATAGAGGACAGGAGACGATAGAGGATAGGATAGGATAGAGGATAGGATAGGATAGAGGATAGGATAGGATAGAGGATAAGATAGGATAGAGGATAGGATAGGATAGAGGATAGGATAGGATAGAGGATAGGATAGGATAGAGGATAGGATCGGATAGAGGATAGGATAGGTGATTGGATAGGATAGAGGATAGGATAGGATAGAGGATAGGATAGGATAGAAGATAGGATAGGATATAGGATAGGATAGGATAGAGGATACGATAGGATAGAGGAAAGGATAGAGGATAGGATAGGATAGAGGATAGGATAGGATAGAGGATAGGATAGGATAGAGGATAGGATAGGATAGAGGATAGGATAGGATAGAGGATAGGATAGGATAGAGGATAGGATAGGATAGAGGACAGGATAGGATAGAGGATAGGATAGGATAGAGGATAGGATAGGATAGAGGATAGGATAGGATAGAGGATAGGATAGGATAGAGGATAGGATAGGATAGAGGATAGGATAGGATAGAGGATAGGATAGGATAGAGGATAGGATAGGATAGAGGATAGGATAGGATAGAGGATAGGATAGGATAGAGGATAGGATATAATAGAGGATAGGATCGAACTGAGGATAGGATAGGGGATTGGATTGGATAGAGGATAGGATAGGATAGGCGATAGGATAGGGGATTGGATAGAATAGAGGACAGGAGACGATAGAGGATAGGATAGGATAGTGGATAGGATAGGATAGGGGATATGATAGGATAGAGGATAGGATAGGATAGAGGATAGGATAGGATAGAGGATAGGATAGGATAGAGGATAGGATCGGATAGAGGATAGGATAGGTGATTGGATAGGATAGAGGATAGGATAGGGGATTGGATAGAATAGAGGACAGGAGACGATAGAGGATAGGATAGGATAGAGGATAAGATAGGATAGAGGATAGGATAGGATAGAGGATAGGATAGGATAGAGGATAGGATAGGATAGAGGATAGGATAGGATAGAGGATAGGATCGGATAGAGGATAGGATAGGTGATTGGATAGGATAGAGGATAGGATAGGATAGAGGATAGGATAGGATAGAAGATAGGATAGGATATAGGATAGGATAGGATAGAGGATACGATAGGATAGAGGATAGGATAGGATAGAGGATAGGATAGGATAGAGGATAGGATAGGATAGAGGATAGGATAGGATAGAGGATAGGATAGGATAGAGGATAGGATAGGATAGAGGATAGGATAGGATAGAGGATAGGATAGGATAGAGGACAGGATAGGATAGAGGATAGGATAGGATAGAGGATAGGATAGGATAGAGGATAGGATAGGATAGAGGATAGGATAGGATAGAGGATAGGATAGGATAGAGGATAGGATATAATAGAGGATAGGATCGAACTGAGGATAGGATAGGGGATTGGATTGGATAGAGGATAGGATAGGATAGGCGATAGGATAGGGCATTGGATAGAATAGAGGACAGGAGACGATAGAGGATAGGATAGGATAGAGGATAGGATAGGATAGAGGATAGAATAGGATAGAGGATAGGATAGAGGATAGGATAGAGGATAGGATAGGATAGAGGATAGGATAGGATAGAGGATAGGATAGGATAGAGGATAGGATAGGATAGAGGATAGGATAGGATAGAGGATAGGATAGGATAGAGGATAGGATAGGATAGAGGATAGGATAGGAAAGAGGATAGGATAGGATAGAGGATAGGATAGGATAGAGGATAGGATAGGATAGAGGATAGGATAGGATAGAGGATAGGATAGGATAGAGGATAGGATAGGATAGAGGATAGGATAGGATAGAGGATAGGATAGGATAGAGGATAGGATAGGATAGAGGATAGGATAGGATAGAGGATAGGATAGGATAGAGGATAGGATAGGATAGAGGATAGGATAGGATAGAGGATAGGATAGGATAGAGGATAGGATAGGATAGAGGATAGGATAGGATAGAGGATAGGATAGGATAGAGGATAGGATAGGATAGGATAGAGGATAGGATAGGATAGAGGATAGGATAGGATAGAGGATAGGATAGGATAGAGGATAGGATAGGATAGAGGATAGGATAGGATAGAGGATAGGATAGGATAGAGGATAGGATAGGATAGAGGATAGGATAGGATAGAGGATAGGATAGGATAGAGGATAGGATAGGATAGAGGATGGGATATAATAGACGATAGGATCGAACAGAGGATAGGATAGGGGATTGGATTGGATACAGGATAGGAAAGGATAGAGGATAGGATAGGTGATTGGATAGGATAGAGGATAGGATAGGATAGAGGATAGGATAGGGGATTGGATAGGACAGAGGATAGGATAGGATAGAGGATAGGATAGGTGATTGGATAGGATAGAGGATAGGATAGGATAGAGGATAGGATAGGATAGAGGATATGATAGAGGATAGGATAGGATAGAGGATAGGATAGGATAGAGGATAGGATAGGATAGAGGATAGGATAGGATAGATTATATGATAGGATAGAGGAAAGGATAGAGGATAGGATAGGATAGAGGATAGGATAGGATAGAGGATAGGATAGGATAAAGGATAGGATAGGATAGAGGATAGGATAGGATAGAGGATAGGATAGGATAGAGGATAGGATAGGATAGGATAGAGGATAGGATAGGATAGAGGATAGGATAGGATAGAGGATAGGATAGGGTAGAGGATAGGATAGGATAGAGGATAGGATAGGATAGAGGATAGGATAGGATAGAGGATAGGATAGGATAGAGGATAGGATAGGATAGAGGATAGGATAGGATAGAGGATAGGATATAATAGAGGATAGGATCGAACTGAGGATAGGATAGGGGATTGGATTGGATAGAGGATAGGATAGGATAGGCGATAGGATAGGGGATTGGATAGAATAGAGGACAGGAGACGATAGAGGATAGGATAGGATAGAGGATAGGATAGGATAGAGGATAGGATAGGGGATTGGATAGGACAGAGGATAGGATAGGATAGAGGATAGGATAGGTGATTGGATAGGATAGAGGATAGGATAGGATAGAGGATAGGATAGGATAGAGGATAGGATAGGATAGGATAGAGGATAGGATAGGATAGAGGATAGGATAGGATAGAGGATAGGATAGGATAGAGGATAGGATAGGATAGATTATATGATAGGATAGAGGAAAGGATAGAGGATAGGATAGGATAGAGGATAGGATAGGATAGAGGTTAGGATAGGATAGAGGATATGATAGGATAGAGGATATGATAGGATAGAGGATAGGATAGGATAGAGGATAGGATAGGATAGAGGATAGGATAGGATAGAGGATAGGATAGGATAGAGGATAGGATAGGATAGAGGATAGGATAGGATAGAGGATAGGATAGGATAGAGGATAGGATAGGATAGAGGATAGGATAGGATAGGATAGAGGATAGGATAGGATAGAGGATAGGATAGGATAGAGGATAGGATAGGGTAGAGGATAGGATAGGATAGAGGATAGGATAGGATAGAGGATAGGATAGGATAGAGGATAGGATAGGATAGAGGATAGGATAGGATAGAGGATAGGATAGGATAGAGGATAGGATAGGATAGAGGATAGGATAGGATAGAGGATAGGATATAATAGAGGATAGGATCGAACTGAGGATAGGATAGGGGATTGGATTGGATAGAGGATAGGATAGGATAGGCGATAGGATAGGGGATTGGATAGAATAGAGGACAGGAGACGATAGAGGATAGGATAGGATAGAGGATAGGATAGGATAGAGGATAGGATAGGGGATTGGATAGGACAGAGGATAGGATAGGATAGAGGATAGGATAGGTGATTGGATAGGATAGAGGATAGGATAGGATAGAGGATAGGATAGGATAGAGGATAGGATAGGATAGGATAGAGGATAGGATAGGATAGAGGATAGGATAGGATAGAGGATAGGATAGGATAGAGGATAGGATAGGATAGATTATATGATAGGATAGAGGAAAGGATAGAGGATAGGATAGGATAGAGGATAGGATAGGATAGAGGATAGGATAGGATAGAGGATAGGATAGGATAGAGGTTAGGATAGGATAGAGGATATGATAGGATAGAGGATAGGATAGGATAGAGGATAGGATAGGATAGAGGATAGGATAGGATAGAGGATAGGATAGGATAGAGGATAGGATAGGATAGAGGATAGGATAGGATAGAGGATAGGATAGGAAAGAGGATAGGATAGGATAGAGGATAGGATAGGATAGAGGATAGGATAGGATAGAGGATAGGATAGGATAGAGGATAGGATAGGATAGAGGATAGGATAGGATAGAGGATAGGATAGGATAGAGGATAGGATAGGATAGAGGATAGGATAGGATAGAGGATAGGATAGGATAGAGGATAGGATAGGATAGAGGATAGGATAGGATAGAGGATAGGATAGGATAGAGGATAGGATAGGATAGAGGATAGGATAGGATAGAGGATAGGATAGGATAGAGGATAGGATAGGATAGAGGATAGGATAGGATAGGATAGAGGATAGGATAGGATAGAGGATAGGATAGGATAGAGGATAGGATAGGATAGAGGATAGGATAGGATAGAGGATAGGATAGGATAGAGGATAGGATAGGATAGAGGATAGGATAGGATAGAGGATAGGATAGGATAGAGGATAGGATAGGATAGAGGATAGGATAGGATAGAGGATGGGATATAATAGACGATAGGATCGAACAGAGGATAGGATAGGGGATTGGATTGGATACAGGATAGGAAAGGATAGAGGATAGGATAGGTGATTGGATAGGATAGAGGATAGGATAGGATAGAGGATAGGATAGGGGATTGGATAGGACAGAGGATAGGATAGGATAGAGGATAGGATAGGTGATTGGATAGGATAGAGGATAGGATAGGATAGAGGATAGGATAGGATAGAGGATATGATAGAGGATAGGATAGGATAGAGGATAGGATAGGATAGAGGATAGGATAGGATAGAGGATAGGATAGGATAGATTATATGATAGGATAGAGGAAAGGATAGAGGATAGGATAGGATAGAGGATAGGATAGGATAGAGGATAGGATAGGATAAAGGATAGGATAGGATAGAGGATAGGATAGGATAGAGGATAGGATAGGATAGAGGATAGGATAGGATAGGATAGAGGATAGGATAGGATAGAGGATAGGATAGGATAGAGGATAGGATAGGGTAGAGGATAGGATAGGATAGAGGATAGGATAGGATAGAGGATAGGATAGGATAGAGGATAGGATAGGATAGAGGATAGGATAGGATAGAGGATAGGATAGGATAGAGGATAGGATATAATAGAGGATAGGATCGAACTGAGGATAGGATAGGGGATTGGATTGGATAGAGGATAGGATAGGATAGGCGATAGGATAGGGGATTGGATAGAATAGAGGACAGGAGACGATAGAGGATAGGATAGGATAGAGGATAGGATAGGATAGAGGATAGGATAGGGGATTGGATAGGACAGAGGATAGGATAGGATAGAGGATAGGATAGGTGATTGGATAGGATAGAGGATAGGATAGGATAGAGGATAGGATAGGATAGAGGATAGGATAGGATAGGATAGAGGATAGGATAGGATAGAGGATAGGATAGGATAGAGGATAGGATAGGATAGAGGATAGGATAGGATAGATTATATGATAGGATAGAGGAAAGGATAGAGGATAGGATAGGATAGAGGATAGGATAGGATAGAGGTTAGGATAGGATAGAGGATATGATAGGATAGAGGATATGATAGGATAGAGGATAGGATAGGATAGAGGATAGGATAGGATAGAGGATAGGATAGGATAGAGGATAGGATAGGATAGAGGATAGGATAGGATAGAGGATAGGATAGGATAGAGGATAGGATAGGATAGAGGATAGGATAGGATAGAGGATAGGATAGGATAGGATAGAGGATAGGATAGGATAGAGGATAGGATAGGATAGAGGATAGGATAGGGTAGAGGATAGGATAGGATAGAGGATAGGATAGGATAGAGGATAGGATAGGATAGAGGATAGGATAGGATAGAGGATAGGATAGGATAGAGGATAGGATAGGATAGAGGATAGGATAGGATAGAGGATAGGATAGGATAGAGGATAGGATATAATAGAGGATAGGATCGAACTGAGGATAGGATAGGGGATTGGATTGGATAGAGGATAGGATAGGATAGGCGATAGGATAGGGGATTGGATAGAATAGAGGACAGGAGACGATAGAGGATAGGATAGGATAGAGGATAGGATAGGATAGAGGATAGGATAGGGGATTGGATAGGACAGAGGATAGGATAGGATAGAGGATAGGATAGGTGATTGGATAGGATAGAGGATAGGATAGGATAGAGGATAGGATAGGATAGAGGATAGGATAGGATAGGATAGAGGATAGGATAGGATAGAGGATAGGATAGGATAGAGGATAGGATAGGATAGAGGATAGGATAGGATAGATTATATGATAGGATAGAGGAAAGGATAGAGGATAGGATAGGATAGAGGATAGGATAGGATAGAGGATAGGATAGGATAGAGGATAGGATAGGATAGAGGTTAGGATAGGATAGAGGATATGATAGGATAGAGGATAGGATAGGATAGAGGATAGGATAGGATAGAGGATAGGATAGGATAGAGGATAGGATAGGATAGAGGATAGGATAGGATAGAGGATAGGATAGGATAGAGGATAGGATAGGATAGAGGATAGGATAGGATAGAGGATAGGATAGGATAGAGGATAGGATAGGATAGAGGATAGGATAGGATAGAGGATAGGATAGGATAGAGGATAGGATAGGATAGAGGATAGGATAGGATAGAGGATAGGATAGGATAGAGGATAGGATATAATAGACGATAGGATCGAACAGAGGATAGGATAGGGGATTGGATTGGATAGAGGATAGGATAGGATAGAGGATAGAATAGGATAGAGGATTGGATAGGATAGAGGATAGGATAGGATAGAGGATAGGATAGGATAGAGGATAGGATAGGATAGAGGATAGGATAGGATAGAGGATAGGTTAGGATAGAGGATAGGATAGGATGGAGGATAGGATAGGATAGAGGATAGGATAGGATAGAGGATAGGATAGGATAGAGGATAGGATAGGATAGAGGATAGGATAGGATAGAGGATAGGATAGGATAGAGGATAGGATAGGGTAGAGGATAGGATAGGATAGAGGATAGGATAGGATAGAGGATAGGATAGGATAGAGGATAGGATAGGATAGAGGATAGGATAGGATAGAGGATAGGATAGGATAGAGGATGGGATATAATAGACGATAGGATCGAACAGAGGATAGGATAGGGGATTGGATTGGATACAGGATAGGAAAGGATAGAGGATAGGATAGGTGATTGGATAGGATAGAGGATAGGATAGGATAGAGGATAGGATAGAGGATAGGATAGAGGATAGGATAGGATAGAGGATAGGATAGGATAGAGGATAGGATAGGATAGAGGATAGGATAGGATAGAGGATAGGATAGGATAGAGGATAGGATAGGATAGAGGATAGGATAGGATAGAGGATGGGATATAATAGACGATAGGATCGAACAGAGGATAGGATAGGGGATTGGATTGGATACAGGATAGGAAAGGATAGAGGATAGGATAGGTGATTGGATAGGATAGAGGATAGGATAGGATAGGATAGAGGATAGGATAGGATAGAGGATAGGATATGATAGAGGATAGGATAGGATAGAGGATAGGATAGGATAGAGGATAGGATAGGATAGAGGATAGGATAGGATAGAGGATAGGATAGGATAGAGGATAGGATAGGATAGAGGATGGGATATAATAGACGATAGGATCGAACAGAGGATAGGATAGGGGATTGGATTGGATACAGGATAGGAAAGGATAGAGGATAGGATAGGTGATTGGATAGGATAGAGGATAGGATAGGATAGAGGATAGGATAGAGGATAGGATAGAGGATAGGATAGGATAGAGGATAGGATAGGATAGAGGATAGGATAGGATAGAGGATAGGATAGGATAGAGGATAGGATAGGATAGAGGATAGGATAGGATAGAGGATAGGATAGGATAGAGGATAGGATAGGATAGAGGATAGGATAGGATAGAGGATAGGATAGGATAGAGGATAGGATAGGATAGAGGATAGGATAGGATAGAGGATAGGATAGGATAGAGGATAGGATAGGATAGAGGATAGGATAGGATAGAGGATAGGATAGGATAGAGGATGGGATATAATAGACGATAGGATCGAACAGAGGATAGGATAGGGGATTGGATTGGATACAGGATAGGAAAGGATAGAGGATAGGATAGGTGATTGGATAGGATAGAGGATAGGATAGGATAGAGGATAGGATAGGATAGAGGATAGGATAGGATAGAGGATAGGATATGATAGAGGATAGGATAGGATAGAGGATAGGATAGGATAGAGGATAGGATAGGATAGAGGATACAATAGGATAGAGGATAGGATAGGATAGAGGATAGGATAGGATAGAGGATAGGATATGATAGAGGATAGGATAGGATAGAGGATAGGATAGGATAGAGGATAGGATAGGATAGAGGATAGGATAGGATAGAGGATGGGATATAATAGACGATAGGATCGAACAGAGGATAGGATAGGGGATTGGATTGGATACAGGATAGGAAAGGATAGAGGATAGGAGAGGTAATTGGATAGGATAGAGGATAGGATAGGATAGAGGATAGGATAGAGGATAGGATAGAGGATAGGATAGGATAGAGGATAGGATAGGATAGAGGATAGGATAGGATAGAGGATAGGATAGGATAGAGGATAGGATAGGATAGAGGATAGGATAGGATAGAGGATGGGATATAATAGACGATAGGATCGAACAGAGGATAGGATAGGGGATTGGATTGGATACAGGATAGGAAAGGATAGAGGATAGGATAGGTGATTGGATAGGATAGAGGATAGGATAGGATAGAGGATAGGATAGGATAGAGGATAGGATAGGATAGAGGATAGGATAGAATAGAGGATAGGATAGGATAGAGGATAGGATAGGATAGAGGATAGGATAAGATAGAGGATAGGATAGGATAGAGGATAGGATAGGATAGGATAGAGGATAGGATAGGATAGAGGATAGGATAGGATAGAGGATAGGATAGGATAGAGGATAGGATAGGATAGAGGATAGGATAGGATAGAGGATATTATAGGATAGAGGATAGGATAGGATAGAGGATAGGATAGGATAGAGGATAGGATAGGATAGAGGATAGGATAGGATAGAGGATAGGATAGGATAGAGGATAGGATAGGATAGAGGATAGGATAGGATAGAGGATAGGATAGGATAGAGGATAGGATAGGATAGAGGATAGGATAGGATAGAGGATAGGATAGGATAGAGGATAGGATAGGATAGAGGATAGGATAGGATAGAGGATAGGATAGGATAGAGGATAGGATATAATAGACGATAGGATCGAACAGAGGATAGGATAGGGGATTGGATTGGATAGAGGATAGGATAGGATAGGGGATTGGATAGGATAGGGGATTGGATAGAATAGAGGACAGGAGACGATAGAGGATAGGATAGGATAGAGGATAAGATAGGATAGAGGATAGGATAGGATAGAGGATAGGATAGGATAGAGGATAGGATAGGATAGAGGATAGGATAGGATAGAGGATAGGATCGGATAGAGGATAGGATAGGTGATTGGATAGGATAGAGGATAGGATAGGATAGAGGATAGGATAGGATAGAAGATAGGATAGGATATAGGATAGGATAGGATAGAGGATACGATAGGATAGAGGATAGGATAGGATAGAGGATAGGATAGGATAGAGGATAGGATAGGATAGAGGATAGGATAGGATAGAGGATAGGATAGGATAGAGGATAGGATAGGATAGAGGATAGGATAGGATAGAGGATAGGATAGGATAGAGGACAGGATAGGATAGAGGATAGGATAGGATAGAGGATAGGATAGGATAGAGGATAGGATAGGATAGAGGATAGGATAGGATAGAGGATAGGATAGGATAGAGGATAGGATATAATAGAGGATAGGATCGAACTGAGGATAGGATAGGGGATTGGATTGGATAGAGGATAGGATAGGATAGGCGATAGGATAGGGCATTGGATAGAATAGAGGACAGGAGACGATAGAGGATAGGATAGGATAGAGGATAGGATAGGATAGAGGATAGGATAGGATAGAGGATAGGATAGAGGATAGGATAGAGGATAGGATAGGATAGAGGATAGGATAGGATAGAGGATAGGATAGGATAGAGGATAGGATAGGATAGAGGATAGGATAGGATAGAGGATAGGATAGGATAGAGGATAGGATAGGATAGAGGATAGGATAGGATAGAGGATAGGATAGGAAAGAGGATAGGATAGGATAGAGGATAGGATAGGATAGAGGATAGGATAGGATAGAGGATAGGATAGGATAGAGGATAGGATAGGATAGAGGATAGGATAGGATAGAGGATAGGATAGGATAGAGGATAGGATAGGATAGAGGATAGGATAGGATAGAGGATAGGATAGGATAGAGGATAGGATAGGATAGAGGATAGGATAGGATAGAGGATAGGATAGGATAGAGGATAGGATAGGATAGAGGATAGGATAGGATAGAGGATAGGATAGGATAGAGGATAGGATAGGATAGAAGATAGGATAGGATAGAGGATAGGATAGGATAGAGGATAGGATAGGATAGAGGATAGGATAGGATAGAGGATAGGATAGGATAGAGGATAGGATAGGATAGAGGATAGGATAGGATAGAGGATAGGATAGGATAGAGGATAGGATAGGATAGAGGATAGGATAGGATAGAGGATAGGATAGGATAGAGGATAGGATAGGATAGAGGATAGGATAGGATAGAGGATAGGATAGGATAGAGGATAGGATAGGATAGAGGATAGGATAGGATAGAGGATGGGATATAATAGACGATAGGATCGAACAGAGGATAGGATAGGGGATTGGATTGGATACAGGATAGGAAAGGATAGAGGATAGGATAGGTGATTGGATAGGATAGAGGATAGGATATTATAGAGGATAGGATAGGGGATTGGATAGGACAGAGGATAGGATAGGATAGAGGATAGGATAGGTGATTGGATAGGATAGAGGATAGGATAGGATAGAGGATAGGATAGGATAGAGGATATGATAGAGGATAGGATAGGATAGAGGATAGGATAGGATAGAGGATAGGATAGGATAGAGGATAGGATAGGATAGATTATATGATAGGATAGAGGAAAGGATAGAGGATAGGATAGGATAGAGGATAGGATAGGATAGAGGATAGGATAGGATAAAGGATAGGATAGGATAGAGGATAGGATAGGATAGAGGATAGGATAGGATAGAGGATAGGATAGGATAGGATAGAGGATAGGATAGGATAGAGGATAGGATAGGATAGAGGATAGGATAGGGTAGAGGATAGGATAGGATAGAGGATAGGATAGGATAGAGGATAGGATAGGATAGAGGATAGGATAGGATAGAGGATAGGATAGGATAGAGGATAGGATAGGATAGAGGATAGGATATAATAGAGGATAGGATCGAACTGAGGATAGGATAGGGGATTGGATTGGATAGAGGATAGGATAGGATAGGCGATAGGATAGGGGATTGGATAGAATAGAGGACAGGAGACGATAGAGGATAGGATAGGATAGAGGATAGGATAGGATAGAGGATAGGATAAGGGATTGGATAGGACAGAGGATAGGATAGGATAGAGGATAGGATAGGTGATTGGATAGGATAGAGGATAGGATAGGATAGAGGATAGGATAGGATAGGATAGAGGATAGGATAGGATAGAGGATAGGATAGGATAGAGGATAGGATAGGATAGAGGATAGGATAGGATAGATTATATGATAGGATAGAGGAAAGGATAGAGGATAGGATAGGATAGAGGATAGGATAGGATAGAGGTTAGGATAGGATAGAGGATATGATAGGATAGAGGATAGGATAGGATAGAGGATAGGATAGGATAGAGGATAGGATAGGATAGAGGATAGGATATAATAGAGGATAGGATCGAACTGAGGATAGGATAGGGGATTGGATTGGATAGAGGATAGGATAGGATAGGCGATAGGATAGGGGATTGGATAGAATAGAGGACAGGAGACGATAGAGGATAGGATAGGATAGAGGATAGGATAGGATAGAGGATAGGATAGGGGATTGGATAGGACAGAGGATAGGATAGGATAGAGGATAGGATAGGTGATTGGATAGGATAGAGGATAGGATAGGATAGAGGATAGGATAGGATAGAGGATAGGATAGGATAGGATAGAGGATAGGATAGGATAGAGGATAGGATAGGATAGAGGATAGGATAGGATAGAGGATAGGATAGGATAGAGGATAGGATAGGATAGATTATATGATAGGATAGAGGAAAGGATAGAGGATAGGATAGGATAGAGGATAGGATAGGATAGAGGATAGGATAGGATAGAGGATAGGATAGGATAGAGGTTAGGATAGGATAGAGGATATGATAGGATAGAGGATAGGATAGGATAGAGGATAGGATAGGATAGAGGATAGGATAGGATAGAGGATAGGATAGGATAGAGGATAGGATAGGATAGAGGATAGGATAGGATAGAGGATAGGATAGGATAGAGGATAGGATAGGATAGAGGATAGGATAGGATAGAGGATAGGATAGGATAGAGGATAGGATAGGATAGAGGATAGGATAGGATAGAGGATAGGATAGGATAGAGGATAGGATAGGATAGAGGATAGGATAGGATAGAGGATAGGATAGGATAGAGGATAGGATAGGATAGAGGATAGGATAGGATAGAGGATAGGATATAATAGACGATAGGATCGAACAGAGGATAGGATAGGGGATTGGATTGGATAGAGGATAGGATAGGATAGAGGATAGAATAGGATAGAGGATTGGATAGGATAGAGGATAGGATAGGATAGAGGATAGGATAGGATAGAGGATAGGATAGGATAGAGGATAGGATAGGATAGAGGATAGGATAGGATAGAGGATAGGTTAGGATAGAGGATAGGATAGGATGGAGGATAGGATAGGATAGAGGATAGGATAGGATAGAGGATAGGATAGGATAGAGGATAGGATAGGATAGAGGATAGGATAGGATAGAGGATAGGATAGGATAGAGGATAGGATAGGGTAGAGGATAGGATAGGATAGAGGATAGGATAGGATAGAGGATAGGATAGGATAGAGGATAGGATAGGATAGAGGATAGGATAGGATAGAGGATAGGATAGGATAGAGGATGGGATATAATAGACGATAGGATCGAACAGAGGATAGGATAGGGGATTGGATTGGATACAGGATAGGAAAGGATAGAGGATAGGATAGGTGATTGGATAGGATAGAGGATAGGATAGGATAGAGGATAGGATAGAGGATAGGATAGAGGATAGGATAGGATAGAGGATAGGATAGGATAGAGGATAGGATAGGATAGAGGATAGGATAGGATAGAGGATAGGATAGGATAGAGGATAGGATAGGATAGAGGATAGGATAGGATAGAGGATAGGATAGGATAGAGGATAGGATAGGATAGAGGATAGGATAGGATAGAGGATGGGATATAATAGACGATAGGATCGAACAGAGGATAGGATAGGGGATTGGATTGGATACAGGATAGGAAAGGATAGAGGATAGGATAGGTGATTGGATAGGATAGAGGATAGGATAGGATAGAGGATAGGATAGGATAGAGGATAGGATATGATAGAGGATAGGATAGGATAGAGGATAGGATAGGATAGAGGATAGGATAGGATAGAGGATAGGATAGGATAGAGGATAGGATAGGATAGAGGATAGGATAGGATAGAGGATGGGATATAATAGACGATAGGATCGAACAGAGGATAGGATAGGGGATTGGATTGGATACAGGATAGGAAAGGATAGAGGATAGGATAGGTGATTGGATAGGATAGAGGATAGGATAGGATAGAGGATAGGATAGAGGATAGGATAGAGGATAGGATAGGATAGAGGATAGGATAGGATAGAGGATAGGATAGGATAGAGGATAGGATAGGATAGAGGATAGGATAGGATAGAGGATAGGATAGGATAGAGGATAGGATAGGATAGAGGATAGGATAGGATAGAGGATAGGATAGGATAGAGGATAGGATAGGATAGAGGATGGGATATAATAGACGATAGGATCGAACAGAGGATAGGATAGGGGATTGGATTGGATACAGGATAGGAAAGGATAGAGGATAGGATAGGTGATTGGATAGGATAGAGGATAGGATAGGATAGAGGATAGGATAGGATAGAGGATAGGATAGGATAGAGGATAGGATATGATAGAGGATAGGATAGGATAGAGGATAGGATAGGATAGAGGATAGGATAGGATAGAGGATACAATAGGATAGAGGATAGGATAGGATAGAGGATAGGATAGGATAGAGGATAGGATATGATAGAGGATAGGATAGGATAGAGGATAGGATAGGATAGAGGATAGGATAGGATAGAGGATAGGATAGGATAGAGGATGGGATATAATAGACGATAGGATCGAACAGAGGATAGGATAGGGGATTGGATTGGATACAGGATAGGAAAGGATAGAGGATAGGAGAGGTAATTGGATAGGATAGAGGATAGGATAGGATAGAGGATAGGATAGAGGATAGGATAGAGGATAGGATAGGATAGAGGATAGGATAGGATAGAGGATAGGATAGGATAGAGGATAGGATAGGATAGAGGATAGGATAGGATAGAGGATAGGATAGGATAGAGGATGGGATATAATAGACGATAGGATCGAACAGAGGATAGGATAGGGGATTGGATTGGATACAGGATAGGAAAGGATAGAGGATAGGATAGGTGATTGGATAGGATAGAGGATAGGATAGGATAGAGGATAGGATAGGATAGAGGATAGGATAGGATAGAGGATAGGATAGAATAGAGGATAGGATAGGATAGAGGATAGGATAGGATAGAGGATAGGATAAGATAGAGGATAGGATAGGATAGAGGATAGGATAGGATAGGATAGAGGATAGGATAGGATAGAGGATAGGATAGGATAGAGGATAGGATAGGATAGAGGATAGGATAGGATAGAGGATAGGATAGGATAGAGGATATTATAGGATAGAGGATAGGATAGGATAGAGGATAGGATAGGATAGAGGATAGGATAGGATAGAGGATAGGATAGGATAGAGGATAGGATAGGATAGAGGATAGGATAGGATAGAGGATAGGATAGGATAGAGGATAGGATAGGATAGAGGATAGGATAGGATAGAGGATAGGATAGGATAGAGGATAGGATATAATAGACGATAGGATCGAACAGAGGATAGGATAGGGGATTGGATTGGATAGAGGATAGGATAGGATAGAGGATAGGATAGGATAGAGGATTGGATAGGATAGAGGATAGGATAGGATAGAGGATAGGATAGGATAGAGGATAGGATAGGATAGAGGATAGGATAGGATAGAGGATAGGATAGGATAGAGGATAGGATAGGATAGAGGATAGGATAGGATAGAGGATGGGATATAATAGACGATAGGATCGAACAGAGGATAGGATAGGGGATTGGATTGGATACAGGATAGGAAAGGATAGAGGATAGGAGAGGTAATTGGATAGGATAGAGGATAGGATAGGATAGAGGATAGGATAGAGGATAGGATAGAGGATAGGATAGGATAGAGGATAGGATAGGATAGAGGATAGGATAGGATAGAGGATAGGATAGGATAGAGGATAGGATAGGATAGAGGATAGGATAGGATAGAGGATGGGATATAATAGACGATAGGATCGAACAGAGGATAGGATAGGGGATTGGATTGGATACAGGATAGGAAAGGATAGAGGATAGGATAGGTGATTGGATAGGATAGAGGATAGGATAGGATAGAGGATAGGATAGGATAGAGGATAGGATAGGATAGAGGATAGGATAGAATAGAGGATAGGATAGGATAGAGGATAGGATAGGATAGAGGATAGGATAAGATAGAGGATAGGATAGGATAGAGGATAGGATAGGATAGGATAGAGGATAGGATAGGATAGAGGATAGGATAGGATAGAGGATAGGATAGGATAGAGGATAGGATAGGATAGAGGATAGGATAGGATAGAGGATATTATAGGATAGAGGATAGGATAGGATAGAGGATAGGATAGGATAGAGGATAGGATAGGATAGAGGATAGGATAGGATAGAGGATAGGATAGGATAGAGGATAGGATAGGATAGAGGATAGGATAGGATAGAGGATAGGATAGGATAGAGGATAGGATAGGATAGAGGATAGGATAGGATAGAGGATAGGATAGGATAGAGGATAGGATATAATAGACGATAGGATCGAACAGAGGATAGGATAGGGGATTGGATTGGATAGAGGATAGGATAGGATAGAGGATAGGATAGGATAGAGGATTGGATAGGATAGAGGATAGGATAGGATAGAGGATAGGATAGGATAGAGGATAGGATAGGATAGAGGATAGGATAGGATAGAGGATAGGATAGGATAGAGGATAGGATAGGATAGAGGATGGGATATAATAGACGATAGGATCGAACAGAGGATAGGATAGGGGATTGGATTGGATACAGGATAGGAAAGGATAGAGGATAGGATAGGTGATTGGATAGGATAGAGGATAGGATAGGATAGAGGATAGGATAGAGGATAGGATAGGATAGAGGATAGGATAGGATAGAGGATAGGATAGGATAGAGGATAGGATAGGATAGAGGATAGGATAGGATAGAGGATAGGATAGGATAGAGGATGGGATATAATAGACGATAGGATCGAACAGAGGATAGGATAGGGGATTGGATTGGATACAGGATAGGAAAGGATAGAGGATAGGATAGGTGATTGGATAGGATAGAGGATAGGATAGGATAGAGGATAGGATAGGATAGAGGATAGGATAGGATAGAGGATAGGATATGATAGAGGATAGGATAGGATAGAGGATAGGATAGGATAGACGATAGGATCGAACAGAGGATAGGATAGGGGATTGGATTGGATACAGGATAGGAAAGGATAGAGGATAGGATAGGTGATTGGATAGGATAGAGGATAGGATAGGATAGAGGATAGGATAGGATAGAGGATAGGATAGGATAGAGGATAGGATAGGATAGAGGATAGGATATGATAGAGGATAGGATAGGATAGAGGATAGGATAGGATAGAGGATAGGATAGGATAGAGGATGGGATATAATAGACGATAGGATCGAACAGAGGATAGGATAGGGGATTGGATTGGATACAGGATAGGAAAGGATAGAGGATAGGATAGGTGATTGGATAGGATAGAGGATAGGATATAATAGAGGATAGGATAGGGGATTGGATAGGACAGAGGATAGGATAGGATAGAGGATAGGATAGGTGATTGGATAGGATAGGGGATAGGATAGGATAGAGGATAGGATAGAGGATAGGATAGGATAGGATAGAGGATAGGATAGGATAGAGGATATGATAGGATAGAGGAAAGGATAGAGGATAGGATAGGATAGAGGATAGGATAGGATAGAGGATAGGATAGGATAGAGGATAGGATAGAGGATAGGATAGGATAGAGGATAGGATAGGATAGAGGATAGGATAGAGGATAGGATAGGATAGAGGATAGGATAGGATAGAGGATAGGATAGGATAGAGGATAGGATAGGATAGAGGATAGGATAGGATAGATTATATGATAGGATAGAGGAAAGGATAGAGGATAGGATAGGATAGAGGATAGGATAGGATAGAGGATAGGATAGGATAGAGGATAGGATAGGATAGAGGATAGGATAGGATAGAGGATAGGATAGGATAGAGGATAGGATAGGATAGAGGATAGGATAGGATAGAGGATAGGATAAGATAGAGGATAGGATAGGATAGAGGATAGGATAGGATAGAGGATAGGATAGGATACAGGATAGGATAGAATAGAGGATAGGATAGGATAGAGGATAGGATAGGATAGAGGATAGGATATAATAGACGATAGGATCGAACAGAGGATAGGATAGGGGATTGGATTGGATAGAGGATAGGATAGGATAGAGGATAGGATAGGATAGAGGATAGGATAGGATAGAGGATAGGATAGGATAGAGGATAGGATAGGATAGAGGATAGGATAGGATAGAGGATAGGATAGGATAGAGGATAGAGGATAGGATAGGATAGAGGATAGGATAGGATAGAGGATAGGATAGGATAGAGGATAGGATAGGATAGAGGATAACATAGGATAGAGGATAGGATAGGATAGAGGATAGGATAGGATAGAGGATAGGATAGGATAGAGGATAGGATAGGATAGAGGATAGGATAGGATAGAGGATAGGATAGGATAGAGGATATTATAGGATAGAGGATAGGATAGGATAGAGGATAGGATAGGATAGAGGATAGGATAGGATAGAGGATAGGATAGGATAGAGGATAGGATAGGATAGGATAGAGGATAGGATAGGATAGAGGATAGGATAGGATAGAGGATAGGATAGAGGATAGGATAGGATAGAGGATAGGATAGTATAGAGGATGGGATATAATAGACGATAGGATCGAACAGAGGATAGGATAGGGGATTGGATTGGATACAGGATAGGAAAGGATAGAGGATAGGATAGGTGATTGGATAGGATAGAGGATAGGATAGGATACAGGATAGGATAGGATAGAGGATAGGATAGGATAGAGGATAGGATAGGATAGAGGATAGGATAGGATAGATTATATGATAGGATAGAGGAAAGGATAGAGGATAGGATAGGATAGAGGATAGGATAGGATAGAGGATAGGATAGGATAGAGGATAGGATAGGATAGAGGATAGGATAGGATAGAGGATATGATAGGATAGAGGATAGGATAGGATAGAGGATAGGATAGGATAGAGGATAGGATAGGATAGAGGATAGGATAGGATAGAGGATAGGATAGGATAGAGGATAGGATAGGATAGAGGATAGGATAGGATAGAGGATAGGATAGGATAGAGGATAGGATAGGATAGAGGATAGGATAGGATAGAGGATAGGATAGGATAGAGGATAGGATAGGATAGAGGATAGGATATAATAGACGATAGGATCGAACAGAGGATAGGATAGGGGATTGGATTGGATAGAGGATAGGATAGGATAGAGGATAGGATAGGATAGAGGATTGGATAGGATAGAGGATAGGATAGGATAGAGGATAGGATAGGATAGAGGATAGGATAGGATAGAGGATAGGATAGGATAGAGGATAGGATAGGATAGAGGATAGGTTAGGATAGAGGATAGGATAGGATGGAGGATAGGATAGGATAGAGGATAGGATAGGATAGAGGATAGGATAGGATAGAGGATAGGATAGGATAGAGGATAGGATAGGATAGAGGATAGGATAAGATAGAGGATAGGATAGGATAGAGGATAGGATAGGATAGGATAGAGGATAGGATAGGATAGAGGATAGGATAGGATAGAGGATAGGATAGGATAGAGGATAGGATAGGATAGAGGATATTATAGGATAGAGGATAGGATAGGATAGAGGATGGGATATAATAGACGATAGGATCGAACAGAGGATAGGATAGGGGATTGGATTGGATACAGGATAGGAAAGGATAGAGGATAGGATAGGTGATTGGATAGGATAGAGGATAGGATAGGATAGAGGATAGGATAGAGGATAGGATAGAGGATAGGATAGGATAGAGGATAGGATAGGATAGAGGATAGGATAGGATAGAGGATAGGATAGGATAGAGGATAGGATAGGATAGAGGATAGGATAGGATAGAGGATAGGATAGGATAGAGGATAGGATAGGATAGAGGATAGGATAGGATAGAGGATAGGATAGGATAGAGGATAGGATAGGATAGAGGATGGGATATAATAGACGATAGGATCGAACAGAGGATAGGATAGGGGATTGGATTGGATACAGGATAGGAAAGGATAGAGGATAGGATAGGATAGAGGATAGGATAGGATAGAGGATACAATAGGATAGAGGATAGGATAGGATAGAGGATAGGATAGGATAGAGGATAGGATATGATAGAGGATAGGATAGGATAGAGGATAGGATAGGATAGAGGATAGGATAGGATAGAGGATAGGATAGGATAGAGGATGGGATATAATAGACGATAGGATCGAACAGAGGATAGGATAGGGGATTGGATTGGATACAGGATAGGAAAGGATAGAGGATAGGAGAGGCAATTGGATAGGATAGAGGATAGGATAGGATAGAGGATAGGATAGAGGATAGGATAGAGGATAGGATAGGATAGAGGATAGGATAGGATAGAGGATAGGATAGGATAGAGGATAGGATAGGATAGAGGATAGGATAGGATAGAGGATGGGATATAATAGACGATAGGATCGAACAGAGGATAGGATAGGGGATTGGATTGGATACAGGATAGGAAAGGATAGAGGATAGGATAGGTGATTGGATAGGATAGAGCATAGGATAGGATAGAGGATAGGATAGGATAGAGGATAGGATAGGATAGAGGATAGGATATGATAGAGGATAGGATAGGATAGAGGATAGGATAGGATAGAGGATAGGATAGGATAGAGGATAGGATAGGATAGAGGATAGGATAGGATAGAGGATAGGATAGGATAGAGGATGGGATATAATAGACGATAGGATCGAACAGAGGATAGGATAGGGGATTGGATTGGATACAGGATAGGAAAGGATAGAGGATAGGATAGGTGATTGGATAGGATAGAGGATAGGATAGGATAGAGGATAGGATAGGATAGAGGATAGAATAGGATAGAGGATAGGATAGGATAGAGGATAGGATATGATAGAGGATAGGATAGGATAGAGGATAGGATAGGATAGAGGATAGGATAGGATAGAGGATAGGATAGGATAGAGGATAGGATAGGATAGAGGATGGGATATAATAGACGATAGGATCGAACAGAGGATAGGATAGGGGATTGGATTGGAAACAGGATAGGAAAGGATAGAGGATAGGAGAGGTGATTGGATAGGATAGAGGATAGGATAGGATAGAGGATAGGATAGAGGGTAGGATAGAGGATAGGATAGGATAGAGGATAGGATAGGATAGAGGATAGGATAGGATAGAGGATGGGATATAATAGACGATAGGATCGAACAGAGGATAGGATAGGGGATTGGATTGGATACAGGATAGGAAAGGATAGAGGATAGGATAGGTGATTGGATAGGATAGAGGATAGGATAGGATAGAGGATAGGATAGGATAGAGGATAGGATAGGATAGAGGATAGGATAGGATAGAGGATAGGATATGATAGAGGATAGGATAGGATAGAGGATAGGATAGGATAGAGGATAGGATAGGATAGAGGATAGGATAGGATAGAGGATAGGATAGGATAGAGGATGGGATATAATAGTCGATAGGATCGAACAGAGGATAGGATAGGGGATTGGATTGGAAACAGGATAGGAAAGGATAGAGGATAGGAGAGGTGATTGGATAGGATAGAGGATAGGATAGGATAGAGGATAGGATAGAGGGTAGGATAGAGGATAGGATAGGATAGAGGATAGGATAGGATAGAGGATAGGATAGGATAGAGGATGGGATATAATAGACGATAGGATCGAACAGAGGATAGGATAGGGGATTGGATTGGATACAGGATAGGAAAGGATAGAGGATAGGATAGGTGATTGGATAGGGTAGAGGACAGGAGACGATAGAGGATAGGATAGGATAGAGTATAGGATAGGATAGAGGATAGGATAGGATAGAGGATAGGATAGGATAGAGGATAGGATAGGATAGAGGATAGGATAGGATAGAGGATAGGATAGGATAGAGGATAGGATAGGATAGAGGTTAGGATAGGATAGAGGATAGGATAGGATAGAGGATAGGATCGGATAGAGGATAGGATAGGTGATTGGATAGGATAGAGGATAGGATAGGATAGAGGATAGGATAGGATAGAAGATAGGATAGGATATAGGATAGGATAGGATAGAGGATACGATAGGATAGAGGAAAGGATAGAGGATAGGATAGGATAGAGGATAGGATAGGATAGAGGATAGGATAGGATAGAGGATAGGATAGGATAGAGGATAGGATAGGATAGAGGATATGATAGGATAGAGGAAAGGATAGAGGATAGGATAGGATAGAGGATAGGATAGGATAGAGGATAGGATAGGATACAGGATAGGATAGGATAGAGGATAGGATAGGATAGAGGATAGGATAGGATAGAGGATAGGATAGGATAGAGGATAGGATAGGATAGAGGATAGGATAGGATAGAGGATAGGATAGGATAGAGGATAGAGGATAGGATAGGATAGAGGATAGGATAGGATAGAGGATAGGATAGGATAGAGGATAGGATAGGATAGAGGATAGGATAGGATAGAGGATAGGATAGGATAGAGGATAGGATAGGATAGAGGATAGGATAGGATAGAGGATAGGATAGGATAGAGGATAGGATAGGATAGAGGATAGGATAGGATAGAGGATAGGATAGGATAGAGGATAGGATAGGATAGAGGATAGGATAGGATAGAGGATAGGATAGGATAGAGGATAGGATAGGATAGAGGATAGGATAGGATAGAGGATAGGATAGGATAGAGGATAGGATAGGATAGAGGATGGGATATAATAGACGATAGGATCGAACAGAGGATAGGATAGGGGATTGGATTGGATACAGGATAGGAAAGTATAGAGGATAGGATAGGTGATTGGATAGGATAGAGGATAGGATAGGATAGAGGATAGGATAGGGGATTGGATAGAATAGAGGACAGGAGACGATAGAGGATAGGATAGGATAGAGTATAGGATAGGATAGAGGATAGGATAGGATAGAGGATAGGATAGGATAGAGGATAGGATAGGATAGAGGATAGGATAGGATAGAGGATAGGATAGGATAGAGGATAGGATAGGATAGAGGTTAGGATAGGATAGAGGATAGGATAGGATAGAGGATAGGATAGGATAGAGGATAGGATAGAATAGAGGATGGGATATAATAGACGATAGGATCGAACAGAGGATAGGATAGGGGATTGGATTGGATACAGGATAGGAAAGTATAGAGGATAGGATAGGTGATTGGATAGGATAGAGGATAGGATAGGATAGAGGATAGGATAGGGGATTGGATAGAATAGAGGACAGGAGACGATAGAGGATAGGATAGGATAGAGTATAGGATAGGATAGAGGATAGGATAGAATAGAGGATAGGATAGGATAGAGGATAGGATAGGATAGAGGATAGGATAGGATAGAGGATAGGATAGGATAGAGGATAGGATAGGATAGAGGTTAGGATAGGATAGAGGATAGGATAGGATAGAGGATAGGATCGGATAGAGGATAGGATAGGTGATTGGATAGGATAGAGGATAGGATAGGATAGAGGATAGGATAGGATAGAAGATAGGATAGGATATAGGATAGGATAGGATAGAGGATACGATAGGATAGAGGAAAGGATAGAGGATAGGATAGGATAGAGGATAGGATAGGATAGAGGATAGGATAGGATAGAGGATAGGATAGGATAGAGGATAGGATAGGATAGAGGATAGGATAGGATAGAGGATAGGATAGGATAGAGGATAGGATAGGATAGAGGATAGAATAGGATAGAGGATAGGATAGGATAGAGGATAGGATAGGATAGAGGATAGGATAGGATAGAGGATAGGATAGGATAGAGGATAGGATAGGATAGAGGATAGGATAGGATAGAGGATAGGATAGGATAGAGGATAGGATAGGATAGAGGATAGGATAGGATAGAGGATAGGATAGGATAGAGGATAGGATAGGATAGAGGATAGGATAGGATAGAGGATAGGATAGGATAGAGGATAGGATAGGATAGGATAGAGGATAGGATAGGATAGAGGATAGGATAGGATAGAGGATAGGATAGGATAGAGGATAGGATAGGATAGAGGATGGGATATAATAGACGATAGGATCGAACAGAGGATAGGATAGGGGATTGGATTGGATACAGGATAGGAAAGTATAGAGGATAGGATATGTGATTGGATAGGATAGAGGATAGGATAGGATAGAGGATAGGATAGGGGATTGGATAGAATAGAGGACAGGAGACGATAGAGGATAGGATAGGATAGAGTATAGGATAGGATAGAGGATAGGATAGGATAGAGGATAGGATAGGATAGAGGATAGGATAGGATAGAGGATAGGATAGGATAGAGGATAGGATAGGATAGAGGATAGGATAGGATAGAGGTTAGGATAGGATAGAGGATAGGATAGGATAGAGGATAGGATCGGATAGAGGATAGGATAGGTGATTGGATAGGATAGAGGATAGGATAGGATAGAGGATAGGATAGGATAGAGGATAGGATAGGATAGAAGATAGGATAGGATATAGGATAGGATAGGATAGAGGATACGATAGGATAGAGGAAAGGATAGAGGATAGGATAGGATAGAGGATAGGATAGGATAGAGGATAGGATAGGATAGAGGATAGGATATAATAGAGGATAGGATAGGATAGAGGATAGGATAGGATAGAGGATAGGATAGGATAGAGGATAGGATAGGTTAGAGGATAGGATATAATACAGGATAGGATCCGATAGAGGATAGGATAGGGGATTCGTTGGATAGAGGATAGGATAGGATAGAGGATAGGATAGGATAGCGGATAGGATAGGATAGAGTATAGAATAGGATAGAGGATAGGATAGGACAGAGGATAGGATAGGATAGAGGATAGGATAGGATAGAGGATCGGATAGGATAGAGTATAGAGTAGGATAGAGGATAGGATAGGATAGAGGATAGGATAGGATTCAGGATAGGATAGGATAGATGATAAGATAGGATAGAGCATCGGATAGGGGATTGGATAGAGAATAGGATAGGATAGAGCATAGGATAAGATAGAGGATAGGATAGGATAGAGGATAGGATAGGATAGGGGATATTATAGGATAGAGGATAGGATAGGATAGCGGATAGGATAGCGGATAGGATAGCGGACAGGATAGGATAGAGGATAGGATAGGATAGAGGATTGGATAGAATACAGGATTTCATTGAGGATAGGATAGGATAGAGGATAGGATAGAGGATAGAATAGAGGATTCGATAGGATAGAGGATTCGATAGGATAGAGGATATTGTAGGATACACGATAGGTTAGGATAGAGGATTCGATAGGATAGAGGGCAGGATAGGAAAGAGGATAGGACAGGGGATTGGATAGGATATAGGATAGAAGACGATAGAGGATAGGATAGGATAGAGGATAGGATCGGATAGATGATAGGATAGGTGATTGGATAGGATAGAGGATAGTATCGGATAGAGGATAGGATAGGTGATTGGATAGGATAGAGGATAGGATCGGATAGAATATGGGATAGGTGATTGGATAGGATAGAGGATGGGATAAGATAGAGGATAGGATAGGATAGAGGATAGGATATAATAGAGTATAGGATCCGATAGAGGATAGGATAGGATAGAGGATAGGATAGGATAGAGGATAGGATAGGGGATTGGATAGAATAGAGGACAGGAGACGATAGAGGATAGGATAGGATAGAGGATAGGATCGGATAGAGGATGGGATAGGATAGAGGATAGGATAGGATAGAGGATAGGATAGGATAGAGGATAGGATAGGATAGAGGATAGGATAGGATAGAGGATTGGATAGAATAGAGGACAGGAGACGATAGAGGATAGGATAGGATAGAGGATAGGATCGAACTGAGGATAGGATAGGGGATTGGATTGGATAGAGGATAGGATAGGATAGGCGATAGGATAGGGGATTGGATAGAATAGAGGACAGGAGACGATAGAGGATAGGATAGGATAGAGGATAGGATAGGATAGAGGATAGGATAGGATAGAGGATAGGATAGGATAGAGGATAGGATAGGATAGAGGATAGGATAGGATAGAGGATAGGATAGGATAGAGGATAGGATAGGATAGAGGATAGGATAGGATAGAGGATAGGATAGGATAGAGGATAGGATAGGATAGAGGATAGGATAGGATAGAGGATAGGATAGGATAGAGGATAGGATAGGATAGAGGATAGGATAGGATAGAGGATAGGATAGGATAGAGGATAGGATAGGATAGAGGATAGGATAGGATAGAGGATAGGATAGGATAGAGGATAGGATAGGATAGAGGATAGGATAGGATAGACGATAGGATAGGATAGAGGATAGGATAGGATAGAGGATAGGATAGGATAGAGGATAGGATAGGATAGAGGATAGGATAGGATAGAGGATAGGATAGGATAGAGGATAGGATAGGATAGAGGATAGGATAGGATAGAGGATAGGATAGGATAGAGGATAGGATATAATAGAGGATAGGATCGAACAGAGGATAGGATAGGGGATTGGATTGGATAGAGGATAGGATAGGATTGAGGATAGGATAGGGGATTGGATAGAATAGAGGACAGGAGACGATAGAGGATAGGATAGGATAGAGGATAGGATCGGATAGAGGATACCATTAGGTGATTGGATAGAGGATAGGATAGGTGATTGGATAGGATAGAGGATAGGATAAGGGATTGGAGACGATAGAGGATAGGATGGGATAGGATAGAGGATAGGATAGGGGATTGGATAGGATAGAGGATAGGATAGGATAGAGGATAGGATAGGATAGCGGATAGGATAGGATAGGGGATAGGATAGGATAGAGGATAGGATAGGATAGAGGATAGGATACGATAGAGGATAGGATAGGATAGAGGATAGGATAGGATAGAGGATAGGATAGGATAGAGGATAGGATAGGATAGAGGATAGGATAGGATAGAGGATAGGATAGGATAGAGGATAGGATAGGATAGAGGATAGGATAGGATAGAGGATAGGATAGGATAGAGGATAGGATATAATAGAGGATAGGATCCGATAGAGGATAGGATAGGGGATTCGTTGGATAGAGGATAGGATAGGATAGAGGATAGGATAGGATAGCGGATAGGATAGGATAGAGTATAGAATAGGATAGAGGATAGGATAGGACAGAGGATAGGATAGGATAGAGGATAGGATAGGATAGAGGATCGGATAGGATAGAGTATAGAGTAGGATAGAGGATAGGATAGGATAGAGGATAGGATAGGATAGAGGATAGGATACGATAGAGGATAGGATAGGATAGAGGATAGGATAGGGGATTGCATAGGACAGAGGATAGGATAGGATAGAGGATAGGATCGGATAGAGGATAGGATAGGTGATTGGATAGGACAGAGGATAGGATAGGATAGAGAATAGGATAGGATAGAGGATAGGATAGGATAGAGGATAGAATAGGATAGAGGATACGATAGGATAGAGGAAAGGATAGAGGATAGGATAGGATAGAGGATAGGATAGGACAGAGGATAGGATAGGATAGAGGATAGGATAGGATAGAGGATCGGATAGGATAGAGTATAGAGTAGGATAGAGGATAGGATAGGATAGAGGATAGGATAGGATTCAGGATAGGATAGGATAGATGATAAGATAGGATAGAGCATCGGATAGGGGATTGGATAGAGAATAGGATAGGATAGAGCATAGGATAAGATAGAGGATAGGATAGGATAGAGGATAGGATAGGATAGGGGATATTATAGGATAGAGGATAGGATAGGATAGCGGATAGGATAGCGGATAGGATAGCGGACAGGATAGGATAGAGGATAGGATAGGATAGAGGATTGGATAGAATACAGGATTTCATTGAGGATAGGATAGGATAGAGGATAGGATAGGATAGAGGATAGGATAGGGGATTGGATAGAATAGAGGACAGGAGACGATAGAGGATAGGATAGGATAGAGGATAGGATCGGATAGAGGATAGGATAGGATAGAGGATAGGATAGGATAGAGGATAGGATAGGATAGAGGATAGGATAGGATAGAGGATTGGATAGAATAGAGGACAGGAGACGATAGAGGATAGGATAGGATAGAGGATAGGATAGGATAGAGGATAGGATAGGATAGACGATAGGATAGAATAGAGGATATTATAGGATAGAGGATAGGATAGGATAGAGGATAGGATAGGATAGAGGATAGGATAGGGTAGAGGATAGGATAGGATAGAGGATAGGATAGGATAGAGGATAGGATAGGATAGAGGATAGGATAGGATAGAGGATAGGATAGGATAGAGGATAGGATAGGATAGAGGATAGGATAGGATAGAGGATAGGATAGGATAGAGGATAGGATAGGATAGAGGATAGGATAGGATAGACGATAGGATAGAATAGAGGATATTATAGGATAGAGGATAGGATAGGATAGAGGATAGGATAGGATAGAGGATAGGATAGGGTAGAGGATAGGATAGGATAGAGGATAGGATAGGATAGAGGATAGGATAGGATAGAGGATAGGATAGGATAGAGGATAGGATAGGATAGAGGATAGGATAGGATAGAGGATAGGATATAATAGAGGATAGGATCGAACAGAGGATAGGATAGGGGATTGGATTGGATAGAGGATAGGATAGGATTGAGGATAGGATAGGGGATTGGATAGAATAGAGGACAGGAGACGATAGAGGATAGGATAGGATAGAGGATAGGATCGGATAGAGGATACCATTAGGTGATTGGATAGAGGATAGGATAGGTGATTGGATAGGATAGAGGATAGGATAAGGGATTGGAGACGATAGAGGATAGGATGGGATAGGATAGAGGATAGGATAGGGGATTGGATAGGATAGAGGATAGGATAGGATAGAGGATAGGATAGGATAGCGGATAGGATAGGATAGGGGATAGGATAGGATAGAGGATAGGATAGGATAGAGGATAGGATACGATAGAGGATAGGATAGGATAGAGGATAGGATAGGGGATTGCATAGGACAGAGGATAGGATAGGATAGAGGATAGGATCGGATAGAGGATAGGATAGGTGATTGGATAGGACAGAGGATAGGATAGGATAGAGAATAGGATAGGATAGAGGATAGGATAGGATAGAGGATAGAATAGGATAGAGGATACGATAGGATAGAGGAAAGGATAGAGGATAGGATAGGATAGATGATAGGATAGGATAGAGGATAGGATACGATAGAGGATAGGATAGTATAATATAGAGGATAGGATAGGATAGAGGATAGGATAGGATGGAGGATAGGATAGGATAGAGGATCGGATAGGATAGAGGATAGGATATAATAGAGGATAGGATAGGATAGAGGATAGGATAGGATAGAGGATAGGATAGGATAGAGGATAGGATAGGATAGAGGATAGGATAGGATAGAGGATAGGATAGGATAGAGGATAGGATAGGATAGAGGATAGGATAGGATAGAGGATAGGATAGGATAGAGGATAGGATAGGATAGAGGATAGGATAGGATAGAGGATAGGATAGGATAGAGGATAGGATAGGATAGAGGATAGGATAGGATAGAGGATAGGATAGGATAGAGGATAGGATAGGATAGAGGATAGGATAGGATAGAGGATAGGATAGGATAGAGGATAGGATAGGATAGAGGATAGGATAGGATAGAGGATAGGATAGGATAGAGGATAGGATAGGATAGAGGATAGGATAGGATAGAGGATAGGATAGGATAGAGGATAGGATATAATAGAGGATAGGATCGAACAGAGGATAGGATAGGGGATTGGATTGGAAAGAGGATAGGATAGGATAGAGGATAGGATAGGGGATTGGATAGAATAGAGGACAGGAGACGATAGAGGATAGGATAGGATAGAGGATAGGATCGGATAGAGGATACCATTAGGTGAGTGGATAGAGGATAGGATAGGTGATTGGATAGGATAGAGGATAGGATAAGGGATTGGAGACGATAGAGGATAGGATGGGATAGGATAGAGGATAGGATAGGGGATTGGATAGGATAGAGGATAGGATAGGATAGAGGATAGGATAGGATAGCGGATAGGATAGGATAGGGGATTGGATAGGATTGAGGATAGGAGACGATAGAAGATAGGATAGGATAGAGGATAGGATAGGATACAGGATAGGATAGGATAGAGGATAGGATTGGATAGAGGATAGGATAGGATAGAGGATAGGATACGATAGAGGATAGGATAGGATAGAGGATAGGATAGGGGATTGGATAGGACAGAGGATAGGATAGGATAGAGGATAGGATCGGATAGAGGATAGGATAGGTGATTGGATAGGATAGAGGATAGGATAGGATAGAGAATAGGATAGGATAGAGGATAGGATAGGATAGAGGATAGGATAGGATAGAGGATAGGATAGGATAGAGGATAGGATAGGATAGAGGATAGGATAGGATAGAGGATAGGATAGGATAGCGGATAGGATAGGATAGGGGATAGGATAGGATAGAGGATAGGATAGGATAGAGGATAGGATACGATAGAGGATAGGATAGGATAGAGGATAGGATAGGGGATTGGATAGGACAGAGGATAGGATAGGATAGAGGATAGGATCGGATAGAGGATAGGATAGGTGATTGGATAGGACAGAGGATAGGATAGGATAGAGAATAGGATAGGATAGAGGATAGGATCGGATAGAGGATAGGATAGGATAGAGGATAGGATAGGATAGAGGATAGGATAGGATAGAGGATAGGATAGGATAGAGGATTGGATAGAATAGAGGACAGGAGACGATAGAGGATAGGATAGGATAGAGGATAGGATAGGATAGAGGATAGGATAGGATAGACGATAGGATAGAATAGAGGATATTATAGGATAGAGGATAGGATAGGATAGAGGATAGGATAGGATAGAGGATAGGATAGGGTAGAGGATAGGATAGGATAGAGGATAGGATAGGATAGAGGATAGGATAGGATAGAGGATAGGATAGGATAGAGGATAGGATAGGATAGAGGATAGGATAGGATAGAGGATAGGATAGGATAGAGGATAGGATAGGATAGAGGATAGGATAGGATAGAGGATAGGATAGGATAGACGATAGGATAGAATAGAGGATATTATAGGATAGAGGATAGGATAGGATAGAGGATAGGATAGGATAGAGGATAGGATAGGGTAGAGGATAGGATAGGATAGAGGATAGGATAGGATAGAGGATAGGATAGGATAGAGGATAGGATAGGATAGAGGATAGGATAGGATAGAGGATAGGATAGGATAGAGGATAGGATATAATAGAGGATAGGATCGAACAGAGGATAGGATAGGGGATTGGATTGGATAGAGGATAGGATAGGATTGAGGATAGGATAGGGGATTGGATAGAATAGAGGACAGGAGACGATAGAGGATAGGATAGGATAGAGGATAGGATCGGATAGAGGATACCATTAGGTGATTGGATAGAGGATAGGATAGGTGATTGGATAGGATAGAGGATAGGATAAGGGATTGGAGACGATAGAGGATAGGATGGGATAGGATAGAGGATAGGATAGGGGATTGGATAGGATAGAGGATAGGATAGGATAGAGGATAGGATAGGATAGCGGATAGGATAGGATAGGGGATAGGATAGGATAGAGGATAGGATAGGATAGAGGATAGGATACGATAGAGGATAGGATAGGATAGAGGATAGGATAGGGGATTGCATAGGACAGAGGATAGGATAGGATAGAGGATAGGATCGGATAGAGGATAGGATAGGTGATTGGATAGGACAGAGGATAGGATAGGATAGAGAATAGGATAGGATAGAGGATAGGATAGGATAGAGGATAGAATAGGATAGAGGATACGATAGGATAGAGGAAAGGATAGAGGATAGGATAGGATAGATGATAGGATAGGATAGAGGATAGGATACGATAGAGGATAGGATAGTATAATATAGAGGATAGGATAGGATAGAGGATAGGATAGGATGGAGGATAGGATAGGATAGAGGATAGGATAGGATAGAGGATAGGATATAATAGAGGATAGGATAGGATAGAGGATAGGATAGGATAGAGGATAGGATAGGATAGAGGATAGGATAGGATAGAGGATAGGATAGGATAGAGGATAGGATAGGATAGAGGATAGGATAGGATAGAGGATAGGATAGGATAGAGGATAGGATAGGATAGAGGATAGGATAGGATAGAGGATAGGATAGGATAGAGGATAGGATAGGATAGAGGATAGGATAGGATAGAGGATAGGATAGGATAGAGGATAGGATAGGATAGAGGATAGGATAGGATAGAGGATAGGATAGGATAGAGGATAGGATAGGATAGAGGATAGGATAGGATAGAGGATAGGATAGGATAGAGGATAGGATAGGATAGAGGATAGGATAGGATAGAGGATAGGATAGGATAGAGGATAGGATAGGATAGAGGATAGGATAGGATAGAGGATAGGATAGGATAGAGGATAGGATAGGATAGAGGATAGGATAGGATAGAGGATAGGATAGGATAGAGGATAGGATAGGATAGAGGATAGGATATAATAGAGGATAGGATCGAACAGAGGATAGGATAGGGGATTGGATTGGAAAGAGGATAGGATAGGATAGAGGATAGGATAGGGGATTGGATAGAATAGAGGACAGGAGACGATAGAGGATAGGATAGGATAGAGGATAGGATCGGATAGAGGATACCATTAGGTGATTGGATAGAGGATAGGATAGGTGATTGGATAGGATAGAGGATAGGATAAGGGATTGGAGACGATAGAGGATAGGATGGGATAGGATAGAGGATAGGATAGGGGATTGGATAGGATAGAGGATAGGATAGGATAGAGGATAGGATAGGATAGCGGATAGGATAGGATAGGGGATTGGATAGGATTGAGGATAGGAGACAATAGAAGATAGGATAGGATAGAGGATAGGATAGGATACAGGATAGGATAGGATAGAGGATAGGATAGGATAGAGGATAGGATAGGATAGAGGATAGGATACGATAGAGGATAGGATAGGATAGAGGATAGGATAGGGGATTGGATAGGACAGAGGATAGGATAGGATAGAGGATAGGATCGGATAGAGGATAGGATAGGTGATTGGATAGGATAGAGGATAGGATAGGATAGAGAATAGGATAGGATAGAGGATAGGATAGGATAGAGGATAGGATAGGATAGAGGATAGGATAGGATAGAGGATAGGATAGGATAGAGGATAGGATAGGATAGAGGATAGGATAGGATAGCGGATAGGATAGGATAGGGGATAGGATAGGATAGAGGATAGGATAGGATAGAGGATAGGATACGATAGAGGATAGGATAGGATAGAGGATAGGATAGGGGATTGGATAGGACAGAGGATAGGATAGGATAGAGGATAGGATCGGATAGAGGATAGGATAGGTGATTGGATAGGACAGAGGATAGGATAGGATAGAGAATAGGATAGGATAGAGGATAGGATAGGATAGAGGATAGGATAGGATAGAGGATACGATAGGATAGAGGAATGGATAGAGGATAGGATAGGATAGATGATAGGATAGGATAGAGGATAGGATAGGGGATTGGATAGAATAGAGGACAGGAGACGATAGAGGATAGGATAGGATAGAGGATAGGATCGGATAGAGGATAGGATAGGATAGAGGATAGGATAGGATAGAGGATAGGATAGGATAGAGGATAGGATAGGATAGAGGATTGGATAGAATAGAGGACAGGAGACGATAGAGGATAGGATAGGATAGAGGATAGGATCGAACTGAGGATAGGATAGGGGATTGGATTGGATAGAGGATAGGATAGGATAGGCGATAGGATAGGGGATTGGATAGAATAGAGGACAGGAGACGATAGAGGATAGGATAGGATAGAGGATAGGATAGGATAGAGGATAGGATAGGATAGAGGATAGGATAGGATAGAGGATAGGATAGGATAGAGGATAGGATAGGATAGAGGATAGGATAGGATAGAGGATAGGATAGGATAGAGGATAGGATAGGATAGAGGATAGGATAGGATAGAGGATAGGATAGGATAGAGGATAGGATAGGAAAGAGGATAGGATAGGATAGAGGATAGGATAGGATAGAGGATAGGATAGGATAGAGGATAGGATAGGATAGAGGATAGGATAGGATAGAGGATAGGATAGGATAGAGGATAGGATAGGATAGAGGATAGGATAGGATAGAGGATAGGATAGGATAGAGGATAGGATAGGGTAGAGGATAGGATAGGATAGAGGATAGGATAGGATAGAGGATAGGATAGGATAGAGGATAGGATAGGATAGAGGATAGGATAGGATAGAGGATAGGATAGGATAGAGGATAGGATATAATAGAGGATAGGATCGAACAGAGGATAGGATAGGGGATTGGATTGGATAGAGGATAGGATAGGATTGAGGATAGGATAGGGGATTGGATAGAATAGAGGACAGGAGACGATAGAGGATAGGATAGGATAGAGGATAGGATCGGATAGAGGATACCATTAGGTGATTGGATAGAGGATAGGATAGGTGATTGGATAGGATAGAGGATAGGATAAGGGATTGGAGACGATAGAGGATAGGGTGGGATAGGATAGAGGATAGGATAGGGGATTGGATAGGATAGAGGATAGGATAGGATAGAGGATAGGATAGGATAGCGGATAGGATAGGATAGGGGATAGGATAGGATAGAGGATAGGATAGGATAGAGGATAGAATACGATAGAGGATAGGATAGGATAGAGGATAGGATAGGGGATTGCATAGGACAGAGGATAGGATAGGATAGAGGATAGGATCGGATAGAGGATAGGATAGGTGATTGGATAGGACAGAGGATAGGATAGGATAGAGAATAGGATAGGATAGAGGATAGGATAGGATAGAGGATAGAATAGGATAGAGGATACGATAGGATAGAGGAAAGGATAGAGGATAGGATAGGATAGATGATAGGATAGGATAGAGGATAGGATAGGATAGAGGTTAGGATAGTATAATATAGAGGATAGGATAGGATAGAGGATAGGATAGGATGGAGGATAGGATAGGATAGAGGATAGGATAGGATAGAGGATAGGATATAATAGAGGATAGGATAGGATAGAGGATAGGATAGGATAGAGGATAGGATAGGATAGAGGATAGGATAGGATAGAGGATAGGATAGGATAGAGGATAGGATAGGATAGAGGATAGGATAGGATAAAGGATAGGATAGGATAGAGGATAGGATATAATAGAGGATAGGATAGGATAGAGGATAGGATAGGATAGAGGATAGGATAGGATAGAGGATAGGATAGGATAGAGGATAGGATAGGATAGAGGATAGGATAGGATAGAGGATAGGATAGGATAGAGGATAGGATAGGATAGAGGATAGGATAGGATAGAGGATAGGATAGGATAGAGGATAGGATAGGATAGAGGATAGGATAGGATAGAGGATAGGATAGGATAGAGGATAGGATAGGATAGAGGATAGGATAGGATAGAGGATAGGATAGGATAGAGGATAGGATAGGATAGAGGATAGGATAGGATAGAGGATAGGATACGATAGAGGATAGGATAGGATAGAGGATAGGATAGGGGATTGGATAGGACAGAGGATAGGATAGGATAGAGGATAGGATCGGATAGAGGATAGGATAGGTGATTGGATAGGATAGAGGATAGGATAGGATAGAGAATAGGATAGGAAAGAGGATAGGATAGGATAGAGGATAGGATAGGATAGAGGATAGGATAGGATAGAGGATAGGATAGGATAGAGGATAGGATAGGATAGCGGATAGGATAGCGGATAGGATAGGATAGGGGATAGGATAGGATAGAGGATAGGATAGGATAGAGGATAGGATACGATAGAGGATAGGATAGGATAGAGGATAGGATAGGGGATTGGATAGGACAGAGGATAGGATAGGATAGAGGATAGGATCGGATAGAGGATAGGATAGGTGATTGGATAGGACAGAGGATAGGATAGGATAGAGAATAGGATAGGATAGAGGATAGGATAGGATAGAGGATAGGATAGGATAGAGGATACGATAGGATAGAGGAAAGGATAGAGGATAGGATAGGATAGATGATAGGATAGGATAGAGGATAGGATAGGATAGAGGATAGGATAGGATAGAGGATAGGATAGGATAGAGGATAGGATATAATAGAGGATAGGATAGGATAGAGGATAGGATAGGATAGAGGATAGGATAGGATAGAGGATAGGATAGGATAGAGGATAGGATAGGATAGAGGATAGGATAGGATAGAGGATAGGATAGGATAGAGGATAGGATAGGATAGAGGATAGGATAGGATAGAGGATAGGATAGGATAGAGGATAGGATAGGATAGAGGATAGGATAGGATAGAGGATAGGATAGAGGATAGGATAGGATAGAGGATAGGATAGGATAGAGGATAGGATAGGATAGAGGATAGGATAGGATAGAGGATAGGATAGGATAGAGGATAGGATAGGATAGAGGATAGGATAGGATAGAGGATAGGATAGGATAGAGGATAGGATAGGATAGAGGATAGGATAGGATAGAGGATAGGATAGGATAGAGGATAGGATAGGATAGAGGATAGGATAGGATAGAGGATAGGATAGGATAGAGGATAGGATAGGATAGAGCATAGGATAGGATAGAGGATAGGATAGGATAGAGGATAGGATAGGATAGAGGATAGGATAGGATAGAGGATTGGATAGGATAGAGGATAGGATAGGATAGAGGATAGGATAGGATAGAGGATAGGATAGAGGATAGGATAGGATAGAGGATAGGATAGGATAGAGGATAGGATAGGATAGAGGATAGGATAGGATAGAGGATAGGATAGGATAGAGGATAGGATAGGATAGAGGATAGGATAGGATAGAGGATAGGATAGGATAGAGGATAGGATAGGATAGAGGATAGGATAGGATAGAGGATAGGATAGGATAGAGGATAGGATAGGATAGAGGATAGGATAGGATAGAGGATAGGATAGGATAGAGGATAGGATAGGATAGAGGATAGGATAGGATAGAGGATAGAGGATAGGATAGGATAGAGGATAGGATAGGATAGAGGATAGGATAGGATAGAGGATAGGATAGGATAGAGGATAGGATAGGATAGAGGATAGGATAGGATAGAGGATAGGATAGGATAGAGGATAGGATAGGATAGCGGATAGGATAGCGGATAGGATAGCGGACAGGATAGGATAGAAGATAGGATAGGATAGAGGATTGGATAGAATACAGGATTTCATTGAGGATAGGATAGGATAGAGGATAGGATAGGATAGAGGATAGGATAGAGGATAGGATAGGATAGAGGATAGGATAGGATAGAGGATAGGATAGGATAGAGGATAGGATAGGATAGAGGATAGGATAGGATAGAGGATAGGATAGGATAGAGGATAGGATAGGATAGAGGATTGGATAGGATAGAGGATAGGATAGGATAGAGGATAGGATAGGATAGAGGATAGGATAGAGGATAGGATAGGATAGAGGATAGGATAGGATAGAGGATAGGATAGGATAGAGGATAGGATAGGATAGAGGATAGGATAGGATAGAGGATAGGATAGGATAGAGGATAGGATAGGATAGAGGATAGGATAGGATAGAGGATAGGATAGGATAGAGGATAGGATAGGATAGAGGATAGGATAGGATAGAGGATAGGATAGGATAGAGGATAGGATAGGATAGAGGATAGGATAGGATAGAGGATAGGATAGGATAGAGGATAGGATAGGATAGAGGATAGGATAGGATAGAGGATAGGATAGGATAGAGGATAGAGGATAGGATAGGATAGAGGATAGGATAGGATAGAGGATAGGATAGGATAGAGGATAGGATAGGATAGAGGATAGGATAGGATAGAGGATAGGATAGGATAGAGGATAGGATAGGATAGAGGATAGGATAGGATAGCGGATAGGATAGCGGATAGGATAGCGGACAGGATAGGATAGAGGATAGGATAGGATAGAGGATTGGATAGAATACAGGATTTCATTGAGGATAGGATAGGATAGAGGATAGGATAGGATAGAGGATAGGATATAATAGAGGATAGGATAGGATAGAGGATAGGATAGGATAGAGGATAGGATAGGATAGAGGATAGGATAGGATAGAGGATAGGATAGGATAGAGGATAGGATATAATAGAGGATAGGATCCGATAGAGGATAGGATAGGGGATTCGTTGGATAGAGGATAGGATAGGATAGAGGATAGGATAAGATAGCGGATAGGATAGGATAGAGTATAGAATAGGATAGAGGATAGGATAGGACAGAGGATAGGATAGGATAGAGGATAGGATAGGATAGAGGATCGGATAGGATAGAGTATAGAGTAGGATAGAGGATAGGATAGGATAGAGGATAGGATAGGATTCAGGATAGGATAGGATAGATGATAAGATAGGATAGAGCATCGGATAGGTGATTGGATAGAGAATAGGATAGGATAGAGCATAGGATAAGATAGAGGATAGGATAGGATAGAGGATAGGATAGGATAGGGGATATTATAGGATAGAGGATAGGATAGGATAGCGGATAGGATAGCGGATAGGATAGCGGACAGGATAGGATAGAGGATAGGATAGGATAGAGGATTGGATAGAATACAGGATTTCATTGAGGATAGGATAGGATAGAGGATAGGATAGGATAGAGGATAGGATAGGATAGAGGATAGGATAGGATAGAGGATTGGATAGAATAGAGGACAGGAGACGATAGAGGATAGGATAGGATAGAGGATAGGATCGAACTGAGGATAGGATAGGGGATTGGATTGGATAGAGGATAGGATAGGATAGGCGATAGGATAGGGGATTGGATAGAATAGAGGACAGGAGACGATAGAGGATAGGATAGGATAGAGGATAGGATAGGATAGAGGATAGGATAGGATAGAGGATAGGATAGGATAGAGGATAGGATAGGATAGAGGATAGGATAGGATAGAGGATAGGATAGGATAGAGGATAGGATAGGATAGAGGATAGGATAGGATAGAGGATAGGATAGGATAGAGGATAGGATAGGATAGAGGATAGGATAGGATAGAGGATAGGATAGGATAGAGGATAGGATAGGATAGAGGATAGGATAGGATAGAGGATAGGATAGGATAGAGGATAGGATAGGATAGAGGATAGGATAGGATAGAGGATAGGATAGGATAGAGGATAGGATAGGATAGAGGATAGGATAGGATAGAGGATAGGATAGGATAGAGGATAGGATAGGATAGAGGATAGGATAGAGGATAGGATAGGATAGAGGATAGGATAGGATAGAGGATAGGATAGGATAGAGGATAGGATAGGATAGAGGATAGGATAGGATAGAGGATAGGATAGGATAGAGGATAGGATAGGATAGAGGATAGGATAGGATAGAGGATAGGATAGGATAGAGGATAGGATAGGATAGAGGATAGGATAGGATAGAGGATAGGATAGGATAGAGGATAGGATAGGATAGAGGATAGGATAGGATAGAGCATAGGATAGGATAGAGGATAGGATAGGATAGAGGATAGGATAGGATAGAGGATAGGATATAATAGAGGATAGGATAGGATAGAGGATAGGATAGGATAGAGGATAGGATAGGATAGAGGATAGGATAGGATAGAGGATAGGATAGGATAGAGGATAGGATATAATAGAGGATAGGATCCGATAGAGGATAGGATAGGGGATTCGTTGGATAGAGGATAGGATAGGATAGAGGATAGGATAAGATAGCGGATAGGATAGGATAGAGTATAGAATAGGATAGAGGATAGGATAGGACAGAGGATAGGATAGGATAGAGGATAGGATAGGATAGAGGATCGGATAGGATAGAGTATAGAGTAGGATAGAGGATAGGATAGGATAGAGGATAGGATAGGATTCAGGATAGGATAGGATAGATGATAAGATAGGATAGAGCATCGGATAGGTGATTGGATAGAGAATAGGATAGGATAGAGCATAGGATAAGATAGAGGATAGGATAGGATAGAGGATAGGATAGGATAGGGGATATTATAGGATAGAGGATAGGATAGGATAGCGGATAGGATAGCGGATAGGATAGCGGACAGGATAGGATAGAGGATAGGATAGGATAGAGGATTGGATAGAATACAGGATTTCATTGAGGATAGGATAGGATAGAGGATAGGATAGGATAGAGGATAGGATAGGATAGAGGATAGGATAGGATAGAGGATTGGATAGAATAGAGGACAGGAGACGATAGAGGATAGGATAGGATAGAGGATAGGATCGAACTGAGGATAGGATAGGGGATTGGATTGGATAGAGGATAGGATAGGATAGGCGATAGGATAGGGGATTGGATAGAATAGAGGACAGGAGACGATAGAGGATAGGATAGGATAGAGGATAGGATAGGATAGAGGATAGGATAGGATAGAGGATAGGATAGGATAGAGGATAGGATAGGATAGAGGATAGGATAGGATAGAGGATAGGATAGGATAGAGGATAGGATAGGATAGAGGATAGGATAGGATAGAGGATAGGATAGGATAGAGGATAGGATAGGATAGAGGATAGGATAGGATAGAGGATAGGATAGGATAGAGGATAGGATAGGATAGAGGATAGGATAGGATAGAGGATAGGATAGGATAGAGGATAGGATAGGATAGAGGATAGGATAGGATAGAGGATAGGATAGGATAGAGGATAGGATAGGATAGAGGATAGAGGATAGGATAGGATAGAGGATAGGATAGGATAGAGGATAGGATAGGATAGAGGATAGGATAGGATAGAGGATAGGATAGGATAGAGGATAGGATAGGATAGAGGATAGGATAGGATAGCGGATAGTATAGCGGATAGGATAGCGGACAGGATAGGATAGAGGATAGGATAGGATAGAGGATTGGATAGAATACAGGATTTCATTGAGGATAGGATAGGATAGAGGATAGGATAGGATAGAGGATAGGATATAATAGAGGATAGGATAGGATAGAGGATAGGATAGGATAGAGGATAGGATAGGATAGAGGATAGGATAGGATAGAGGATAGGATAGGATAGAGGATAGGATATAATAGAGGATAGGATCCGATAGAGGATAGGATAGGGGATTCGTTGGATAGAGGATAGGATAGGATAGAGGATAGGATAAGATAGCGGATAGGATAGGATAGAGTATAGAATAGGATAGAGGATAGGATAGGACAGAGGATAGGATAGGATAGAGGATAGGATAGGATAGAGGATCGGATAGGATAGAGTATAGAGTAGGATAGAGGATAGGATAGGATAGAGGATAGGATAGGATTCAGGATAGGATAGGATAGATGATAAGATAGGATAGAGCATCGGATAGGGGATTGGATAGAGAATAGGATAGGATAGAGCATAGGATAAGATAGAGGATAGGATAGGATAGAGGATAGGATAGGATAGAGGATATTATAGGATAGAGGATAGGATAGGATAGCGGATAGGATAGCGGATAGGATAGCGGACAGGATAGGATAGAGGATAGGATAGGATAGAGGATTGGATAGAATACAGGATTTCATTGAGGATAGGATAGGATAGAGGATAGGATAGGATAGAGGATAGGATAGGATAGAGGATAGGATAGGATAGAGGATTGGATAGAATAGAGGACAGGTGACGATAGAGGATAGGATAGGATAGAGGATAGGATCGAACTGAGGATAGGATAGGGGATTGGATTGGATAGAGGATAGGATAGGATAGGCGATAGGATAGGGGATTGGATAGAATAGAGGACAGGAGACGATAGAGGATAGGATAGGATAGAGGATAGGATAGGATAGAGGATAGGATAGGATAGAGGATAGGATAGGATAGAGGATAGGATAGGATAGAGGATAGGATAGGATAGAGGATAGGATAGGATAGAGGATAGGATAGGATAGAGGATAGGATAGGATAGAGGATAGGATAGGATAGAGGATAGGATAGGATAGAGGATAGGATAGGATAGAGGATAGGATAGGATAGAGGATAGGATAGGATAGAGGATAGGATAGGATAGAGGATAGGATAGGATAGAGGATAGGATAGGATAGAGGATAGGATAGGATAGAGGATAGGATAGGATAGAGGATAGGATAGGATAGAGGATAGGATAGGATAGAGGATAGGATAGGATAGAGGATAGGATAGGATAGAGGATAGGATAGGATAGAGGATAGGATAGGATAGAGGATAGGATAGGATAGAGGATAGGATAGGATAGAGGATAGGATAGGATAGAGGATAGGATAGGATAGAGGATAGGATAGGATAGAGGATAGGATAGGATAGAGGATAGGATAGGATAGAGGATAGGATAGGATAGAGGATAGGATAGGATAGAGGATAGGATAGGATAGAGGATAGGATAGAGGATAGGATAGGATAGAGGATAGGATAGGATAGAGGATAGGATAGGATAGAGGATAGGATAGGATAGAGGATAGGATAGGATAGAGGATAGGATAGGATAGAGGATAGGATAGGATAGAGGATAGGATAGGATAGAGGATAGGATAGGATAGAGGATAGGATAGGATAGAGGATAGGATAGGATAGAGGATAGGATAGGATAGAGGATAGGATAGGATAGAGGATAGGATAGGATAGAGCATAGGATAGGATAGAGGATAGGATAGGATAGAGGATAGGATAGGATAGAGGATAGGATATAATAGAGGATAGGATAGGATAGAGGATAGGATAGGATAGAGGATAGGATAGGATAGAGGATAGGATAGGATAGAGGATAGGATAGGATAGAGGATAGGATATAATAGAGGATAGGATCCGATAGAGGATAGGATAGGGGATTCGTTGGATAGAGGATAGGATAGGATAGAGGATAGGATAAGATAGCGGATAGGATAGGATAGAGTATAGAATAGGATAGAGGATAGGATAGGACAGAGGATAGGATAGGATAGAGGATAGGATAGGATAGAGGATCGGATAGGATAGAGTATAGAGTAGGATAGAGGATAGGATAGGATAGAGGATAGGATAGGATTCAGGATAGGATAGGATAGATGATAAGATAGGATAGAGCATCGGATAGGTGATTGGATAGAGAATAGGATAGGATAGAGCATAGGATAAGATAGAGGATAGGATAGGATAGAGGATAGGATAGGATAGGGGATATTATAGGATAGAGGATAGGATAGGATAGCGGATAGGATAGCGGATAGGATAGCGGACAGGATAGGATAGAGGATAGGATAGGATAGAGGATTGGATAGAATACAGGATTTCATTGAGGATAGGATAGGATAGAGGATAGGATAGGATAGAGGATAGGATAGGATAGAGGATAGGATAGGATAGAGGATTGGATAGAATAGAGGACAGGAGACGATAGAGGATAGGATAGGATAGAGGATAGGATCGAACTGAGGATAGGATAGGGGATTGGATTGGATAGAGGATAGGATAGGATAGGCGATAGGATAGGGGATTGGATAGAATAGAGGACAGGAGACGATAGAGGATAGGATAGGATAGAGGATAGGATAGGATAGAGGATAGGATAGGATAGAGGATAGGATAGGATAGAGGATAGGATAGGATAGAGGATAGGATAGGATAGAGGATAGGATAGGATAGAGGATAGGATAGGATAGAGGATAGGATAGGATAGAGGATAGGATAGGATAGAGGATAGGATAGGATAGAGGATAGGATAGGATAGAGGATAGGATAGGATAGAGGATAGGATAGGATAGAGGATAGGATAGGATAGAGGATAGGATAGGATAGAGGATAGGATAGGATAGAGGATAGGATAGGATAGAGGATAGGATAGGATAGAGGATAGGATAGGATAGAGGATAGAGGATAGGATAGGATAGAGGATAGGATAGGATAGAGGATAGGATAGGATAGAGGATAGGATAGGATAGAGGATAGGATAGGATAGAGGATAGGATAGGATAGAGGATAGGATAGGATAGCGGATAGGATAGCGGATAGGATAGCGGACAGGATAGGATAGAGGATAGGATAGGATAGAGGATTGGATAGAATACAGGATTTCATTGAGGATAGGATAGGATAGAGGATAGGATAGGATAGAGGATAGGATATAATAGAGGATAGGATAGGATAGAGGATAGGATAGGATAGAGGATAGGATAGGATAGAGGATAGGATAGGATAGAGGATAGGATAGGATAGAGGATAGGATATAATAGAGGATAGGATCCGATAGAGGATAGGATAGGGGATTCGTTGGATAGAGGATAGGATAGGATAGAGGATAGGATAAGATAGCGGATAGGATAGGATAGAGTATAGAATAGGATAGAGGATAGGATAGGACAGAGGATAGGATAGGATAGAGGATAGGATAGGATAGAGGATCGGATAGGATAGAGTATAGAGTAGGATAGAGGATAGGATAGGATAGAGGATAGGATAGGATTCAGGATAGGATAGGATAGATGATAAGATAGGATAGAGCATCGGATAGGGGATTGGATAGAGAATAGGATAGGATAGAGCATAGGATAAGATAGAGGATAGGATAGGATAGAGGATAGGATAGGATAGAGGATATTATAGGATAGAGGATAGGATAGGATAGCGGATAGGATAGCGGATAGGATAGCGGACAGGATAGGATAGAGGATAGGATAGGATAGAGGATTGGATAGAATACAGGATTTCATTGAGGATAGGATAGGATAGAGGATAGGATAGGATAGAGGATAGGATAGGATAGAGGATAGGATAGGATAGAGGATTGGATAGAATAGAGGACAGGTGACGATAGAGGATAGGATAGGATAGAGGATAGGATCGAACTGAGGATAGGATAGGGGATTGGATTGGATAGAGGATAGGATAGGATAGGCGATAGGATAGGGGATTGGATAGAATAGAGGACAGGAGACGATAGAGGATAGGATAGGATAGAGGATAGGATAGGATAGAGGATAGGATAGGATAGAGGATAGGATAGGATAGAGGATAGGATAGGATAGAGGATAGGATAGGATAGAGGATAGGATAGGATAGAGGATAGGATAGGATAGAGGATAGGATAGGATAGAGGATAGGATAGGATAGAGGATAGGATAGGATAGAGGATAGGATAGGATAGAGGATAGGATAGGATAGAGGATAGGATAGGATAGAGGATAGGATAGGATAGAGGATAGGATAGGATAGAGGATAGGATAGGATAGAGGATAGGATAGGATAGAGGATAGGATAGGATAGAGGATAGGATAGGATAGAGGATAGGATAGGATAGAGGATAGGATAGGATAGAGGATAGAGGATAGGATAGGATAGAGGATAGGATAGGATAGAGGATAGGATAGGATAGAGGATAGGATAGGATAGAGGATAGGATAGGATAGAGGATAGGATAGGATAGAGGATAGGATAGGATAGCGGATAGGATAGCGGATAGGATAGCGGACAGGATAGGATAGAGGATAGGATAGGATAGAGGATTGGATAGAATACAGGATTTCATTGAGGATAGGATAGGATAGAGGATAGGATAGGATAGAGGATAGGATATAATAGAGGATAGGATAGGATAGAGGATAGGATAGGATAGAGGATAGGAAAGGATAGAGGATAGGATAGGATAGAGGATAGGATAGGATAGAGGATAGGATATAATAGAGGATAGGATCCGATAGAGGATAGGATAGGGGATTCGTTGGATAGAGGATAGGATAGGATAGAGGATAGGATAAGATAGCGGATAGGATAGGATAGAGTATAGAATAGGATAGAGGATAGGATAGGACAGAGGATAGGATAGGATAGAGGATAGGATAGGATAGAGGATCGGATAGGATAGAGTATAGAGTAGGATAGAGGATAGGATAGGATAGAGGATAGGATAGGATTCAGGATAGGATAGGATAGATGATAAGATAGGATAGAGCATCGGATAGGGGATTGGATAGAGAATAGGATAGGATAGAGCATAGGATAAGATAGAGGATAGGATAGGATAGAGGATAGGATAGGATAGGGGTTATTATAGGATAGAGGATAGGATAGGATAGCGGATAGGATAGCGGATAGGATAGCGGACAGGATAGGATAGAGGATAGGATAGGATAGAGGATTGGATAGAATACAGGATTTCATTCAGGATAGGATAGGATACAGGATAGGATAGGATAGAGGATAGGATAGGGGATTGGATAGAATAGAGGACAGGAGACGATAGAGGATAGGATAGGATAGAGGATAGGATCGGATAGAGGATAGGATAGGATAGAGGATAGGATAGGATAGAGGATAGGATAGGATAGAGGATAGGATAGGATAGAGGATAGGATAGGATAGAGGATAGGATAGGATAGAGGATAGGATAGGATAGAGGATAGGATAGGACAGAGGATAGGATCGGATAGAGGATAGGATAGGATAGAGGATAGGATAGGATAGGATAGAGGATAGGATAGGATAGAGGTTAGGATAGAGGATAGGATAGGATAGAGGATAGGATAGGATAGAGGATAGGATAGGATAGAGGATAGGATAGGGGATTTGATAGGATAGAGGATAGGATAGGTTAGAGGATAGGATAGGATAGAGGATAGGATAGGATAGAGGATAGGATAGGGTAGAGGATAGGATAGTATACATGATAGGATAGGATACAGGATAGGATAGGATAGAGGATAGGATAGGATAGAGGATAGGATAGGATAGAGGATAGGATAGGATAGAGGATAGGATAGGATAGGATAGGATAGGATAGAGGATAGGATAGGGGATTTGATAGGATAGAGGATAGGATAGGATAGAGGATAGGATAGGATAGAGGATAGGATAGGATACATGATAGGATAGGATACAGGATAGGATAGGATAGAGGATAGGATAGGGGATTTGATAGGATAGAGGATAGGATAGGATAGAGGATAGGATAGGATGGAGGATAGGATAGGATAGAGGATAGGATAGGATAGAGGATAGGATAGTATACATGATAGGATAGGATACAGGATAGGATAGGATAGAGGATAGGATAGGATAGAGGATAGGATAGGATAGAGGATAGGATAGGATAGAGGATAGGATAGGATAGAGGATAGGATAGGATAGAGGATAGGATAGGATAGAGGATAGGATAGGATAGAGGATAGGATAGGATAGAGGATAGGATAGGATAGAGGATAGGATAGGATAGAGGATAGGATAGGATAGAGGATAGGATAGGGTAGAGGATAGGATAGGATAGAGGATAGGATAGGATAGAGGATAGGATAGGATAGGATAGGATAGGATAGAGGATAGGATAGGATAGAGGATAGGATAGGGTAGAGGATAGGATAGGATAGAGGATAGGATAGGATAGAGGATAGGATAGGATAGGATAGGATAGGATAGAGGATAGGATAGGATAGAGGATAGGATAGGGGATTTGATAGGATAGAGGATAGGATAGGATAGAGGATAGGATAGGATAGAGGATAGGATAGGATAGAGGATAGGATAGGATACATGATAGGATAGGATACAGGATAGGATAGGATAGAGGATAGGATAGGGGATTTGATAGGATAGAGGATAGGATAGGATAGAGGATAGGATAGGATAGAGGATAGGATAGGATAGAGGATAGGATAGTATACATGATAGGATAGGATACAGGATAGGATAGGATAGAGGATAGGATAGGATAGAGGATAGGATAGGATAGGATAGAGGATAGGATAGGGGATTTGATAGGATAGAGGATAGGATAGGATAGAGGATAGGATAGGATAGAGGATAGGATAGGATAGAGGATAGGATAGGATACATGATAGGATAGGATACAGGATAGGATAGGATAGAGGATAGGATAGGGGATTTGATAGGATAGAGGATAGGATAGGATAGAGGATAGGATAGGATAGAGGATAGGATAGGATAGAGGATAGGATAGTATACATGATAGGATAGGATACAGGATAGGATAGGATAGAGGATAGGATAGGATAGAGGATAGGATAGGATAGAGGATAGGATAGGATAGAGGATAGGATAGGATAGAGCATCGGATAGGGGATTGGATAGAGAATAGGATAGGATAGAGCATAGGATAAGATAGAGGATAGGATAGGATAGAGGATAGGATAGGATAGGGGTTATTATAGGATAGAGGATAGGATAGGATAGCGGATAGGATAGCGGATAGGATAGCGGACAGGATAGGATAGAGGATAGGATAGGATAGAGGATTGGATAGAATACAGGATTTCATTGAGGATAGGATAGGATACAGGATAGGATAGGATAGAGGATAGGATAGGGGATTGGATAGAATAGAGGACAGGAGACGATAGAGGATAGGATAGGATAGAGGATAGGATCGGATAGAGGATAGGATAGGATAGAGGATAGGATAGGATAGAGGATAGGATAGGATAGAGGATAGGATAGGATAGAGGATAGGATAGGACAGAGGATAGGATCGGATAGAGGATAGGATAGGATAGAGGATAGGATAGGATAGGATAGAGGATAGGATAGGATAGAGGTTAGGATAGAGGATAGGATAGGATAGAGGATAGGATAGGATAGAGGATAGGATAGGATAGAGGATAGGATAGGGGATTTGATAGGATAGAGGATAGGATAGGTTAGAGGATAGGATAGGATAGAGGATAGGATAGGATAGAGGATAGGATAGGGTAGAGTATAGGATAGGATAGAGGATAGGATATGATAGAGGATAGGATCGGATAGAGGATAGGATAGGGTAGAGGATAGGATAGGATAGAGGATAGGATAGGATAGAGGATAGGATAGGATAGGATAGGATAGGATAGAGGATAGGATAGGGGATTTGATAGGATAGAGGATAGGATAGGATAGAGGATAGGATAGGATAGAGGATAGGATAGGATAGAGGATAGGATAGGATACATGATAGGATAGGATACAGGATAGGATAGGATAGAGGATAGGATAGGGGATTTGATAGGATAGAGGATAGGATAGGATAGAGGATAGGATAGGATGGAGGATAGGATAGGATAGAGGATAGGATAGGATAGAGGATAGGATAGTATACATGATAGGATAGGATACAGGATAGGATAGGATAGAGGATAGGATAGGATAGAGGATAGGATAGGATAGAGGATAGGATAGGATAGAGGATAGGATAGGATAGAGGATAGGATAGGATAGAGGATAGGATAGGATAGAGGATAGGATAGGATAGAGGATAGGATAGGATAGAGGATAGGATAGGATAGGATAGGATAGGATAGAGGATAGGATAGGATAGAGGATAGGATAGGGTAGAGGATAGGATAGGATAGAGGATAGGATAGGATAGAGGATAGGATAGGATAGGATAGGATAGGATAGAGGATAGGATAGGATAGAGGATAGGATAGGGGATTTGATAGGATAGAGGATAGGATAGGATAGAGGATAGGATAGGATAGAGGATAGGATAGGATAGAGGATAGGATAGGATACATGATAGGATAGGATACAGGATAGGATAGGATAGAGGATAGGATAGGGGATTTGATAGGATAGAGGATAGGATAGGATAGAGGATAGGATAGGATAGAGGATAGGATAGGATAGAGGATAGGATAGTATACATGATAGGATAGGATACAGGATAGGATAGGATAGAGGATAGGATAGGATAGAGGATAGGATAGGATAGAGGATAGGATAGGATAGAGGATAGGATAGGATAGAGGATAGGATAGGATAGAGGATAGGATAGGATAGAGGATAGGATAGGATAGAGGATAGGATAGGATAGAGGATAGGATAGGATAGAGGATAGGATAGGATAGAGGATAGGATAGGATAGAGGATAGGATAGAGGATAGGATAGAGGATAGGATAGGATAGAGGATAGGATAATATTGAGGATAGGATAGGATAGAGGATAGGATAGGATAGGATAGAGGATAGGATAGGATACAGGATAGGATAGGATAGAGGATAGGACAGGGGATTTGATAGGATAGAGGATAGGATAGGATAGAAGATAGGATAGGATAGAGGATAGTATAGGATAGAGGATAGCATAGGATAGAGGATAGGATAGGATAGAGGATAGGATAGGATAGAGGATAGGATACGATAGAGGCTAGGATAGGATAGAGGATAGGATCGGATAGAGGATGGGATAGGATAGAGGATAGGATAGGATAGAGGATAGGATAGGATAGAGGATAGGATAGGATAGAGGATAGGATGGGATAGAATAGAGGATAGGATAGGATAGAGGATAGGATAGGATAGAGGATAGGATAGGATAGAGGATAGGATAGAGGATAGGATAGAGGATAGGATAGGATAGAGGATAGGATAGGATTGAGGATAGGATAGGATAGAGGATAGGATAGGATAGGATAGAGGATAGGATAGGATACAGGATAGGATAGGATAGAGGATAGGATCGGATAGAATAGAGGATAGGATAGGATAGAGGATAGGATAGGATAGAGGATAGGATAGGATAGAGGATAGGATAGAGGATAGGATAGAGGATAGGATAGAGGATAGGATAGGATAGAGGATAGGATAGGATTGAGGATAGGATAGGATAGAGGATAGGATAGGATAGAGGATAGGATAGGATAGAGGATAGGATAGGATAGAGGATAGGATAGGATTGAGGATAGGATAGGATAGAGGATAGGATAGGATAGAGGATAGGATAGGATAGAGGATAGGATAGGATAGAGGATAGGATAGAGGATAGGATAGAGGATAGGATAGAGGATAGGATAGAGGATAGGATAGAGGATAGGATAGAGGATAGGATAGAGGATAGGATAGAGGATAGGATAGAGGATAGGATAGGATAGAGGATAGAGGATAGGATAGGATTGAGGATAGGATAGGATAGAGGATAGGATAGGGTAGAGGATAGGATAGGATAGAGGATAGGATAGGATAGAGGATAGGATAGGATAGGATAGGATAGGATAGAGGATAGGATAGGATAGAGGATAGGATAGGGGATTTGATAGGATAGAGGATAGGATAGGATAGAGGATAGGATAGGATAGAGGATAGGATAGGATAGAGGATAGGATAGGATACATGATAGGATAGGATACAGGAAAGGATAGGATAGAGGATAGGATAGGGGATTTGATAGGATAGAGGATAGGATAGGATAGAGGATAGGATAGGATAGAGGATAGGATAGGATAGAGGATAGGATAGTATACATGATAGGATAGGATACAGGATAGGATAGGATAGAGGATAGGATAGGATAGAGGATAGGATAGGATAGAGGATAGGATAGGATAGAGGATAGGATAGGATAGAGCATCGGATAGGGGATTGGATAGAGAATAGGATAGGATAGAGCATAGGATAAGATAGAGGATAGGATAGGATAGAGGATAGGATAGGATAGGGGTTATTATAGGATAGAGGATAGGATAGGATAGCGGATAGGATAGCGGATAGGATAGCGGACAGGATAGGATAGAGGATAGGATAGGATAGAGGATTGGATAGAATACAGGATTTCATTGAGGATAGGATAGGATACAGGATAGGATAGGATAGAGGATAGGATAGGGGATTGGATAGAATAGAGGATAGGATAGGATAGAAGATAGGATAGGATAGAGGATAGTATAGGATAGAGGATAGCATAGGATAGAGGATAGGATAGGATAGAGGATAGGATAGGATAGAGGATAGGATACGATAGAGGCTAGGATAGGATAGAGGATAGGATCGGATAGAGGATGGGATAGGATAGAGGATAGGATAGGATAGAGGATAGGATAGGATAGAGGATAGGATAGGATAGAGGATAGGATGGGATAGAATAGAGGATAGGATAGGATAGAGGATAGGATAGGATAGAGGATAGGATAGGATAGAGGATAGGATAGAGGATAGGATAGAGGATAGGATAGGATAGAGGATAGGATAGGATTGAGGATAGGATAGGATAGAGGATAGGATAGGATAGGATAGAGGATAGGATAGGATACAGGATAGGATAGGATAGAGGATAGGATCGGATAGAATAGAGGATAGGATAGGATAGAGGATAGGATAGGATAGAGGATAGGATAGGATAGAGGATAGGATAGAGGATAGGATAGAGGATAGGATAGAGGATAGGATAGGATAGAGGATAGGATAGGATTGAGGATAGGATAGGATAGAGGATAGGATAGGATAGAGGATAGGATAGGATAGAGGATAGGATAGGATAGAGGATAGGATAGGATTGAGGATAGGATAGGATAGAGGATAGGATAGGATAGAGGATAGGATAGGATAGAGGATAGGATAGGATAGAGGATAGGATAGAGGATAGGATAGAGGATAGGATAGAGGATAGGATAGAGGATAGGATAGAGGATAGGATAGAGGATAGGATAGAGGATAGGATAGAGGATAGGATAGAGGATAGGATAGGATAGAGGATAGAGGATAGGATAGGATTGAGGATAGGATAGGATAGAGGATAGGATAGGGTAGAGGATAGGATAGGATAGAGGATAGGATAGGATAGAGGATAGGATAGGATAGGATAGGATAGGATAGAGGATAGGATAGGATAGAGGATAGGATAGGGGATTTGATAGGATAGAGGATAGGATAGGATAGAGGATAGGATAGGATAGAGGATAGGATAGGATAGAGGATAGGATAGGATACATGATAGGATAGGATACAGGAAAGGATAGGATAGAGGATAGGATAGGGGATTTGATAGGATAGAGGATAGGATAGGATAGAGGATAGGATAGGATAGAGGATAGGATAGGATAGAGGATAGGATAGTATACATGATAGGATAGGATACAGGATAGGATAGGATAGAGGATAGGATAGGATAGAGGATAGGATAGGATAGAGGATAGGATAGGATAGAGGATAGGATAGGATAGAGCATCGGATAGGGGATTGGATAGAGAATAGGATAGGATAGAGCATAGGATAAGATAGAGGATAGGATAGGATAGAGGATAGGATAGGATAGGGGTTATTATAGGATAGAGGATAGGATAGGATAGCGGATAGGATAGCGGATAGGATAGCGGACAGGATAGGATAGAGGATAGGATAGGATAGAGGATTGGATAGAATACAGGATTTCATTGAGGATAGGATAGGATACAGGATAGGATAGGATAGAGGATAGGATAGGGGATTGGATAGAATAGAGGACAGGAGACGATAGAGGATAGGATAGGATAGAGGATAGGATCGGATAGAGGATAGGATAGGATAGAGGATAGGATAGGATAGAGGATAGGATAGGATAGAGGATAGGATAGGATAGAGGATAGGATAGGACAGAGGATAGGATCGGATAGAGGATAGGATAGGATAGAGGATAGGATAGGATAGGATAGAGGATAGGATAGGATAGAGGTTAGGATAGAGGATAGGATAGGATAGAGGATAGGATAGGATAGAGGATAGGATAGGATAGAGGATTGGATAGGATAGAGGATAGGATAGGATAGAGGATAGGATAGGATAGAGGATAGGATAGGATAGAGGATAGGATAGGATAGAGGATAGGATAGGATAGAGGATAGGATAGGATAGAGGATAGGATAGGATAGAGGATAGGATAGGATAGAGGATAGGATAGGATAGAGGATAGGATAGGATAGAGGATAGGATAGGATAGAGGATAGGATAGGATAGAGGATAGGATAGGATAGAGGATAGGATAGGATAGAGGATAGAGGATAGGATAGGATAGAGGATAGGATAGGATAGAGGATAGGATAGGATAGAGGATAGGATAGGATAGAGGATAGGATAGGATAGAGGATAGGATAGGATAGAGGATAGGATAGGATAGAGGATAGGATAGGATAGCGGATAGGATAGCGGATAGGATAGCGGACAGGATAGGATAGAGGATAGGATAGGATAGAGGATTGGATAGAATACAGGATTTCATTGAGGATAGGATAGGATAGAGGATAGGATAGGATAGAGGATAGGATATAATAGAGGATAGGATAGGATAGAGGATAGGATAGGATAGAGGATAGGATAGGATAGAGGATAGGATAGGATAGAGGATAGGATAGGATAGAGGATAGGATATAATAGAGGATAGGATCCGATAGAGGATAGGATAGGGGATTCGTTGGATAGAGGATAGGATAGGATAGAGGATAGGATAAGATAGCGGATAGGATAGGATAGAGTATAGAATAGGATAGAGGATAGGATAGGACAGAGGATAGGATAGGATAGAGGATAGGATAGGATAGAGGATCGGATAGGATAGAGTATAGAGTAGGATAGAGGATAGGATAGGATAGAGGATAGGATAGGATTCAGGATAGGATAGGATAGATGATAAGATAGGATAGAGCATCGGATAGGTGATTGGATAGAGAATAGGATAGGATAGAGCATAGGATAAGATAGAGGATAGGATAGGATAGAGGATAGGATAGGATAGGGGATATTATAGGATAGAGGATAGGATAGGATAGCGGATAGGATAGCGGATAGGATAGCGGACAGGATAGGATAGAGGATAGGATAGGATAGAGGATTGGATAGAATACAGGATTTCATTGAGGATAGGATAGGATAGAGGATAGGATAGGATAGAGGATAGGATAGGATAGAGGATAGGATAGGATAGAGGATTGGATAGAATAGAGGACAGGAGACGATAGAGGATAGGATAGGATAGAGGATAGGATCGAACTGAGGATAGGATAGGGGATTGGATTGGATAGAGGATAGGATAGGATAGGCGATAGGATAGGGGATTGGATAGAATAGAGGACAGGAGACGATAGAGGATAGGATAGGATAGAGGATAGGATAGGATAGAGGATAGGATAGGATAGAGGATAGGATAGGATAGAGGATAGGATAGGATAGAGGATAGGATAGGATAGAGGATAGGATAGGATAGAGGATAGGATAGGATAGAGGATAGGATAGGATAGAGGATAGGATAGGATAGAGGATAGGATAGGATAGAGGATAGGATAGGATAGAGGATAGGATAGGATAGAGGATAGGATAGGATAGAGGATAGGATAGGATAGAGGATAGGATAGGATAGAGGATAGGATAGGATAGAGGATAGGATAGGATAGAGGATAGGATAGGATAGAGGATAGGATAGGATAGAGGATAGGATAGGATAGAGGATAGGATAGGATAGAGGATAGGATAGGATAGAGGATAGGATAGGATAGAGGATAGGATAGGATAGAGGATAGGATAGGATAGAGGATAGGATAGAGGATAGGATAGGATAGAGGATAGGATAGGATAGAGGATAGGATAGGATAGAGGATAGGATAGGATAGAGGATAGGATAGGATAGAGGATAGGATAGGATAGAGGATAGGATAGGATAGAGGATAGGATAGGATAGAGGATAGGATAGGATAGAGGATAGGATAGGATAGAGGATAGGATAGGATAGAGGATAGGATAGGATAGAGGATAGGATAGGATAGAGCATAGGATAGGATAGAGGATAGGATAGGATAGAGGATAGGATAGGATAGAGGATAGGATATAATAGAGGATAGGATAGGATAGAGGATAGGATAGGATAGAGGATAGGATAGGATAGAGGATAGGATAGGATAGAGGATAGGATAGGATAGAGGATAGGATATAATAGAGGATAGGATCCGATAGAGGATAGGATAGGGGATTCGTTGGATAGAGGATAGGATAGGATAGAGGATAGGATAAGATAGCGGATAGGATAGGATAGAGTATAGAATAGGATAGAGGATAGGATAGGACAGAGGATAGGATAGGATAGAGGATAGGATAGGATAGAGGATCGGATAGGATAGAGTATAGAGTAGGATAGAGGATAGGATAGGATAGAGGATAGGATAGGATTCAGGATAGGATAGGATAGATGATAAGATAGGATAGAGCATCGGATAGGTGATTGGATAGAGAATAGGATAGGATAGAGCATAGGATAAGATAGAGGATAGGATAGGATAGAGGATAGGATAGGATAGGGGATATTATAGGATAGAGGATAGGATAGGATAGCGGATAGGATAGCGGATAGGATAGCGGACAGGATAGGATAGAGGATAGGATAGGATAGAGGATTGGATAGAATACAGGATTTCATTGAGGATAGGATAGGATAGAGGATAGGATAGGATAGAGGATAGGATAGGATAGAGGATAGGATAGGATAGAGGATTGGATAGAATAGAGGACAGGAGACGATAGAGGATAGGATAGGATAGAGGATAGGATCGAACTGAGGATAGGATAGGGGATTGGATTGGATAGAGGATAGGATAGGATAGGCGATAGGATAGGGGATTGGATAGAATAGAGGACAGGAGACGATAGAGGATAGGATAGGATAGAGGATAGGATAGGATAGAGGATAGGATAGGATAGAGGATAGGATAGGATAGAGGATAGGATAGGATAGAGGATAGGATAGGATAGAGGATAGGATAGGATAGAGGATAGGATAGGATAGAGGATAGGATAGGATAGAGGATAGGATAGGATAGAGGATAGGATAGGATAGAGGATAGGATAGGATAGAGGATAGGATAGGATAGAGGATAGGATAGGATAGAGGATAGGATAGGATAGAGGATAGGATAGGATAGAGGATAGGATAGGATAGAGGATAGGATAGGATAGAGGATAGGATAGGATAGAGGATAGGATAGGATAGAGGATAGGATAGGATAGAGGATAGGATAGGATAGAGGATAGAGGATAGGATAGGATAGAGGATAGGATAGGATAGAGGATAGGATAGGATAGAGGATAGGATAGGATAGAGGATAGGATAGGATAGAGGATAGGATAGGATAGAGGATAGGATAGGATAGCGGATAGGATAGCGGATAGGATAGCGGACAGGATAGGATAGAGGATAGGATAGGATAGAGGATTGGATAGAATACAGGATTTCATTGAGGATAGGATAGGATAGAGGATAGGATAGGATAGAGGATAGGATATAATAGAGGATAGGATAGGATAGAGGATAGGATAGGATAGAGGATAGGATAGGATAGAGGATAGGATAGGATAGAGGATAGGATAGGATAGAGGATAGGATATAATAGAGGATAGGATCCGATAGAGGATAGGATAGGGGATTCGTTGGATAGAGGATAGGATAGGATAGAGGATAGGATAAGATAGCGGATAGGATAGGATAGAGTATAGAATAGGATAGAGGATAGGATAGGACAGAGGATAGGATAGGATAGAGGATAGGATAGGATAGAGGATCGGATAGGATAGAGTATAGAGTAGGATAGAGGATAGGATAGGATAGAGGATAGGATAGGATTCAGGATAGGATAGGATAGATGATAAGATAGGATAGAGCATCGGATAGGGGATTGGATAGAGAATAGGATAGGATAGAGCATAGGATAAGATAGAGGATAGGATAGGATAGAGGATAGGATAGGATAGAGGATATTATAGGATAGAGGATAGGATAGGATAGCGGATAGGATAGCGGATAGGATAGCGGACAGGATAGGATAGAGGATAGGATAGGATAGAGGATTGGATAGAATACAGGATTTCATTGAGGATAGGATAGGATAGAGGATAGGATAGGATAGAGGATAGGATAGGATAGAGGATAGGATAGGATAGAGGATTGGATAGAATAGAGGACAGGTGACGATAGAGGATAGGATAGGATAGAGGATAGGATCGAACTGAGGATAGGATAGGGGATTGGATTGGATAGAGGATAGGATAGGATAGGCGATAGGATAGGGGATTGGATAGAATAGAGGACAGGAGACGATAGAGGATAGGATAGGATAGAGGATAGGATAGGATAGAGGATAGGATAGGATAGAGGATAGGATAGGATAGAGGATAGGATAGGATAGAGGATAGGATAGGATAGAGGATAGGATAGGATAGAGGATAGGATAGGATAGAGGATAGGATAGGATAGAGGATAGGATAGGATAGAGGATAGGATAGGATAGAGGATAGGATAGGATAGAGGATAGGATAGGATAGAGGATAGGATAGGATAGAGGATAGGATAGGATAGAGGATAGGATAGGATAGAGGATAGGATAGGATAGAGGATAGGATAGGATAGAGGATAGGATAGGATAGAGGATAGGATAGGATAGAGGATAGGATAGGATAGAGGATAGGATAGGATAGAGGATAGGATAGGATAGAGGATAGGATAGGATAGAGGATAGGATAGGATAGAGGATAGGATAGGATAGAGGATAGGATAGGATAGAGGATAGGATAGGATAGAGGATAGGATAGGATAGAGGATAGGATAGGATAGAGGATAGGATAGGATAGAGGATAGGATAGGATAGAGGATAGGATAGGATAGAGGATAGGATAGAGGATAGGATAGGATAGAGGATAGGATAGGATAGAGGATAGGATAGGATAGAGGATAGGATAGGATAGAGGATAGGATAGGATAGAGGATAGGATAGGATAGAGGATAGGATAGGATAGAGGATAGGATAGGATAGAGGATAGGATAGGATAGAGGATAGGATAGGATAGAGGATAGGATAGGATAGAGGATAGGATAGGATAGAGGATAGGATAGGATAGAGGATAGGATAGGATAGAGCATAGGATAGGATAGAGGATAGGATAGGATAGAGGATAGGATAGGATAGAGGATAGGATATAATAGAGGATAGGATAGGATAGAGGATAGGATAGGATAGAGGATAGGATAGGATAGAGGATAGGATAGGATAGAGGATAGGATAGGATAGAGGATAGGATATAATAGAGGATAGGATCCGATAGAGGATAGGATAGGGGATTCGTTGGATAGAGGATAGGATAGGATAGAGGATAGGATAAGATAGCGGATAGGATAGGATAGAGTATAGAATAGGATAGAGGATAGGATAGGACAGAGGATAGGATAGGATAGAGGATAGGATAGGATAGAGGATCGGATAGGATAGAGTATAGAGTAGGATAGAGGATAGGATAGGATAGAGGATAGGATAGGATTCAGGATAGGATAGGATAGATGATAAGATAGGATAGAGCATCGGATAGGTGATTGGATAGAGAATAGGATAGGATAGAGCATAGGATAAGATAGAGGATAGGATAGGATAGAGGATAGGATAGGATAGGGGATATTATAGGATAGAGGATAGGATAGGATAGCGGATAGGATAGCGGATAGGATAGCGGACAGGATAGGATAGAGGATAGGATAGGATAGAGGATTGGATAGAATACAGGATTTCATTGAGGATAGGATAGGATAGAGGATAGGATAGGATAGAGGATAGGATAGGATAGAGGATAGGATAGGATAGAGGATTGGATAGAATAGAGGACAGGAGACGATAGAGGATAGGATAGGATAGAGGATAGGATCGAACTGAGGATAGGATAGGGGATTGGATTGGATAGAGGATAGGATAGGATAGGCGATAGGATAGGGGATTGGATAGAATAGAGGACAGGAGACGATAGAGGATAGGATAGGATAGAGGATAGGATAGGATAGAGGATAGGATAGGATAGAGGATAGGATAGGATAGAGGATAGGATAGGATAGAGGATAGGATAGGATAGAGGATAGGATAGGATAGAGGATAGGATAGGATAGAGGATAGGATAGGATAGAGGATAGGATAGGATAGAGGATAGGATAGGATAGAGGATAGGATAGGATAGAGGATAGGATAGGATAGAGGATAGGATAGGATAGAGGATAGGATAGGATAGAGGATAGGATAGGATAGAGGATAGGATAGGATAGAGGATAGGATAGGATAGAGGATAGGATAGGATAGAGGATAGGATATAATAGAGGATAGGATCCGATAGAGGATAGGATAGGGGATTCGTTGGATAGAGGATAGGATAGGATAGAGGATAGGATAAGATAGCGGATAGGATAGGATAGAGTATAGAATAGGATAGAGGATAGGATAGGACAGAGGATAGGATAGGATAGAGGATAGGATAGGATAGAGGATCGGATAGGATAGAGTATAGAGTAGGATAGAGGATAGGATAGGATAGAGGATAGGATAGGATTCAGGATAGGATAGGATAGATGATAAGATAGGATAGAGCATCGGATAGGGGATTGGATAGAGAATAGGATAGGATAGAGCATAGGATAAGATAGAGGATAGGATAGGATAGAGGATAGGATAGGATAGAGGATATTATAGGATAGAGGATAGGATAGGATAGCGGATAGGATAGCGGATAGGATAGCGGACAGGATAGGATAGAGGATAGGATAGGATAGAGGATTGGATAGAATACAGGATTTCATTGAGGATAGGATAGGATAGAGGATAGGATAGGATAGAGGATAGGATAGGATAGAGGATAGGATAGGATAGAGGATTGGATAGAATAGAGGACAGGTGACGATAGAGGATAGGATAGGATAGAGGATAGGATCGAACTGAGGATAGGATAGGGGATTGGATTGGATAGAGGATAGGATAGGATAGGCGATAGGATAGGGGATTGGATAGAATAGAGGACAGGAGACGATAGAGGATAGGATAGGATAGAGGATAGGATAGGATAGAGGATAGGATAGGATAGAGGATAGGATAGGATAGAGGATAGGATAGGATAGAGGATAGGATAGGATAGAGGATAGGATAGGATAGAGGATAGGATAGGATAGAGGATAGGATAGGATAGAGGATAGGATAGGATAGAGGATAGGATAGGATAGAGGATAGGATAGGATAGAGGATAGGATAGGATAGAGGATAGGATAGGATAGAGGATAGGATAGGATAGAGGATAGGATAGGATAGAGGATAGGATAGGATAGAGGATAGGATAGGATAGAGGATAGGATAGGATAGAGGATAGGATAGGATAGAGGATAGGATAGGATAGAGGATAGGATAGGATAGAGGATAGGATAGGATAGAGGATAGGATAGGATAGAGGATAGGATAGGATAGAGGATAGGATAGGATAGAGGATAGGATAGGATAGAGGATAGGATAGGATAGAGGATAGGATAGGATAGAGGATAGGATAGGATAGAGGATAGGATAGAGGATAGGATAGGATAGAGGATAGGATAGGATAGAGGATAGGATAGGATAGAGGATAGGATAGGATAGAGGATAGGATAGGATAGAGGATAGGATAGGATAGAGGATAGGATAGGATAGAGGATAGGATAGGATAGAGGATAGGATAGGATAGAGGATAGGATAGGATAGAGGATAGGATAGGATAGAGGATAGGATAGGATAGAGGATAGGATAGGATAGAGGATAGGATAGGATAGAGCATAGGATAGGATAGAGGATAGGATAGGATAGAGGATAGGATAGGATAGAGGATAGGATATAATAGAGGATAGGATAGGATAGAGGATAGGATAGGATAGAGGATAGGATAGGATAGAGGATAGGATAGGATAGAGGATAGGATAGGATAGAGGATAGGATATAATAGAGGATAGGATCCGATAGAGGATAGGATAGGGGATTCGTTGGATAGAGGATAGGATAGGATAGAGGATAGGATAAGATAGCGGATAGGATAGGATAGAGTATAGAATAGGATAGAGGATAGGATAGGACAGAGGATAGGATAGGATAGAGGATAGGATAGGATAGAGGATCGGATAGGATAGAGTATAGAGTAGGATAGAGGATAGGATAGGATAGAGGATAGGATAGGATTCAGGATAGGATAGGATAGATGATAAGATAGGATAGAGCATCGGATAGGTGATTGGATAGAGAATAGGATAGGATAGAGCATAGGATAAGATAGAGGATAGGATAGGATAGAGGATAGGATAGGATAGGGGATATTATAGGATAGAGGATAGGATAGGATAGCGGATAGGATAGCGGATAGGATAGCGGACAGGATAGGATAGAGGATAGGATAGGATAGAGGATTGGATAGAATACAGGATTTCATTGAGGATAGGATAGGATAGAGGATAGGATAGGATAGAGGATAGGATAGGATAGAGGATAGGATAGGATAGAGGATTGGATAGAATAGAGGACAGGAGACGATAGAGGATAGGATAGGATAGAGGATAGGATCGAACTGAGGATAGGATAGGGGATTGGATTGGATAGAGGATAGGATAGGATAGGCGATAGGATAGGGGATTGGATAGAATAGAGGACAGGAGACGATAGAGGATAGGATAGGATAGAGGATAGGATAGGATAGAGGATAGGATAGGATAGAGGATAGGATAGGATAGAGGATAGGATAGGATAGAGGATAGGATAGGATAGAGGATAGGATAGGATAGAGGATAGGATAGGATAGAGGATAGGATAGGATAGAGGATAGGATAGGATAGAGGATAGGATAGGATAGAGGATAGGATAGGATAGAGGATAGGATAGGATAGAGGATAGGATAGGATAGAGGATAGGATAGGATAGAGGATAGGATAGGATAGAGGATAGGATAGGATAGAGGATAGGATAGGATAGAGGATAGAGGATAGGATAGGATAGAGGATAGGATAGGATAGAGGATAGGATAGGATAGAGGATAGGATAGGATAGAGGATAGGATAGGATAGAGGATAGGATAGGATAGAGGATAGGATAGGATAGCGGATAGGATAGCGGATAGGATAGCGGACAGGATAGGATAGAGGATAGGATAGGATAGAGGATTGGATAGAATACAGGATTTCATTGAGGATAGGATAGGATAGAGGATAGGATAGGATAGAGGATAGGATATAATAGAGGATAGGATAGGATAGAGGATAGGATAGGATAGAGGATAGGATAGGATAGAGGATAGGATAGGATAGAGGATAGGATAGGATAGAGGATAGGATATAATAGAGGATAGGATCCGATAGAGGATAGGATAGGGGATTCGTTGGATAGAGGATAGGATAGGATAGAGGATAGGATAAGATAGCGGATAGGATAGGATAGAGTATAGAATAGGATAGAGGATAGGATAGGACAGAGGATAGGATAGGATAGAGGATAGGATAGGATAGAGGATCGGATAGGATAGAGTATAGAGTAGGATAGAGGATAGGATAGGATAGAGGATAGGATAGGATTCAGGATAGGATAGGATAGATGATAAGATAGGATAGAGCATCGGATAGGGGATTGGATAGAGAATAGGATAGGATAGAGCATAGGATAAGATAGAGGATAGGATAGGATAGAGGATAGGATAGGATAGAGGATATTATAGGATAGAGGATAGGATAGGATAGCGGATAGGATAGCGGATAGGATAGCGGACAGGATAGGATAGAGGATAGGATAGGATAGAGGATTGGATAGAATACAGGATTTCATTGAGGATAGGATAGGATAGAGGATAGGATAGGATAGAGGATAGGATAGGATAGAGGATAGGATAGGATAGAGGATTGGATAGAATAGAGGACAGGTGACGATAGAGGATAGGATAGGATAGAGGATAGGATCGAACTGAGGATAGGATAGGGGATTGGATTGGATAGAGGATAGGATAGGATAGGCGATAGGATAGGGGATTGGATAGAATAGAGGACAGGAGACGATAGAGGATAGGATAGGATAGAGGATAGGATAGGATAGAGGATAGGATAGGATAGAGGATAGGATAGGATAGAGGATAGGATAGGATAGAGGATAGGATAGGATAGAGGATAGGATAGGATAGAGGATAGGATAGGATAGAGGATAGGATAGGATAGAGGATAGGATAGGATAGAGGATAGGATAGGATAGAGGATAGGATAGGATAGAGGATAGGATAGGATAGAGGATAGGATAGGATAGAGGATAGGATAGGATAGAGGATAGGATAGGATAGAGGATAGGATAGGATAGAGGATAGGATAGGATAGAGGATAGGATAGGATAGAGGATAGGATAGGATAGAGGATAGGATAGGATAGAGGATAGGATAGGATAGAGGATAGGATAGGATAGAGGATAGGATAGGATAGAGGATAGAGGATAGGATAGGATAGAGGATAGGATAGGATAGAGGATAGGATAGGATAGAGGATAGGATAGGATAGAGGATAGGATAGGATAGAGGATAGGATAGGATAGCGGATAGGATAGCGGATAGGATAGCGGATAGGATAGCGGACAGGATAGGATAGAGGATAGGATAGGATAGAGGATTGGATAGAATACAGGATTTCATTGAGGATAGGATAGGATAGAGGATAGGATAGGATAGAGGATAGGATATAATAGAGGATAGGATAGGATAGAGGATAGGATAGGATAGAGGATAGGAAAGGATAGAGGATAGGATAGGATAGAGGATAGGATAGGATAGAGGATAGGATATAATAGAGGATAGGATCCGATAGAGGATAGGATAGGGGATTCGTTGGATAGAGGATAGGATAGGATAGAGGATAGGATAAGATAGCGGATAGGATAGGATAGAGTATAGAATAGGATAGAGGATAGGATAGGACAGAGGATAGGATAGGATAGAGGATAGGATAGGATAGAGGATCGGATAGGATAGAGTATAGAGTAGGATAGAGGATAGGATAGGATAGAGGATAGGATAGGATTCAGGATAGGATAGGATAGATGATAAGATAGGATAGAGCATCGGATAGGGGATTGGATAGAGAATAGGATAGGATAGAGCATAGGATAAGATAGAGGATAGGATAGGATAGAGGATAGGATAGGATAGGGGTTATTATAGGATAGAGGATAGGATAGGATAGCGGATAGGATAGCGGATAGGATAGCGGACAGGATAGGATAGAGGATAGGATAGGATAGAGGATTGGATAGAATACAGGATTTCATTCAGGATAGGATAGGATACAGGATAGGATAGGATAGAGGATAGGATAGGGGATTGGATAGAATAGAGGACAGGAGACGATAGAGGATAGGATAGGATAGAGGATAGGATCGGATAGAGGATAGGATAGGATAGAGGATAGGATAGGATAGAGGATAGGATAGGATAGAGGATAGGATAGGATAGAGGATAGGATAGGATAGAGGATAGGATAGGATAGAGGATAGGATAGGATAGAGGATAGGATAGGATAGAGGATAGGATAGGACAGAGGATAGGATCGGATAGAGGATAGGATAGGATAGAGGATAGGATAGGATAGGATAGAGGATAGGATAGGATAGAGGTTAGGATAGAGGATAGGATAGGATAGAGGATAGGATAGGATAGAGGATAGGATAGGATAGAGGATAGGATAGGGGATTTGATAGGATAGAGGATAGGATAGGTTAGAGGATAGGATAGGATAGAGGATAGGATAGGATAGAGGATAGGATAGGGTAGAGGATAGGATAGTATACATGATAGGATAGGATACAGGATAGGATAGGATAGAGGATAGGATAGGATAGAGGATAGGATAGGATAGAGGATAGGATAGGATAGAGGATAGGATAGGATAGGATAGGATAGGATAGAGGATAGGATAGGGGATTTGATAGGATAGAGGATAGGATAGGATAGAGGATAGGATAGGATAGAGGATAGGATAGGATACATGATAGGATAGGATACAGGATAGGATAGGATAGAGGATAGGATAGGGGATTTGATAGGATAGAGGATAGGATAGGATAGAGGATAGGATAGGATGGAGGATAGGATAGGATAGAGGATAGGATAGGATAGAGGATAGGATAGTATACATGATAGGATAGGATACAGGATAGGATAGGATAGAGGATAGGATAGGATAGAGGATAGGATAGGATAGAGGATAGGATAGGATAGAGGATAGGATAGGATAGAGGATAGGATAGGATAGAGGATAGGATAGGATAGAGGATAGGATAGGATAGAGGATAGGATAGGATAGAGGATAGGATAGGATAGAGGATAGGATAGGATAGAGGATAGGATAGGATAGAGGATAGGATAGGGTAGAGGATAGGATAGGATAGAGGATAGGATAGGATAGAGGATAGGATAGGATAGGATAGGATAGGATAGAGGATAGGATAGGATAGAGGATAGGATAGGGTAGAGGATAGGATAGGATAGAGGATAGGATAGGATAGAGGATAGGATAGGATAGGATAGGATAGGATAGAGGATAGGATAGGATAGAGGATAGGATAGGGGATTTGATAGGATAGAGGATAGGATAGGATAGAGGATAGGATAGGATAGAGGATAGGATAGGATAGAGGATAGGATAGGATACATGATAGGATAGGATACAGGATAGGATAGGATAGAGGATAGGATAGGGGATTTGATAGGATAGAGGATAGGATAGGATAGAGGATAGGATAGGATAGAGGATAGGATAGGATAGAGGATAGGATAGTATACATGATAGGATAGGATACAGGATAGGATAGGATAGAGGATAGGATAGGATAGAGGATAGGATAGGATAGAGGATAGGATAGGATAGAGGATAGGATAGGATAGAGCATCGGATAGGGGATTGGATAGAGAATAGGATAGGATAGAGCATAGGATAAGATAGAGGATAGGATAGGATAGAGGATAGGATAGGATAGGGGTTATTATAGGATAGAGGATAGGATAGGATAGCGGATAGGATAGCGGATAGGATAGCGGACAGGATAGGATAGAGGATAGGATAGGATAGAGGATTGGATAGAATACAGGATTTCATTGAGGATAGGATAGGATACAGGATAGGATAGGATAGAGGATAGGATAGGGGATTGGATAGAATAGAGGACAGGAGACGATAGAGGATAGGATAGGATAGAGGATAGGATCGGATAGAGGATAGGATAGGATAGAGGATAGGATAGGATAGAGGATAGGATAGGATAGAGGATAGGATAGGATAGAGGATAGGATAGGACAGAGGATAGGATCGGATAGAGGATAGGATAGGATAGAGGATAGGATAGGATAGGATAGAGGATAGGATAGGATAGAGGTTAGGATAGAGGATAGGATAGGATAGAGGATAGGATAGGATAGAGGATAGGATAGGATAGAGGATAGGATAGGGGATTTGATAGGATAGAGGATAGGATAGGTTAGAGGATAGGATAGGATAGAGGATAGGATAGGATAGAGGATAGGATAGGGTAGAGTATAGGATAGGATAGAGGATAGGATAGGATAGAGGATAGGATCGGATAGAGGATAGGATAGGGTAGAGGATAGGATAGGATAGAGGATAGGATAGGATAGAGGATAGGATAGGATAGGATAGGATAGGATAGAGGATAGGATAGGGGATTTGATAGGATAGAGGATAGGATAGGATAGAGGATAGGATAGGATAGAGGATAGGATAGGATAGAGGATAGGATAGGATACATGATAGGATAGGATACAGGATAGGATAGGATAGAGGATAGGATAGGGGATTTGATAGGATAGAGGATAGGATAGGATAGAGGATAGGATAGGATGGAGGATAGGATAGGATAGAGGATAGGATAGGATAGAGGATAGGATAGTATACATGATAGGATAGGATACAGGATAGGATAGGATAGAGGATAGGATAGGATAGAGGATAGGATAGGATAGAGGATAGGATAGGATAGAGGATAGGATAGGATAGAGGATAGGACAGGATAGAGGATAGGATAGGATAGAAGATAGGATAGGATAGAGGATAGGATAGGATAGAGGATAGGATAGGATAGGATAGGATAGGATAGAGGATAGGATAGGATAGAGGATAGGATAGGGTAGAGGATAGGATAGGATAGAGGATAGGATAGGATAGAGGATAGGATAGGATAGGATAGGATAGGATAGAGGATAGGATAGGATAGAGGATAGGATAGGGGATTTGATAGGATAGAGGATAGGATAGGATAGAGGATAGGATAGGATAGAGGATAGGATAGGATAGAGGATAGGATAGGATACATGATAGGATAGGATACAGGATAGGATAGGATAGAGGATAGGATAGGGGATTTGATAGGATAGAGGATAGGATAGGATAGAGGATAGGATAGGATAGAGGATAGGATAGGATAGAGGATAGGATAGTATACATGATAGGATAGGATACAGGATAGGATAGGATAGAGGATAGGATAGGATAGAGGATAGGATAGGATAGAGGATAGGATAGGATAGAGGATAGGATAGGATAGAGGATAGGATAGGATAGAGGATAGGATAGGATAGAGGATAGGATAGGATAGAGGATAGGATAGGATAGAGGATAGGATAGGATAGAGGATAGGATAGGATAGAGGATAGGATAGGATAGAGGATAGGATAGGATAGAGGATAGGATAGGATAGAGGATAGGATAGAGGATAGGATAGAGGATAGGATAGGATAGAGGATAGGATAATATTGAGGATAGGATAGGATAGAGGATAGGATAGGATAGGATAGAGGATAGGATAGGATACAGGATAGGATAGGATAGAGGATAGGACAGGGGATTTGATAGGATAGAGGATAGGATAGGATAGAAGATAGGATAGGATAGAGGATAGTATAGGATAGAGGATAGCATAGGATAGAGGATAGGATAGGATAGAGGATAGGATAGGATAGAGGATAGGATACGATAGAGGCTAGGATAGGATAGAGGATAGGATCGGATAGAGGATGGGATAGGATAGAGGATAGGATAGGATAGAGGATAGGATAGGATAGAGGATAGGATAGGATAGAGGATAGGATGGGATAGAATAGAGGATAGGATAGGATAGAGGATAGGATAGGATAGAGGATAGGATAGGATAGAGGATAGGATAGAGGATAGGATAGAGGATAGGATAGGATAGAGGATAGGATAGGATTGAGGATAGGATAGGATAGAGGATAGGATAGGATAGGATAGAGGATAGGATAGGATACAGGATAGGATAGGATAGAGGATAGGATCGGATAGAATAGAGGATAGGATAGGATAGAGGATAGGATAGGATAGAGGATAGGATAGGATAGAGGATAGGATAGAGGATAGGATAGAGGATAGGATAGAGGATAGGATAGGATAGAGGATAGGATAGGATTGAGGATAGGATAGGATAGAGGATAGGATAGGATAGAGGATAGGATAGGATAGAGGATAGGATAGGATAGAGGATAGGATAGAGGATAGGATAGAGGATAGGATAGAGGATAGGATAGAGGATAGGATAGAGGATAGGATAGAGGATAGGATAGAGGATAGGATAGAGGATAGGATAGAGGATAGGATAGGATAGAGGATAGAGGATAGGATAGGATTGAGGATAGGATAGGATAGAGGATAGGATAGGATAGGATAGAGGATAGGATAGGATAGAGGATAGGATAGGATAGGATAGGATAGGATAGAGGATAGGATAGGATAGAGGATAGGATAGGGTAGAGGATAGGATAGGATAGAGGATAGGATAGGATAGAGGATAGGATAGGATAGGATAGGATAGGATAGAGGATAGGATAGGATAGAGGATAGGATAGGGGATTTGATAGGATAGAGGATAGGATAGGATAGAGGATAGGATAGGATAGAGGATAGGATAGGATAGAGGATAGGATAGGATAGAGGATAGGATAGGATACATGATAGGATAGGATACAGGATAGGATAGGATAGAGGATAGGATAGGGGATTTGATAGGATAGAGGATAGGATAGGATAGAGGATAGGATAGGATAGAGGATAGGATAGGATAGAGGATAGGATAGTATACATGATAGGATAGGATACAGGATAGGATAGGATAGAGGATAGGATAGGATAGAGGATAGGATAGGATAGAGGATAGGATAGGATAGAGGATAGGATAGGATAGAGCATCGGATAGGGGATTGGATAGAGAATAGGATAGGATAGAGCATAGGATAAGATAGAGGATAGGATAGGATAGAGGATAGGATAGGATAGGGGTTATTATAGGATAGAGGATAGGATAGGATAGCGGATAGGATAGCGGATAGGATAGCGGACAGGATAGGATAGAGGATAGGATAGGATAGAGGATTGGATAGAATACAGGATTTCATTGAGGATAGGATAGGATACAGGATAGGATAGGATAGAGGATAGGATAGGGGATTGGATAGAATAGAGGACAGGAGACGATAGAGGATAGGATAGGATAGAGGATAGGATCGGATAGAGGATAGGATAGGATAGAGGATAGGATAGGATAGAGGATAGGATAGGATAGAGGATAGGATAGGATAGAGGATAGGATAGGACAGAGGATAGGATCGGATAGAGGATAGGATAGGATAGAGGATAGGATAGGATAGGATAGAGGATAGGATAGGATAGAGGTTAGGATAGAGGATAGGATAGGATAGAGGATAGGATAGGATAGAGGATAGGATAGGATAGAGGATAGGATAGGGGATTTGATAGGATAGAGGATAGGATAGGTTAGAGGATAGGATAGGATAGAGGATAGGATAGGATAGAGGATAGGATAGGGTAGAGTATAGGATAGGATAGAGGATAGGATAGGATAGAGGATAGGATCGGATAGAGGATAGGATAGGGTAGAGGATAGGATAGGATAGAGGATAGGATAGGATAGAGGATAGGATAGGATAGGATAGGATAGGATAGAGGATAGGATAGGGGATTTGATAGGATAGAGGATAGGATAGGATAGAGGATAGGATAGGATAGAGGATAGGATAGGATACATGATAGGATAGGATACAGGATAGGATAGGATAGAGGATAGGATAGGGGATTTGATAGGATAGAGGATAGGATAGGATAGAGGATAGGATAGGATGGAGGATAGGATAGGATAGAGGATAGGATAGGATAGAGGATAGGATAGTATACATGATAGGATAGGATACAGGATAGGATAGGATAGAGGATAGGATAGGATAGAGGATAGGATAGGATAGAGGATAGGATAGGATAGAGGATAGGATAGGATAGAGGATAGGATAGGATAGAGGATAGGATAGGATAGAGGATAGGATAGGATAGAGGATAGGATAGGATAGAGGATAGGATAGGATAGGATAGGATAGGATAGAGGATAGGATAGGATAGAGGATAGGATAGGGTAGAGGATAGGATAGGATAGAGGATAGGATAGGATAGAGGATAGGATAGGATAGGATAGGATAGGATAGAGGATAGGATAGGATAGAGGATAGGATAGGGGATTTGATAGGATAGAGGATAGGATAGGATAGAGGATAGGATAGGATAGAGGATAGGATAGGATAGAGGATAGGATAGGATACATGATAGGATAGGATACAGGATAGGATAGGATAGAGGATAGGATAGGGGATTTGATAGGATAGAGGATAGGATAGGATAGAGGATAGGATAGGATAGAGGATAGGATAGGATAGAGGATAGGATAGTATACATGATAGGATAGGATACAGGATAGGATAGGATAGAGGATAGGATAGGATAGAGGATAGGATAGGATAGAGGATAGGATAGGATAGAGGATAGGATAGGATAGAGGATAGGATAGGATAGAGGATAGGATAGGATAGAGGATAGGATAGGATAGAGGATAGGATAGGATAGAGGATAGGATAGGATAGAGGATAGGATAGGATAGAGGATAGGATAGGATAGAGGATAGGATAGAGGATAGGATAGAGGATAGGATAGGATAGAGGATAGGATAATATTGAGGATAGGATAGGATAGAGGATAGGATAGGATAGGATAGAGGATAGGATAATATTGAGGATAGGATAGGATAGAGGATAGGATAGGATAGGATAGAGGATAGGATAGGATACAGGATAGGATAGGATAGAGGATAGGACAGGGGATTTGATAGGATAGAGGATAGGATAGGATAGAAGATAGGATAGGATAGAGGATAGTATAGGATAGAGGATAGCATAGGATAGAGGATAGGATAGGATAGAGGATAGGATAGGATAGAGGATAGGATACGATAGAGGCTAGGATAGGATAGAGGATAGGATCGGATAGAGGATGGGATAGGATAGAGGATAGGATAGGATAGAGGATAGGATAGGATAGAGGATAGGATAGGATAGAGGATAGGATGGGATAGAATAGAGGATAGGATAGGATAGAGGATAGGATAGGATAGAGGATAGGATAGGATAGAGGATAGGATAGAGGATAGGATAGAGGATAGGATAGGATAGAGGATAGGATAGGATTGAGGATAGGATAGGATAGAGGATAGGATAGGATAGGATAGAGGATAGGATAGGATACAGGATAGGATAGGATAGAGGATAGGATCGGATAGAATAGAGGATAGGATAGGATAGAGGATAGGATAGGATAGAGGATAGGATAGGATAGAGGATAGGATAGAGGATAGGATAGAGGATAGGATAGAGGATAGGATAGGATAGAGGATAGGATAGGATTGAGGATAGGATAGGATAGAGGATAGGATAGGATAGAGGATAGGATAGGATAGAGGATAGGATAGGATAGAGGATAGGATAGAGGATAGGATAGAGGATAGGATAGAGGATAGGATAGAGGATAGGATAGAGGATAGGATAGAGGATAGGATAGAGGATAGGATAGAGGATAGGATAGAGGATAGGATAGGATAGAGGATAGAGGATAGGATAGGATTGAGGATAGGATAGGATAGAGGATAGGATAGGATAGGATAGAGGATAGGATAGGATACAGGATAGGATAGGATAGAGGATAGGATAGGGGATTTGATAGGATAGAGGATAGGATAGGATAGAAGATAGGATAGGATTGAGGATAGTATAGGATAGAGGATAGCATAGGATAGAGGATAGGATAGGATAGAGGATAGGATAGGATAGAGGATAGGATAGGATAGAGGATAGGATAGGATAGAGGATAGGATAGGATAGAGGATAGGATAGGATAGAGGATAGGATAGGATAGAGGATAGGATCGGATAGAGGATAGGATAGGATAGAGGATAGGATAGGATAGGATAGAGGATAGGATAGGATAGAGGTTAGGATAGAGGATAGGATAGGATAGAGGACAGGATAGGATAGAGGATAGGATAGGATAGAGGATAGGATAGGATAGAGGATAGGATAGGATAGAGGATAGGATAGGATAGAGGATAGGATAGGATAGAGGATAGGATAGGATAGAGGATAGGATAGGATAGAGGATAGGATAGGATAGAGGATAGGATAGGATAGAGGATAGGATAGGGGATTTGATAGGATAGAGGATAGGATAGGTTAGAGGATAGGATAGGATAGAGGATAGGATAGGATAGAGGATAGGATAGGGTAGAGTATAGGATAGGATAGAGGATAGGATAGGATAGAGGATAGGATCGGATAGAGGATAGGATAGGGTAGAGGATAGGATAGGATAGAGGATAGGATAGGATAGAGGATAGGATAGGATAGGATAGGATAGGATAGAGGATAGGATAGGATAGAGGATAGGATAGGGGATTTGATAGGATAGAGGATAGGATAGGATAGAGGATAGGATAGGATAAAGGATAGGATAGGATACATGATAGGATAGGATACAGGATAGGATAGGATAGAGGATAGGATAGGATAGAGGATAGGATAGGATAGAGGATAGGATAGGATAGAGGATAGGATAGGATAGAGGATAGGATAGGATAGAGGATAGGATAGGATAGAGGATAGGATAGGATAGAGGATAGGATAGGATAGAGGATAGGATAGGATAGAGGATAGGATAGGATAGAGGATAGGATAGAGGATAGGATAGAGGATAGGATAGAGGATAGGATAGGATAGAGGATAGGATAGGATTGAGGATAGGATAGGATAGAGGATAGGATAGGATAGGATAGAGGATAGGATAGGATACAGGATAGGATAGGATAGAGGATAGGACAGGGGATTTGATAGGATAGAGGATAGGATAGGATAGAAGATAGGATAGGATAGAGGATAGTATAGGATAGAGGATAGCATAGGATAGAGGATAGGATAGGATAGAGGATAGGATAGGATAGAGGATAGGATAGGATAGAGGATAGGATAGGATAGAGGATAGGATAGGATAGAGGATGGGATAGGATAGAGGATAGGATAGGATAGAGGATAGGATAGGATAGAGGATAGGATAGGATAGAGGATAGGATAGGATAGAGGATAGGATAGGATAGAGGATAGGATAGGATAGAGGATAGGATAGGATAGAGGATAGGATCGGATAGAGGATGGGATAGGATAGAGGATAGGATAGGATAGAGGATAGGATAGGATAGAGGATAGGATAGGATAGAGGATAGGATCGGATAGAATAGAGGATAGGATAGGATAGAGGATAGGATAGGATAGAGGATAGGATAGGATAGAGGATAGGATAGAGGATAGGATAGAGGATAGGATAGAGGATAGGATAGGATAGAGGATAGGATAGGATTGAGGATAGGATAGGATAGAGGATAGGATAGGATAGGATAGGATAGAGGATAGGATAGGATACAGGACAGGATAGGATAGAGGATAGGATAGGGGATTTGATAGGATAGAGGATAGGATAGGATAGAAGATAGGATAGGATAGAGGATAGGATAGGATAGAGGATAGGATAGGATAGAGGATAGGATAGGATAGAGGATAGGATAGGATAGAGGATAGGATAGGATAGAGGATAGGATAGGATAGAGGATAGGATAGAGGATAGGATAGAGGATAGGATAGAGGATAGGATAGAGGATAGGATAGAGGATAGGATAGAGGATAGGATAGAGGATAGGATAGAGGATAGGATAGAGGATAGGATAGAGGATAGGATAGGATAGAGGATAGAGGATAGGATAGGATTGAGGATAGGATAGGATAGAGGATAGGATAGGATAGGATAGAGGATAGGATAGGATACAGGATAGGATAGGATAGAGGATAGGATAGGGGATTTGATAGGATAGAGGATAGGATAGGATAGAAGATAGGATAGGATAGAGGATAGTATAGGATAGAGGATAGCATAGGATAGAGGATAGGATAGGATAGAGGATAGGATAGGATAGAGGATAGGATAGGATAGAGGATAGGATAGGATAGAGGATAGGATAGGATAGAGGATAGGATAGGATAGAGGATAGGATAGGATAGAGGATAGGATCGGATAGAGGATAGGATAGGATAGAGGATAGGATAGGATAGGATAGAGGATAGGATAGGATAGAGGTTAGGATAGGATAGAGGATAGGATAGGATAGAGGATAGGATAGGATAGAGGATAGGATAGGATAGAGGATAGGATAGGATAGAGGATAGGATAGGATAGAGGATAGGATAGGATAGAGGATAGGATAGGATAGAGGATAGGATAGGATAGAGGATAGGATAGGGGATTTGATAGGATAGAGGATAGGATAGGTTAGAGGATAGGATAGGATAGAGGATAGGATAGGATAGAGGATAGGATAGGGTAGAGTATAGGATAGGATAGAGGATAGGATAGGATAGAGGATAGGATCGGATAGAGGATAGGATAGGGTAGAGGATAGGATAGGATAGAGGATAGGATAGGATAGAGGATAGGATAGGATAGGATAGGATAGGATAGAGGATAGGATAGGATAGAGGATAGGATAGGGGATTTGATAGGATAGAGGATAGGATAGGATAGAGGATAGGATAGGATAGAGGATAGGATAGGATACATGATAGGATAGGATACAGGATAGGATAGGATAGAGGATAGGATAGGGGATTTGATAGGATAGAGGATAGGATAGGATAGAGGATAGGATAGGATAGAGGATAGGATAGGATAGAGGATAGGATAGGATAGAGGATAGGATAGGATAGAGGATAGGATAGGATAGAGGATAGGATATTATACATGATAGGATAGGATACAGGATAGGATAGGATAGAGGATAGGATAGGATAGAGGATAGGATAGGATAGAGGATAGGATAGAGGATAGGATAGAGGATAGGATAGAGGATAGGATAGGATAGAGGATATGATCGGCTAGAGGATAGGATAGGATAGAGGATAGGATAGGATAGAGGATAGGATAGGATACAGGATAGGATAGGATAGAGGATAGGATAGAGGATAGGATAGGATAGAGGATAGGATAGAGGATAGGATAGAGGATAGGATAGGATAGAGGATAGGATAGGATAGAGGATAGGATAGGATAGAGGATAGGATAGGATAGTGGATAGGATAGGATAGAGGATAGGATAGAGGATAGGATAGAGGATAGGATAGAGGATAGGATAGAGGATAGGATAGGATAGAGGATAGGATAGGATTGAGGATAGGATAGGATAGAGGATAGGATAGGATAGGATAGAGGATAGGATAGGATACAGGATAGGATAGGATAGAGGATAGGATAGGGGATTTGATAGGATAGAGGATAGGATAGGATAGAAGATAGGATAGGATAGAGGATAGTATAGGATAGAGGATAGCATAGGATAGAGGATAGGATAGGATACAGGATAGGATAGGATAGAGGATAGGATAGGATAGAGGATAGGATAGGATAGAGGATAGGATAGGATAGAGGATAGGATAGGATAGAGGATAGGATAGAGGATAGGATAGAGGATAGGATAGAAGATAGGATAGAGGATAGGATAGAGGATAGGATAGAGGATAGGATAGAGGATAGGATAGAGGATAGGATAGGATAGAGGATAGAGGATAGGATAGGATTGAGGATAGGATAGGATAGAGGATAGGATAGGATAGGATAGAGGATAGGATAGGATACAGGATAGGATAGGATAGAGGATAGGATAGGGGATTTGATAGGATAGAGGATAGGATAGGATAGAAGATAGGATAGGATAGAAGATAGGATAGGATAGAGGATAGTATAGGATAGAGGATAGCATAGGATAGAGGATAGGATAGGATAGAGGATAGGATAGGATAGAGGATAGGATAGGATAGAGGATAGGATAGGATAGAGGATAGGATAGGATAGAGGATAGGATAGGATAGAGGATAGGATAGGATAGAGGATAGGATAGAGGATAGGATAGAGGATAGGATAGAGGATAGGATAGAGGATAGGATAGAGGATAGGATAGAGGATAGGATAGAGGATAGGATAGAGGATAGGATAGAGGATAGGATAGGATAGAGGATAGAGGATAGGATAGGATTGAGGATAGGATAGGATAGAGGATAGGATAGGATAGGATAGAGGATAGGATAGGATACAGGATAGGATAGGATAGAGGATAGGATAGGGGATTTGATAGGATAGAGGATAGGATAGGATAGAAGATAGGATAGGATAGAGGATAGTATAGGATAGAGGATAGCATAGGATAGAGGATAGGATAGGATAGAGGATAGGATAGGATAGAGGATAGGATCGGATAGAGGATAGGATAGGATAGAGGATAGGATAGGATAGGATAGAGGATAGGATAGGATAGAGGTTAGGATAGAGGATAGGATAGGATAGAGGATAGGATAGGATAGAGGATAGGATAGGATAGAGGATAGGATAGGATAGAGGATAGGATAGGATAGAGGATAGGATAGGATAGAGGATAGGATAGGGGATTTGATAGGATAGAGGATAGGATAGGTTAGAGGATAGGATGGGGACCGAGGGGATATGGGCTTAGTAGTGGTGACTCGGATGCACTACTAGGTATGCCACAGTGGTGGCGGTCATATCCCTAAAATCCTCTACGCTCCACCTCCTCGTGGTGGTCCCTGGGAACACACATAGTTGTGTGTTGCTAACGGAGCGAGGGGTATTCCGCGGAAAGTAGTCCCAATGATGTATGAGGCGATGCCGGCGGGATCTTCGGATCCTGGCAGGGCCTCCCTTGCCGGTAAGGCTCACACGGAGGGATAAAAAACCGCGGAATGGGTCCTGCGATAACGACCGGGGAGGTCGCCGCAGGGCCCTTGCCGTAAACCGGTGGTCATGTTTTACCGGAACGGTGGTCTTGCCTTAATCGGCCGGGCCGCGAGGATGATAACCTCTATAAAAATCCCTAATGCCCTAAGCTTAGGAGCGCGGTGAGAGGGTACGCCCTGGCTACAGGGCGCGGCTGGCGGGGTACATCAGCCACTAGCGCACCATCTCTGGATACCTGGCGAACTCCAGTTGAAATTAGCCTTACCCGGGCAAGGAGGCTCTGCCCGGGCGGACGTGTTTTTTCCTGCCAATCTCGTGGGACCAGATATGGAATCGTATAATAAAAATCTTGATGTTGTGGGGGAGGCTGCCGATACGGCAGCAGCTGCGGCGGGGGAAGAGACGGCAGCGGTCACTGCCGGGGAGGGGATGGCAGCGGTTACTGCCGGGGAGGACGCGGTCGTGGTCATCGCGGACGAGGACTCGGATGGGGATGAAACAATCATCTCCATCTCGAGCTCCGTCGGCTCGATCGTGACGCGCGGGGGCGCGGAGAAGCGGGGCGCGACATCTGGGGTCTCTGACCCCAAGCGTGCCCGGTTAGAGGGGGGGCAGCACACCCGCGGCGGGTCGGTGTCGCGGACGGACCCCGGGGAGGGCTCGTCGGGGACGCCCACCATGGATCTGGCCCTCGGCGGCCGCGCCGAGAGGAGTCAGACGAGGAGGGTGGATGACCTCATCGAGCTGGGTGGGAGGATGCCGACAGCGCAGCTAGTAGGGGAGGTGGAGGAGGCGATGTTGAGGGTGGAGAGAGTCTCCACCGTCTCAAAGGGCCTCAAGGGGGACCTGGCTAAAGACTTGCGGGATTGTTCTGCAGTCGCCAGGGCCCACTGCACCACCTTGATGCAGCGGTGCTTTACCGGGATGGCGTGGCAGGGTAGCCAGGAGGTGGCCCGCCTCCGCGAGCAGAACGCGGCCCTCGCGAAGGAGGCGGGTGACCTCCGGGCGAGGCTCCGGTCAATGGAGGCCGGGCGGCGGGCGAACACCGACAGCGGTCGCCGGGCGGGACATGCGCCAATAGGGGAAGCGCCCCCCGCCTCCTCGACAGCGGGGGTCCGTACGCGGGGGATGGAGGCGATGGGATCGTCGGGGGAGGGAGCGGGAGTTTTGGACTCCGAAGCCCTGCTTCTCCGGGTCGGCGCGCTGATAACGGCCAGGAACCGGGAGCTAGAGGCCCGGATGGAGGAGCGGTTCCGGACGATTCTGGCCGGGTTGGCCCCGGCCCTCCGGGCGGAGGGTAAATCGGCGCGCGAGGCGACGCCGGTGGCTTCTCTGCCGGCGACGTCTGTCACCAAGGGGACTGGACCGGTGGTCGTGTCCAACGTGAGGGTGGTGCCCCCCGTTATCATTCCGCCACCGGTCGTCCCGGCCTCGTGGATGGAGGTGACGAGCAAGGCGGCGAAGAGGGCCAAGAAGAAGATGGCCGCGGAGGAGGCTGCGGCGAGAGCAGCCGCGGCCGAGGCAGCTGCCGCCGCTTCACGGCTGCAGGCTGCGAGGGAGCCGAGGGCGGCGGGCGGCGCACGAGTGCAGGGCGGCGCGAGCGCGGCGAAGCCCGCCGCCGGGAGGGACGGTGGCCTGGGACGCACCCCCAGAACGGGAGCAGTGGCCATCACCATCCCCGAGAGCTGCAAGCTCACTTATTCGGAGGTGATGGCCAGGGCAAAAGAGAGGGTGGACCTCAAGGCTATCGGGATCGAGTCGGGGGTGCTTCCCAGGCGGTCGAAAACCGGCGGGATCCTCCTGGAGGTCAGGGGCACGGGGTGCCAGGAGAAGGCACGGGCCCTCTCCGGGAGGATCGCCGAGGCGCTTGGGGGGACCGGGGTTAAGGTCTCCCAGGCGGTCAAGCGCGGCGAGGTGCGCGTGGCGGGCCTGGACGACTCGGTGTCGCCCGGGGACGTAGCGGCGGCGCTGGCGGCGGCGGGGGGGTGTTCCGCGGCGGAGTTCCGGGTCGGCGAGATCCGCAGACCCGCCTCGGAGCAGGCGCTGGGCTCCTGTTGGGCCCAGGGCCCCCTCGCGGCCGTCAAGAAAGTGTTGGCGGGAGGCCGGCTGCTGGTCGGCTGGTCCTCGGCCCGCGTCGAGGCGCTGAGGGAGCGGCCCCTCCAATGCTTCCGTTGTTTGGAGACGGGGCACACGCGGGCGACATGCAAGAGCGCGGTCGACAGAGGCGCGATGTGCTACCGCTGCGGGGCGGCGGAGCACCGGGCTTCGGCCTGTAAGGCCGCCCCCAGGTGTCCGCTCTGCGCGGACCTGGGGAGACCATCGGGCCATAGATTCGGGGCCAAAGCGTGTGCCCCGGCTCCCAAGAGGGGCCGCGCGGCGACGAAAGAGAAGGGCGCGTCTGGGGCTGCATCCGCGCAGCGGCCGCAGACGGCGCCGGGGGCCCGGACCTCCCAGGGAGGGGACTCTGCAGAGCCCATGTTAGAGTAGGTACTTTTAATCCTACTCCGGTTCTGCAGGCGAACCTCAACCACTCGCGCGCGGCACAGGACCTGTTTGTCCAAGCCGTGCGCGAGCGGGGGGCTGGGCTGGCAGTTGCGGCGGAGCCGTACGCAATCCCCGAACACCCCTTCTGGGTGGGGGACGAGATCGGCTCCGTAGTAATAGTGGCGGGAAGCCGCCCCGGGTCCCCGTCGGTCTCCCTTCTGGAGCGGGGCGAGGGATTCGTGGCGGTGCAATGGGGGGACATCGCGGTTGTCGGGATCTACATCTCGCCGAGCTGTGGCCTCGATCAATTTCGGGGGTTCCTGGGTGGGCTGAACAGCTGCATCGCGCGGTGCAGCGCCCGCCCGGTTCTCGTTTTGGGAGACTTCAATGCCCACGCGGTATCGTGGGGGAGTCCCAGGACGACCACTAGGGGTAGCGAGGTGTTAACCTGGGCGGCCGGCCTGGATCTCCGGTTGATTAACCGGGGATCCACGCCGACGTGCGTGCGTCCGCAGGGGGTCTCGATTGTCGACCTGACATGGGGGACTCCCTCGGCCGTGCGCCGGGTGTCGGGATGGAGGGTGGCCGAGGAGATAGAGATTGCGTCAAACCATACGCCCATCGTCATGGACGTGTGGCCCACCCTCCACGCGCGGGATTCCCGGCCGGGCCGGGGGGACCGACGGCCGCGATGGGCCTTGAAGCGGCTGGACGCGGACGCGTTCGGGGCCGCGGTAGCCGCGGCGACATGGACGGGGCCGGCCCTGTCCGAGCTGGCGCCTGCGCAAGGGGCGAGGCGGCTGCGGGAGGTAATGACGGCGGTGTGCGACACCGCCATGCCCCGCAGCCGGTTCGCCCCCAGGAGGGCGGCGTACTGGTGGTCCGCCGGCATTGCGGAGCTCCGGCGTGCCTGCAATGCCGCGCGGCGTCGGTACGGCCGAGCGCGTAGGAGGCGCGACGACGAGGAGGCGACGGCGAGGCTCGGCGGGGAGTACCGAGCCGCGCTCGGGGTTCTCCGCAGGTCTATCGCGCGGGCCAAGGCCGACGCGTGGTCGGAGCTCGTCGGCACGGTGGACTCCGATCCATGGGGGCGCCCGTACAAGCTTGTCATGAACAAGCTGCGCGCGTGGGCGCCTCCGGTGACGGAGTCGATGGACCCCCACCTGCTCGAGGGAGTGGTGGCGTCCCTCTTCCCGCGAGAGGGGGGACAACTGCGCCGCTCCCATTGGGAACAGGAGCCTCTCTCCTGGTCCGCAGAGTGGGAGGTGTCGGCCGGCGAGCTGGGTGAGGCGATGGCCAGGGCGCGGCGGGTGGGCCGCAAGGCCCCGGGCCCGGACGGGGTGCCGGGCCGCGCGTTGGTCTTGGCCCTGGAGGGGGGACTCGCCGCCGAACTCCGGCAGCTGTATAACGGCTGTCTGAGGGAGGGGGTGTTCCCCACGGAGTGGAAGTCGGGCAGGTTGGTCCTCCTTCCGAAGGGGGGCAAGTCCCGGGACTCGCCCTCAGGGTACCGGCCAATTTGTCTGCTGGACGAGGCGGGGAAGTTGTTCGAGCGCGTACTCGTTGGACGCCTCGTCCGGCACCTGTCGGCGGGAGGGGTCCCCGATCTGAGCGGGGTTCAATTCGGCTTCCGGGAGGGTCTCTCCACCGTCGACGCTATTCGGCGGGTGAGGGCTCTCTCGGAGGCCTGTACGAGGGGGGGCGGTGTTGCGTTGGCGATATCCTTGGATATCGCTAACGCGTTCAACACCGTCCCCTGGGATCGGATAATGGAGGCCCTGGTCTTCCACCGGGTGCCTCTGTATCTCAGAAGGGTGATTGGGAGCTATCTCTCCGACAGGGGTATAGAGTATCCCGGCCGGTACGGGATGGTGCGCAGGGGCGTCGTGCGCGGGGTTCCGCAGGGCTCGGTGTTGGGCCCGTTGCTGTGGAATCTTGCGTACGATCGCGTCCTGCGGGAGGAGATGCCTCCCGGGGTCAGCCTGACGTGTTACGCCGACGACACGCTGGTATTGGCCACCGGGAGGTATGCGAAGGAGGCCATCTGCCTGGCGGAGCGCGGCGCGTGGCGCGCGGTGCGCGCGATCCGGTCGCTGGGCCTAGAGGTGTCCGTCGAGAAAACCAGGGCCATGTGGTTTCTCCGCTCGGCCCGGTTGGCGGCGCCTCCCCAGTGCTGGATCTGCGTGGGGGAGGGGATGGTCAAGGTCGGGTCCCAGATGCGGTACCTGGGACTCGAGCTTGACGGCCGGTGGCGTTTTGACCGCCACCTTGAGTCGCTGGCGCCCCGGGCGGAGAGGGCGACCGCTGCGCTCGGTCGCCTTCTCCCGAATCTCGGGGGACCCTGTGGACGGGTGCGTCGTCTGTTCGCGGTGGTGGTGCGAGTTTTGGTCCTGTACGGAGCCCCTGTGTGGGCGCGCGATGTCTTGGCTAGGGGGCGCAGTGGCGGCACACGGTCGCTGATGCGTCGCATCGAGCGCAGGCTGGCCATAGGCATCGTGCGGGGGTACCGCACCATTTCATACGCGACGGCGATGGTGATGTCGGGGCTGATCCCCCTCGAGCTGGAGGCCCGCGTGTTGGCGGATGTGCATACGCACTCCAGGGAACTCCGGCTCCGGGGGGTGGCCCCGGATCAGGCGCGGCTCATGGTGGATGAGCTCAGGCGACATGCTCGGCGGCACGCAGCCCGGGAGTGGCGCGATAGCCTTCCCGGGACGAGGGAGGGCGAGAGGCGGGCCGTTCGGGCCATCCTCCCGGTGTTCGATCAATGGAACAGGGGATGGATGGGGCATAGGGTCTCCTACCGTGTGACGCAGGTGATGACCGGGCACGGGTGCTTCGGCGACTACCTGTGTCGCATCGGGAGGGAGACCGAGGAGGCGTGTCACCACTGCGGCGAGCCGCGGGACACGGCGCAACACACTCTGGAGGAGTGTCCGGCATGGGGGGGAGAGCGCCGTGCCCTGCGGCGCGCGGTGGGCCACGACCTCTCGCTCCCGGCTGTCGTCGCTGCGGCAGCCGGTGGCGAGGAGGCGTGGAGGGGGTTCGCTTCCTTCTGCGAGCGGGTTATGCTGCGGAAGGAGGCTGCGGAACGGGATCGGGAGCGTAATCACGATCCCGGCCGAAGGGGGGGGAGGCGGCGCAGGGTACGCCCCGGGGGCGTACCCCCGTTGCGACGCCTCTGACGCGAGCGGGGACGCCCTTGATGATCTCGAGGCGGGGGATCGGATATCCCCTTACACTCGGCCTAACAGGGGGGAAGGCGCCACGTCGTCCGTTGCGTGGTGCCTTCGGATAGAGTAGGTACGGGAGGGGGCCGCGTCCCCCCCTGGGTGGTATGCTAAGGCGGGGGCACACCGGATTGACATGCGCGCGCAGAGCACGGGTGCCCCCAGGAGTCTAGGGACGGACGGGGAGGAGTTAGTGGGTATACTCGGCGTTGCACCAACCAGCCGAGGAGTCCCACATAACCCGGACCACCCCCCCCCGGGGGGGTTCGGGTATCCGTAACGAGATTACCTCCTCGGAAAAAAAAAAAAAAAAAAAAAAAAAAAAATAGGTTAGAGGATAGGATAGGGTAGAGGATAGGATAGGATAGAGGATAGGATAGGGTAGAGTATAGGATAGGATAGAGGATAGGATAGGATAGAGGATAGGATCGGATAGAGGATAGGATAGGGTAGAGGATAGGATAGGATAGAGGATAGGATAGGATAGAGGATAGGATAGGATAGGATAGGATAGGATAGAGGATAGGATAGGATAGAGGATAGGATAGGGGATTTGATAGGATAGAGGATAGGATAGGATAGAGGATAGGATAGGATAGAGGATAGGATAGGATAGAGGATAGGATAGGATAGAGGATAGGATAGTATACATGATAGGATAGGATACAGGATAGGATAGGATAGAGGATAGGATAGGATAGAGGATAGGATAGGATAGAGGATAGGATAGAGGATAGGATAGAGGATAGGATAGAGGATAGGATAGAGGATAGGATAGGATAGAGGATAGGATCGGCTAGAGGATAGGATAGGATAGAGGATAGGATAGGATAGAGGATAGGATAGGATACAGGATAGGATAGGATAGAGGATAGGATAGAGGATAGGATAGGATAGAGGATAGGATAGAGGATAGGATAGAGGATAGGATAGAGGATAGAGGATAGGATAGGATAGAGGATAGGATAGGATAGAGGATAGGATAGGATAGTGGATAGGATAGGATAGAGGATAGGATAGAGGATAGGATAGAGGATAGGATAGAGGATAGGATAGGATAGAGGATAGGATAGGATTGAGGATAGGATAGGATAGAGGATAGGATAGGATAGGATAGAGGATAGGATAGGATACAGGATAGGATAGGATAGAGGATAGGATAGGGGATTTGATAGGATAGAGGATAGGATAGGATAGAAGATAGGATAGGATAGAGGATAGTATAGGATAGAGGATAGCATAGGATAGAGGATAGGATAGGATACAGGATAGGATAGGATAGAGGATAGGATAGGATAGAGGATAGGATAGGATAGAGGATAGGATAGGATAGAGGATAGGATAGGATAGAGGATAGGATAGAGGATAGGATAGAGGATAGGATAGAGGATAGGATAGAGGATAGGATAGAGGATAGGATAGAGGATAGGATAGAGGATAGGATAGAGGATAGGATAGAGGATAGGATAGAGGATAGGATAGGATAGAGGATAGAGGATAGGATAGGATTGAGGATAGGATAGGATAGAGGATAGGATAGGATAGGATAGAGGATAGGATAGGATACAGGATAGGATAGGATAGAGGATAGGATAGGGGATTTGATAGGATAGAGGATAGGATAGGATAGAAGATAGGATAGGATAGAGGATAGTATAGGATAGAGGATAGCATAGGATAGAGGATAGGATAGGATAGAGGATAGGATAGGATAGAGGATAGGATAGGATAGAGGATAGGATAGGATAGAGGATAGGATAGGATACAGGATAGGATAGGATAGAGGATAGGATAGAGGATAGGATAGGATAGAGGATAGGATAGAGGATAGGATCGAGGATAGGATAGAGGATAGGATAGAGGATAGGATAGGATAGAGGATAGGATAGGATAGAGGATAGGATAGGATAGAGGATAGGATAGGATAGTGGATAGGATAGGATAGAGGATAGGATAGAGGATAGGATAGAGGATAGGATAGAGGATAGGATAGGATAGAGGATAGGATAGGATTGAGGATAGGATAGGATAGAGGATAGGATAGGATAGGATAGAGGATAGGATAGGATACAGGATAGGAGAGGATAGAGGATAGGATAGGGGATTTGATAGGATAGAGGATAGGATAGGATAGAAGATAGGATAGGATAGAGGATAGTATAGGATAGAGGATAGCATAGGATAGAGGATAGGATAGGATACAGGATAGGATAGGATAGAGGATAGGATAGGATAGAGGATAGGATAGAGGATAGGATAGAGGATAGGATAGAGGATAGGATAGGATAGAGGATAGGATAGGATTGAGGATAGGATAGGATAGAGGATAGGATAGGATAGGATAGGATAGAGGATAGGATAGGATACAGGATAGGATAGGATAGAGGATAGGATAGGGGATTTGATAGGATAGAGGATAGGATAGGATAGAGGATAGGATAGGATAGAGGATAGGATAGAGGATAGGATAGAGGATAGGATAGAGGATAGGATAGAGGATAGGATAGAGGATAGGATAGAGGATAGGATAGGATAGAGGATAGAGGATAGGATAGGATTGAGGATAGGATAGGATAGAGGATAGGATAGGATAGGATAGAGGATAGGATAGGATACAGGATAGGATAGGATAGAGGATAGGATAGGGGATTTGATAGGATAGAGGATATGATAGGATAGAAGATAGGATAGGATAGAGGATAGTATAGGATAGAGGATAGCATAGGATAGAGGATAGGATAGGATAGAGGATAGGATAGGATAGAGGATAGGATAGGATAGAGGATAGGATAGGATAGAGGATAGGATAGGATAGAGGATAGGATAGGATAGAGGATAGGATAGGATAGAGGATAGGATAGGATAGAGGATAGGATAGGATAGAGGATAGGATAGGATAGAGGATAGGATAGGGGATTTGATAGGGTAGAGGATATGATAGGATAGAAGATAGGATAGGATAGAGGATACGATAGGATAGAGGATAGGATAGGGGATTTGATAGGATAGATGATAGGGTAGGATAGAGGATAGGATAGGATAGAGGATAGGATAGGATAGATGATAGGATAGGATAGAGGATAGGATAGGATAGAGGATTGGATAGTATACAGGAAAGGATCGACTTGAGGATAGATGATAGGATAGGATAGAGGATTGGATAGGATACAGGATAGGATAGGATAGCGGATAGGATAGGGGATTTGATAGGATAGAGGATAGGATAGGATAGAAGATAGCATAGGATAGAGGATACGATAGGATAGAGGATAGGATAGGATAGAGGATAGGATAGGATACAGGATAGGATAGGATAGAGGATAGGATAGGGGATTTGATAGGATAGAGGATAGGATAGGATAGAAGATAGGATAGGATAGAGGATACGATAGGATAGAGGATAGGATAGGATAGAGGATTGGATAGATGATAGGATAGGATAGAGGATATTATAGGATAGAGGATATGATAGGATAGAGGATAGGATAGGGTAGAGGATAGGATAGGATAGAGGATAGGATAGGATAGAGGATAGGATAGGATAGAGGATAGGATAGGATGGAGGATATAATAGGATAGAGGATAGGATCGGATAGAGGATAGGATAGGATAGAGGATAGGATAGGATAGGATAGAGGATAGGATAGGATAGAGGATAGGATAGGATAGAGGATAGGATAGGATAGAGGATAGGATAGGATAGAGGATAGGATAGAGGATAGGGTAGAGGATAGGATAGGATAGACGATAGGATAGGATAGAGGATAAGATAGGATACAGGATATTATAGGATAGAGGACAGGATAGGATAGAGGATTGGATAGGATACAGGAAAGGATAGGATTGAGGATAGATGATAGGGTAGGATAGAGGATTGGATAGGATACAGGATAGGATAGGATAGACGATAGGATAGGGGATTTGATAGGATAGAGGATAGGATAGGATAGATGATAGGATCGGATAGAGGATAGGATAGCATAGAGGTTAGGATAGGATAGAGGATAGGATAGGATAGAGGATAGGATAGGATAGAGGATAGGATAGGATACAGGATAGGATAGGATAGAGGATAGGATAGGGGATTTGATAGGATAGAGGATATGATAGGATAGAAGATAGGATAGGATAGAGGATAGTATAGGATAGAGGATAGCATAGGATAGAGGATAGGATAGGATAGAGGATAGGATAGGATAGAGGATAGGATAGGATAGAGGATAGGATAGGGTAGAGGATAGGATAGGATAGAGGATAGGATAGGATAGGATAGAGGATAGGATAGGATAGAGGATAGGATAGGATAGAGGATAGGATAGGATAGAGGATAGGATCGGATAGAGGATAGGATAGCATAGAGGTTAGGATAGGATCGAGGATAGGATAGGATAGGATAGAGGATAGGATAGGATAGAGGATAGGATAGGATAGATGATAGGATCGGATAGAGGATAGGATAGCATAGAGGTTAGGATAGGATAGAGGATAGGATAGGATAGAGGATGGGATAGGATAGAGGATAGTGTTCGAGCAATCAGCTGGTCGGTGCCGCTGTGCGTCCGCACGCACACACGGCAAATTAGCGACTGCCGAATTTTGTTTGTATTGAGGACTCGGCCGTCGTCGCGGTTCGTCTCTCTCTCTCCCCGCACACTTCGGGCGGACCGAGTAGTTCGGGGTGCGCGGCGAGGGGAGAGAGCCCCGTCAATATACACGGCAATCCGTCGAGCCCTCGCTCTCTTTTCCGAGAACCGCAGTGATAACACGAATAAATCGATTAGCTCTCCCACAAATTCCGACTTTATTTCTCAAACATTTCGCGATCGTAAGTTAAAGGTTCCAACGTTACGGAACCCAACGAAGATCCAAAACATTTGGTGCCGAAACCCGGGAATAGAGTGTGCCGATTTCTCTATTCCACTCGATCCACCGCAGAATTACGAAGAATTCTGTGCATCACCGCGAGTTCTGTTGTGCGCTTCCGTTGTCTCCTCGAGTGATCCGCGAGTGCATCGAGCATCTTCCGAGGCTCCGTCGCAGACAATCAGGAAGCACCTGAAAGGAAAGGAGCAAGTGAATTCTTCGAACAGAATTCGTGAGACCGTTCTTGAAAAACGGTACTTAGACCGCGTGGCGAACCGTTACGGATTCGAAAATTCCGTGACCTTCCACCGGGACACCAACCGTTCTCGAACCGACCGAGGCAAGGTGTTTACCGCGATACGCGTAAAGTCCGTTGTCTTTCGCGTCTCGATCAGTTTGTTTTTACGTTTCGTTTGAATTTTAACTGCCGAAACAATGCCGCAAACGTTCAGCGATGTAGTGGTCGCTCAGGAGGAGATCGCTGGCCGCATCAAGAACTGCATCATCAATACCGACAAATTGGGGGCAGCGAAACTCTCCGCGGTCGTATTGCAGAAAAGAATCGAGTTGCTGGAGAGTTACTGGCGCAACTTCACCGCAAATCATAACGCTATGAGGCCGATGCCAGATTACGCCGCCAGTAACTACAGGAAGAGAGGCCTATACGACGAAGTAGAGGAAGCCTACATCCAGAACTCCTCTGAATTAGTGGAGAGGCTAGAAAATCTGAAGCCCGTCGCCTCAGCAATTCCGGCTGAAGCCGAGTCTCACGAGTGCAACGCCGGACCCAGATTGCCGACTCTGACCATCGAGAAATTTTCGGGCGATCTCCTACGGTGGGAGGAGTTTCGCGATTCGTTTCGCGCTACGATCCACAATTCGAAACGATTGCAGGACGTCCAACGCCTACAATATTTGAAGGCGAGCCTCACCGGTGCGGCTGCGAAGGTTATCGCGCGTACATCCCTGACGGATGCGAACTATTCGACGGCGTGGGCGGCACTCGAACGTCGTTATGGAGGCATCCGTGTTCTGACCACCGCTCACCTCGGAAGACTTTTGGACTGCCCGGCAGTGAAACGAGCTTCGACGGAGGAATTGACCAGAGTCCTCGACGAGTTCTGCCAAGCTCGAGATGCTCTGGCCGCGCTTAAAAAACCAGTCGACACATGGGACGACTGGTTCGTGACACTCCTCGTCAGGAAGCTGGACTCGACGACGCGCCTGGACTGGGAGAAGATGTTCCCGGACCCGACGATCATGCCGTCCTTCGTGGAGATTCGAGATTTCCTCGAATCACGCATCCATGCCTTGGCCTCGACCCAAGAGCCGATGTGTTCGTCAACACCGACCAAGCGAGAGGAGACGCGAAAACCCGAGCAAAGGACGGCCATGACCGTGCAAATGACCAAAGGGCCATCCGCGAAGGCCAGCAACGTTCGGAAGTGCCCGCTGTGTTCGGACAATCACCAGCTAGGGCACTGCGGTCAGTTCAAAACCTTTAGCGCGTCGGAACGCAAGGAATTTGTGTACCGAAATAAACTGTGCGTTTCGTGTTTCTCGGGAACCCACTTGCTCGCGGCGTGCACGTCTTCCTACCGGTGTATGGTGTGCGGCGGTCATCACCACACCTCGCTTCACGAGGCGTTCCGGAAGAGCGAAGCTCCCGCGCAGCCAAGCACAAGTTCCGTGAACACGTTCAGGTCGAATCGCGTTGTTTTACTGGCCACCGCGCGCGTCCAGTTGAAGTCCCCGAACGGTCGCAGTGTCTCCGCTCGCGCGTTACTCGACCCCGGGTCCGAAATGTCATTCGTGACGGACCATGTCGTGCAAGCGTTACGTCTTCCGCGCCGGAACGTGGAGGTTCATTTGACCGGATACCAGGAGATAAACGTGGGCACGGTACGTCACGAAGTGTCCGTGTTACTCGCGTCTAGTCGCGACTCCAAGTTCCGACTCGCGTTAAACGCGCTGGTGACGCGAAAAATTACCGCTCCGACTCCAGCGGTAGAAATTAACGACGAGAAGTGGACTCACCTCCACGGACTTCCGTTAGCCGACGAGGACTTCCGCTCTCCGAACAGGGTGGAATTACTTCTCGGGGCAGATGCGTGTGGTCACCTCCTCCTCGAGAATCGAATCGGACCAATGGGCACTCCTCCAATTGTTCGAACGCCCTTCGGCTGGGCGCCGATGGGCACAACCTCATCCACAACGGACCACAGCGCTGGACCTCGGGTGCGATCCTTGCTGGTTCAGCCTGCACGAGACCTCCGAGACGATTGGCAGAGGTTCTGGGAGCTGGAAGAAGTACCAACTAGTGCAATAAGCACGCCTCAGGACGAAGCATGCGAAAAGTACTTCAAGGATACGCACCGCAGAGATCAGGATGGACGCTACGTTGTGCGCTTACCGTTCGTTGCCACCCCAGGCACCGATGTCGGAGTTCCGCGATCGGCTGCAGTGCGCTTGCTCTTATCGTCCGAAAGGAGACGAGAAAGGGACGAGACGCTCCGACAGAAATACTCCGAATTTCTGGAGGAGTACGAACGGCTCGGGCACATGGAGTTCGTCTCGCGGCACTCGACTGGCGGGGGGGAGAATTACCTTCCGCATCACGCCGTGTGGCGGGAAAAACCATCTGGAAACAAAATAAGAGTAGTTTTTAATGGCTCTTACGTTTCAGGCAGAGGCAGTGCCATTAACGATTACCTGGCCGCCGGACCGAAGCTCCAAACTGACCTCTGGGCCGTAATAACGAGGTGGCGATTCCATCGGCATGCCTTTTCGACGGACATTGTAAAAATGTTTCGCCAGATCAAGGTGCACCCAGAGGACAGAGACTGGCAGAGGATCGTCTGGAGGAAAGATCCAAGCGAGGAAGTACGGGACTTCCGTTTGACGACGGTGACCTACGGCACGACGTCGGCTCCGTACCTCGCCTCGAGAGTACTGCTTCAGCTTGCCGACGACGAGAAGGCTCGATTTCCGCGGGGTGCAGCGATTCTCCGAGCGAATTCGTATGTCGATGACATTCTGGCCGGAGGAGATGACATCGACGACACCGAAGAGGCTCGACGTCAACTCACGGACATCCTGACGGCGGGCGGATTCCCGCTGGATAAGTGGGCGACCAATTATTTGTCGTCGAGCTCCGGTCTCATTCAATTGTTGCAGGGTCACCAAGAGGCAGGAGCGCTGGGACTCAAATGGAGCACGGCGAACGACACTCTGTCTCTTGCGGCTCCGAAGCTCAGGACTGCCACATCAGGTCAACCATGGACCAAACGATCGGTTTTGTCTGAGACGGCCAGGCTTTTCGATCCATTGGGGTGGCTGTCTCCGATCAGCATTGCTGCGAAGATCCTGCTGCAGGACCTCTGGTTGTCCGGATTGTTGTGGGACGAGCCGCTGTCCGAGCTGTTTTCCGAGCGATGGAAGCAACTTCGATTCGAGATGGAGAGGACCGATCGAATCACAGTTCCGAGATGGATTGGCTATCGTGCGGCGACCAGCGACAATATAGAGCTGCACGGATTCAGCGACGCGTCAGAAAGGGCATACTCCGCAGCCGTCTTCATAAGGGTGCCAGTTACCGGTGCAAGGGCCGAGACGCACTTACTGATGGCGAAGACCAAGGTCGCTCCAACCAAACCACAGAGCATTCCTAGGCTGGAGCTGTGCGGTGCTCTACTGCTGGCCCGATTGCTGAGAGCAGTAGGAGATTCGATGCGGCCTCACAGCGTGACTATGCATGCGTGGACCGATGCATCGGTCGTCCTAGCCTGGGTGAGGTCTCATGCTTCCAGGTGGAAACCGTTCGTGGCGCATAGGGTGGCCGAGATCCAGCGCCTGCTACCGGACGTTGAGTGGCGACACGCGAGGACAGACGAAAATCCTGCGGACCTTGCCACGCGTGGGATTTCAGCGCAGGTACTGGTCGACGATGACCTCTGGTGGAGCGGTCCCTCGTGGTTGTCAGGGCCTCAGGAGGATTGGCCTGGCGCATGTGACGTCGACGAGAGCGAGGCTCCGGAGCGCAGAGTGACGGTGACGACGACGATGGCAAGGAAGACGAAGTCCGGCGACCATCCCAGTCTGCGAGCCGTCTTCGAATCGCCCTGGGACCCTCTCCGATTCTCGTCAGCGTTGAGGCTGGTCCGAGTGACCGCGTATATGCGACGATTCGCAAACAACGCTCGATCCATCGGTACACCGCAGCACGGGTTCCTGACAGCCACTGAGATCGACGAGGCGTGGGTGAGCGTCCACCGAATGAGCCAAGCTGACGACTTTGGCGACGAACTCGCGGAAATGGAGAAGGGTAAGATAATCAAATCGACCTCGACCCTTGTTTCTCTTCGGCCGATTATAGATCGTCAAGGTGTCTTACGAGTGGGAGGACGACTGGACCACGCAGCAGTTTCATTCGACCAGAGACATCCTGTGATAGTCGACCGACAGTCTCCGTTGGCACCATTGCTGATCCGGTCAGCTCACCTTCGGACGCTCCATGGGGGAGTGAACTTGACGCGGGCGACGCTCAGGCTCCGCCACTGGATTCCGCGAGACAAGACGCTGGTGAAACGGGTCGTAAAAGGCTGCGTTACCTGCACTCGGCTCCAAGGGCGCACCAGCAACCAGCAAATGGGAATGCTGCCTGCCCAGCGAGTGCAACCAGCAAGGGCATTCTCGGTCAGCGGAGTCGATTATGCTGGTCCGATTCCGATGCTCATGACGAGAGCAAGGGGACAGCGGACCACCAAGGGATACGTCGTCGTTTTCGTGTGCCTGTGCACGAAGGCGGTCCACTTAGATGTCGTGTCCGATTTGTCCTCTGCCTCCTTCATCGCAGCTTTCAAACGCTTCGTAGCTAGACGCGGAAGATGTCACCAGATGCTGAGTGACAACGCTACGACGTTCAGAGGTGCCGATCAGCTTCTGAAGCGCATGTTCAACGCTGCATCGACCTTTTACAAGGAAACGGCGGAATTGCTGGCCGCCGACGGAACGGAATGGAGGTTCATACCGCCGTATTCTCCTCATTTCGGCGGTCTGTGGGAAGCGGCCGTGAAATCCGCGAAGAGGCATCTACGACGCACAATAGGGGAACAACAGCTCACCTTCGAGGAGCTTTCCACCTTGCTGTGTCAAGTGGAAGCTTGTATGAACTCTCGACCCCTCTCCGCCTTGTCCGACGATCCAAATGATCCTCCCTTCCTCACGCCAAACCATCTGGTTAACGCTTGCTCTTTGTGCGCAGTTCCAGAACCGGGTGACGAAATCACGTACGACGCAGGCCGACGGAGATGGAACCTTGTATCCAGACTTCTGGAAGGTTTCTGGCAGCGGTGGCGTACCGAATACCTGAGCCAGCTGCAGACTCTTCCGAAATGGCAAAGGGCACGGGAGAATCTTGCCGTCGGAGCGGTCGTGCTCCTGAAGGACGATCTCGCGCCGCCTCCTAAATGGCCTCTCGGACGAGTCGTCGAGGTGCATCGGGGATCCGACGGACGAGTGCGTGTGGCTGTCGTGAAGACCGCTACCCGTACCACCACCAGAGCCATCCAGCGCCTTGTACCGCTCATTTCCTCCGAGCATTCCACCGGCGAGGAAACGTGACTCCCTTCACGGCGGGCGGTGTTTAGACGCACATTGTACATATTGTAAATGATTGTAAATATCTGTAGCTCACTTCGTTCACTCTGTTCACTCTGTTCACTTCTCTGTATAACATCCGAAAACCATTGTACTATTTCGTTGCCGACCCGACAACGAGGCGGGCGGTATGTTCGAGCAATCAGCTGGTCGGTGCCGCTGTGCGTCCGCACGCACACACGGCAAATTAGCGACTGCCGAATTTTGTTTGTATTGAGGACTCGGCCGTCGTCGCGGTTCGTCTCTCTCTCTCCCCGCACACTTCGGGCGGACCGAGTAGTTCGGGGTGCGCGGCGAGGGGAGAGAGCCCCGTCAATATACACGGCAATCCGTCGAGCCCTCGCTCTCTTTTCCGAGAACCGCAGTGATAACACGAATAAATCGATTAGCTCTCCCACAAATTCCGACTTTATTTCTCAAACATTTCGCGATCGTAAGTTAAAGGTTCCAACGTTACGGAACCCAACGAAGATCCAAAACAGATAGGATAGGGGATTTGATAGGATAGAGGATAGGATAGGATAGAAGATAGGATAGGATAGAGGATAGGGTAGGATAGAGGATAGCATAGGATAGAGGATAGGATAGGATAGAGGATAGGATAGGATAGAGGATAGGAAAGGATAGAGGATAGGATAGGATAGAGGATAGGATAGGATAGAGGATAGGATAGGATAGAGGATAGGATAGGATAGAGGATAGGATAGGATAGAGGATAGGACAGGATAGAGGATAGAGGATAGAGGATAGAGGATAGGATAGGATAGAGGATAGGATAGGATAGAGGATAGAGGATAGGATAGGATAGAGGATAGGATAGGATAGAGGATAGGATAGGATAGAGGATAGGACAGGATAGAGGATAGAGGATAGAGGATAGAGGATAGGATAGGATAGAGGATAGGATAGGATAGAGGATGGGATAGGATAGAGGATAGGATAGGGGATTTGATAGGATAGAGGATAGGATAGGATAGAAGATAGGATAGGATAGAGGATAGGGTAGGATAGAGGATAGCATAGGATAGAGGATAGGATAGGATAGAGGATAGGATAGGATAAAGGATAGGATAGGATAGAGGATAGGATAGGATAGAGGATTGGATAGAGAATAGGATAGGATAGAGGATATTATAGGATAGAGGATATGATAGGACAGAGGAATGGATAGGTTAGAGGATTGGATAGTATAGAGTATAGTATAGGATAGAGGATAGGATAGGATAGAGGATAGGATAGGATAGTGGATAGGATAGGATAGGATTAAGGATAGGATAGGATAGAGGATAGGATAGGATAGAGGATATTATAGGATAGAGGATATGATAGGACAGAGGAATGGATAGGATAGAGGATTGGATAGGATAGAGGATAGGATAGGGGATTTGATAGGATAGAGGATAGGATAGGATAGAGGATAGGATAGGATAGAGGATAGGATAGGATAGAGGATAGGATAGGATAGAGGATAGGATAGGATAGAGGATAGGATAGGATAGAGGATAGGATAGGATAGAGGATAGGATAGGATAGAGGATAGGATAGGATAGAGGATAGGATAGGATAGAGGATAGGATAGGATAGAGGATAGGATAGGATAGAGGATAGGATATGATAGAGGATAGGATAGGATAGAGGATAGGATAGGATAGAGGATAGAGGATAGGATAGGATAGAGGATAGGATAGGATAGAGGATAGGATAGGATAGAGGATAGGATAGGATAGAGGATAGGATAGGATAGAGGATAGGATAGGGGATTTGATAGGATAGAGGATATGATAGGATAGAAGATAGGATAGGATAGAGGATACGATAGGATAGAGGATAGGATAGGGGATTTGATAGGATAGATGATAGGGTAGGATAGAGGATAGGATAGGATAGAGGATAGGATAGGATAGAGTATAGAGGATAGGATAGGATAGAGGATAGGATAGGATAGAGGATATGATAGGACAGAGGAATGGATAGGATAGAGGATTGGATAGGATAGAGGATAGGATAGGATAGAGGATAGGGTAGGATAGGGGATAGGATAGGATAGAGGATAGGATAGGATAGAGGATAGGATAGCATAGAGGATAGGATAGGATAGAGGATAGGATAGGATAGAGGATAGGATAGGATAGAGGATAGGATAGAGGATAGGATAGGATAGAGGATAGGATCGGATAGAGGATAGGATAGGATAGCGGATAGGATAGGATAGAGGATAGGATAGGATACAGGATAGGATAGGATAGAGGATAGGATAGGATAGGATAGAGGATAGGATAGGATAGAGGATAGGATAGGATAGAGGATAGGATAGGATAGAGGATAGGATAGGATAGAGGATAGGATAGGATAGAGGATAGGATAGGATAGAGGATAGGATAGGATAGAGGATAGGATAGGATAGAGGATAGAGGATAGGATAGGATAGAGGAAAGGATAGGATAGAGGATAGGATAGGATAGAGGATAGGATAGGATAGAGGATAGAGGATAGGATAGGATAGAGGATAGGATAGGATAGAGGATAGGATAGGATAGAGGATAGGATAGGATAGAGGATAGGATAGGGTATTTGATAGGTTAGAGGATAGGATAGGATAGAGGATACGATAGGATAGAGGATAGGATAGGGGATTTGATAGGATAGATGATAGGGTAGGATAGAGGATAGGATAGGATAGAGGATAGGATAGGATAGAGGATAGGATAGCATAGAGGATAGGATAGGATAGAGGATAGGATAGGATAGAGGATAGGATAGGATAGAGGATAGGATAGGATAGAGGATAGGATAGTATAGAGGTTAGGATAGAGGATAGGATAGAGGATAGGAAAGGATAGAGGATAGGATCGGATAGAGGATAGGATAGGATAGGGGATAGGATAAAATAGAGGATAGGATAGGATAGAGGATAGGATAGGATAGAGGATAGGATAGGATAGAGGATAGGATAGGGGATTTGATAGGATAGAGGATATGATAGGATAGAAGATAGGATAGGATAGAGGATACGATAGGATAGAGGATAGGATAGGGGATTTGATAGGATAGATGATAGGGTAGGATAGAGGATAGGATAGGATAGAGGATAGGATAGGATAGAGGATAGGTTAGCATAGCGGATAGGATAGGATAGAGGATAGGATAGGATAGAGGATAGGATAGGATAGAGGATAGGATAGGATAGAGGATAGGATAGGATACAGGATAGGATAGGATAGAGGATAGGATAGGGGATTTGATAGGATAGAGGATAGGATAGGATAGAGGATAGGATAGGATAGAGGATAGGATAGGATAGAGGATAGGATAGGATAGAGGATAGGATAGGATAGAGGATAGGATAGGATAGAGGATAGGATAGGATAGAGGATAGGATAGGATAGAGGATAGGATAGGATAGAGGATAGGATAGGGGATTAGATAGGATAGATGATAGGGTAGGATAGAGGATAGGATAGGATAGAGGATAGGATAGGATTGGGGATAGGATAGGATAGAGGATAGGACAGGATAGAGGATAGGATAGGCGGTTTTAATAGGATAGAGGATAGGATACGATAGACGATAGGATAGGATAGAGGATAGTATAGGATAGAGGATAGGATAGGGTAGAGGATAGGATAGGATAGATGATAGGATAGGATAGAGGATAGGATAGGATAGAGGATAGGATAGGATAGAGGATAGGATAGGGGATTTGATAGGATAGAGGATATGATAGGATAGAAGATAGGATAGGATCGAGGATACGATAGGATAGAGGATAGGATAGGGGATTTGATAGGATAGATGATAGGGTAGGATAGAGGATAGGATAGGATAGAGGATAGGATAGGATAGAGGATAGGATAGCATAGAGGATAGGATAGGATAGAGGATAGGATAGGATAGAGGATAGGATAGGATAGAGGATAGGATAGGATAGAGGATAGGATAGGATAGAGGATAGGATAGGATAGAGGATAGGATAGGATAGAGGATAGGATAGGATAGAGGATAGGATCTGATAGAGGATAGGATAGGATAGAGGATAGGATAGGATAGAGGATAGGATAGGATACAGGATAGGATAGGATAGAGGATAGGATAGGATAGGATAGAGGATAGGATAGGATAGAGGATAGGATAGGATAGAGGATAGGATAGGATAGAGGATAGGATAGGATAGAGGATAGGATAGGATAGAGGATAGGATAGGATAGAGGATAGGATCGGATAGAGGATAGCATAGGATAGAGGATGGGATAGGATAGAGGATAGGATAGGATAGAGGATAGAGGATAGGATAGGATAGAGGATAGGATAGGATAGAGGATAGGATAGGATAGAGGATAGCATAGGATAGAGGATAGGATAGGATAGAGGATAGGATAGGATAGAGGATAGGATAGGATAGAGGATAGGATAGGATAGAGGATAGGATAGGATAGAGGATAGGATAGGATAGAGGATAGGATCGGATAGAGGATAGGATAGGATAGAGGATAGGATAGGATAGAGGATAGGATAGGATAGAGTATAGAGGATAGGATAGGATAGAGGATAGGATAGGATAGAGTATAGAGGATAGGATAGGATAGAGGATAGGATAGGATAGAGGATATGATAGGACAGAGGAATGGATAGGATAGAGGATTGGATAGGATAGAGGATAGGATAGGGGATTTGATAGGATAGATGATAGGGTAGGATAGAGGATAGGATAGGATAGAGGATAGGATAGGATAGAGGATAGGATAGGACAGAGGATAGGATAGGATAGAGGATAGGGTAGGATTGGGGATAGGATAGGATAGAGGATAGGACAGGATAGAGGATAGGATAGGCGGTTTTAATAGGATAGAGGATAGGATACGATAGACGATAGGATAGGATAGAGGATAGGATAGGATAGAGGATAGGATAGGGTAGAGGATAGGATAGGATAGATGATAGGATAGGATAGAGGATAGGATAGGATAGAGGATAGGATCGGATAGAGGATAGGATAGGATAGAGGATAGGATAGGATAGAGGATAGGATAGGATAGAGTATAGAGGATAGGATAGGATAGAGGATAGGATAGGATAGAGGATAGGATAGGATAGAGGATAGGATAGGATAGGATAGAGGATAGGATAGGATACAGGAAAGGATAGGATAGAGGATAGGATAGGGGATTTGATAGGATAGAGGATAGGATAGGATAGAAGATAGGATAGGATAGAGGATAGGATAGGATAGAGGATAGCATAGGATAGAGGATAGGATAGGATAGAGGATAGGATAGGATAGAGGATAGGATAGGATAGAGGATAGGATAGGATAGAGGATAGGATAGGATAGAGGATAGGATAGGATAGAGGATAGGATAGGATAGAGGATAGGATCGGATAGAGGATAGCATAGGATAGAGGATGGGATAGGATAGAGGATAGGATAGGATAGAGGATAGAGGATAGGATAGGATAGAGGATAGGATAGGATAGAGGATAGGATAGGATAGAGGATAGCATAGGATAGAGGATAGGATAGGATAGAGGATAGGATAGGATAGAGGATAGGATAGGATAGAGGATAGGATAGGATAGAGGATAGGATAGGATAGAGGATAGGATCGGATAGAGGATAGGATAGGATAGAGGATAGGATAGGATAGAGGATAGAGGATAGGATAGGATAGAGGATAGGATAGGATAGAGGATAGGATAGGATAGAGGATAGGATAGGATAGAGGATAGGATAGGATAGAGGATAGGATAGGATAGAGGATAGGATAGGATAGAGGATAGGATAGGATAGAGGATAGGATAGGATAGAGGATAGTATAGGATAGAGGATAGGATAGGATAGAGGATAGGATCGGATAGAGGATTGGATAGGATAGAGGATAGGATAGGATAGAGGATAGGATAGGGGATTGGATAGGATAGTTGATGGAATATGATAGAGGATAGGATAGGATAGAGAATAGGATAGGATAGATAATATTAAAGGAAAGAGGATAGGATATGATAGAGGATACGATATTATAGAGGATAGGATAGGATAGAGGATCCGATATTATAGAGGATAGGATACGATAGAGGATAGGATTGAGGATAGATTATAGGATAGAGGATAGGATAGGATAGAGGATACGATAGGATATAAGATAGAATAGGATAGAGGATAGGATAGTATAGAGGATAGGATAGGATAGAGGATAGGATAGGATAGAGGATAGGATAGGATAGAGGATAGGATAGGATAGAGGATAGGATAGGATAGAGGAGAGGATAGGATAGAGGAGAGGATAGAGGATAGGATAGGATAGAGGATAGGATCGGATAGAGGATAGGATAGGATAGAGGATAGGATAGGATACATGATAGGATAGGATACAGGATAGGATAGGATAGAGGATAGGATAGGGGATTAGATAGGATAGAGGATAGGATAGGATAGAGGATAGGATAGGTTAGAGGATAGGATAGGTTAGAGGATAGAGGATAGGATAGGTTAGAGGATAGGATAGGATAGAGGATAGGATAGGATAGAGGATAGGATAGGATAGAGGATATGGTAGGATAGAGGATATTATAGGATAGAGGATATGATAGGACAGAGGAATTGATAGGATAGAGGATTGGATAGGATAGATAATAGTATAGGATAGAGGATAGGATAGGATAGAGGATAGGATAGGATAGAGGATAGGATAGGATAGAGGATAGGATAGGATAGAGGATAGGATAGGATACATGATAGGATAGGATACAGGATAGGATAGGATAGAGGATAGGATAGGGGATTAGATAGGATAGAGGATAGGATAGGATAGAGGATAGGATAGGATAGAGGATAGTATAGGATAGAGGATAGGATAGGGGATTGGATAGGATAGTTGATGGAATATGATAGAGGATAGGATAGGATAGAGAATAGGATAGGATAGATAATATTAAAGGAAAGAGGATAGGATATGATAGAGGATACGATATTATAGAGGATAGGATAGGATAGAGGATCCGATATTATAGAGGATAGGATACGATAGAGGATAGGATTGAGGATAGATTATAGGATAGAGGATAGGATAGAGGATAGGATAGGATAGAGGATACGATAGGATAGAGGATAGTATAGGATAGAGAATAGGATAGGATAGAGGATAGGATCGGATAGAGGATTGGATAGGATAGAGGATAGGATAGGATAGAGGATTGGATAGGATAGAGGATAGGATAGGATAGAGGATAGGATAGGATAGAGTATAGAGGATAGGATAGGATAGAGGATAGGATAGGATCGAGGATATGATAGGACAGAGGAATGGATAGGATAGAGGATTGGATAGGATAGGATAGGATAGAAGATAGGATAGGATAGAGGATAGGATAGACGATAGGATAGGATAGAGCACCGGATAGGATAGAGGATAGGGTAGGATAGAGGATAGGATAGGATAGAGGATAGGATAGGATAGAGGATAGGGTAGGATAGAGGAGAGGATAGGATAGAGGAGAGGATAGAGGATAGGATAGGATAGAGGATAGGATCGGATAGAGGATAGGATAGGATAGAGGATAGGATAGGATACATGATAGGATAGGATACAGGATAGGATAGGATAGAGGATAGGATAGGGGATTAGATAGGATAGAGGATAGGATAGGATAGAGGATAGGATAGGTTAGAGGATAGGATAGGTTAGAGGATAGAGGATAGGATAGGTTAGAGGATAGGATAGGATAGAGGATAGGATAGGATAGAGGATAGGATAGGATAGAGGATATGGTAGGATAGAGGATATTATAGGATAGGGGATATGATAGGACAGAGGAATTGATAGGATAGAGGATTGGATAGGATAGATAATAGTATAGGATAGAGGATAGGATAGGATAGAGGATAGGATAGGATAGAGGATAGGATAGGATAGAGGATAGGATAGGATAGAGGATAGGATAGGATACATGATAGGATAGGATACAGGATAGGATAGGATAGAGGATAGGATAGGGGATTAGATAGGATAGAGGATAGGATAGGATAGAGGATAGGATAGGATAGAGGATAGGATAGGATAGAGGATAGGATAGGATAGAGGATAGGATAGGATAGAGGATTGGATAGAGGATAGGATAGGATAGAGGATATTATAGGATAGAGGATATGATAGGACAGAGGAATGGATAGGATAGAGGATTGGATGGGATTGAGGATAGTATAGGATAGAGGATAGGATAGGATAGGATAGAGGGTAGGGTAGGATCAAGGATAGGATAGGATAGAGGATAGGATAGGATAGCGGATAGGATAGGATAGAGGATAGGATAGCATAGAGGATAGGATAGGATAGAGGATAGGATAGGATAGAGGATAGGATAGGATAGAGGATAGGATAGAGGATAGAGGATAGGATAGGATAGAGGATAGGATAGGATAGATTATAGGATAGGGTAGAGGATAGGATAGGATAGAGGATAGGATAGGATAGACGATAGGATAGGGGAATTGATAGGATAGAGGATAGGATAGGATAGAGGATAGGATAGGATAGAGGATAGGATAGGATAGAGGATAGGATAGGATAGAGGATAGGATAGGATAGAGGATAGGATCGGATAGAGGATAGGATAGGATAGAGGATAGGATAGGATAGAGGATAGGATAGGATAGAGGATAGAGGATAGGATAGGATAGAGGATAGGATAGGATAGAGGATAGGATAGGATAGAGGATAGGATAGGATAGAGGATAGGATAGGATAGCGGATAGGATAGGATAGAGGATAGGATAGGATAGAGGATAGGATAGGATTGAGGATAGGATCGGATAGATGATAGGATAGGATAGAGGATAGGATAGGATAGAGGACAGGATAGGATAGAGGATAGAGGATAGGATAGGATAGCGGATAGGATAGGATAGAGGATAGGATAGGATAGGGGATACGATAGGATAGAGGATAGGATAGCATAGAGGATAGGATAGGATAGAGGATAGGATAGGATAGAGGATAGGATAGGATAGAGGATAGGATAGAGGATAGGATAGGATAGAGGATAGGATAGAGGATAGGATAGGATAGAGGATAGGATAGAGGATAGGATAGAGGATAGGATAGAGGATAGGATAGGATAGAGGATAGGATCGGATAGAGGATAGGATAGGATAGAGGATAGGATAGGATAGAGGATAGGATAGGATAAAGGATAGGATAGGATAGAGGATAGGATAGGATAGAGGATAGGATAGGATAGAGGATAGGATAGGATAGAGGATAGGATAGGATAGAGGATAGGATAGGATAGAGGATAGGATAGGATAGAGGATAGGATAGGATAGAGGATAGGATAGGATAGAGGATAGGATAGGATAGAAGATAGGATAGGATAGAGGATACGATAGGATAGAGGATAGGATAGGGGATTTGATAGGATAGATGATAGGGTAGGATAGAGGATAGGATAGGATAGAGGATAGGATAGGATAGAGGATAGGATAGCATAGAGGATAGGATAGGATAGAGGATAGGATAGGATAGAGGATAGGATAGGATAGAGGATAGGATAGGATAGAGGATAGGATAGGATAGAGGATAGGATAGGATAGAGGATAGGATAGGGGATTTGATAGGATAGAGGATATGATAGGATAGAAGATAGGATAGGATAGAGGATACGATAGGATAGAGGATAGGATAGGGGATTTGATAGGATAGATGATAGGGTAGGATAGAGGATAGGATAGGATAGAGGATAGGATAGGATAGAGGATAGGATAGCATAGAGGATAGGATAGGATAGAGGATAGGATAGGATAGAGGATGGGATAGGATAGAGGATAGGATAGAGGATAGGATAGAGGATAGGATAGGATAGAGGATAGGATAGGATAGAGGATAGGATAGAGGATAGGATAGGATAGAGGATAGGATAGGATAGAGGATAGGATAGGATTGAGGATAGGATCGGATAGATGATAGGATAGGATAGAGGATAGGATAGGATAGAGGACAGGATAGGATAGAGGATAGAGGATAGGATAGGATAGAGGATAGGATAGGATAGAGGATAGGATAGGATAGAGGATAGGATAGGATAGAGGATAGGATAGGATAGAGGATAGGATAGGATAGAGGATAGGATAGGATAGTGGATAGGATAGGATAGAGGATAGGATAGGATAGAGGATAGGATAGGATAGAGGATAGGATAGGATAGAGGATAGGATAGGATAGAGGATAGGATAGGGGATTTGATAGGATAGAGGATATGATAGGATAGAAGATAGGATAGGATAGAGGATACGATAGGATAGAGGATAGGATAGGGGATTTGATAGGATAGATGATAGGGTAGGATAGAGGATAGGATAGGATAGAGGATAGGATAGGATAGAGGATAGGATAGCATAGAGGATAGGATAGGATAGAGGATAGGATAGGATAGAGGATAGGATAGGATAGAGGATAGGATAGGATAGAGGATAGAGGATAGGATAGGATAGAGGATAGGATAGGATAGAGGATAGGATAGGATAGAGGATAGGATAGGATAGAGGATAGGATAGGATAGAGGATAGGATAGGATAGAGGATAGGATAGGATAGAGGATAGGATAGGATAGAGGATAGGATAGGATAGAGGATAGGATAGGATAGAGGATAGGATAGGATAGAGGATAGGATAGGATAGAGGATAGGATAGGATAGAGGATAGGATAGGATAGAGGATAGGATAGGATAGAGGATAGGATAGGATAGAGGATAGGATAGGATAGAGGATAGGATAGGATAGAGGATAGGATAGGATAGAGGATAGGATAGGATAGAGGATAGGATAGGATAGAGGATAGGATAGGGGATTTGATGGGATAGAGGATATGATAGGATAGAAGATAGGATAGGATAGAGGATACGATAGGATAGAGGATAGGATAGCATAGAGGATAGGATAGGATAGAGGATAGGATAGGATAGAGGATAGGATAGGATAGAGGATAGGATAGAGGATAGGATAGGATAGAGGATAGGATAGAGGATAGGATAGGATAGAGGATAGGATAGAGGATAGGATAGAGGATAGGATAGAGGATAGGATAGGATAGAGGATAGGATAGGATAGAGGATAGAGGATAGGATAGGATAGCGGATAGGATAGGATAGAGGATAGGATAGGATAGAGGATAGGATAGGATAGAGGATAGGATAGGATAGAGGATAGGATAGGATAGAGGATAGGATAGGATAGAGGATAGGATAGGATAGAGGATAGGATAGGATAGAGGATAGGATAGGATAGAGGATAGGATAGGATAGAGGATAGGATAGGATAGAGGATAGGATAGGATAGAGGATAGGATAGGATAGAGGATAGGATAGGATAGAGGATAGGATAGGATAGAGGATAGGATAGGATAGAGGATAGGATAGGATAGAGGATAGGATAGGATAGAGGATAGGATAGGATAGAGGATAGAGGATAGGATAGGATAGAGGATAGGATAGGATAGAGGATAGGATAGGATAGAGGATAGGATAGGATAGAGGATAGGATAGGGGATTTGATAGGATAGAGGATATGATAGGATAGAAGATAGGATAGGATAGAGGATACGATAGGATAGAGGATAGGATAGGGGATTTGATAGGATAGATGATAGGGTAGGATAGAGGATAGGATAGGATAGAGGATAGGATAGGATAGAGGATAGGATAGGATAGAGGATAGGATAGGATACAGGATAGGATAGGATAGAGGATAGGATAGGGATTTGATAGGATAGAGGATAGGATAGGATAGAGGATAGGATAGGATAGAGGATAGGATAGGATAGAGGATAGGATAGGATAGAGGATAGGATAGGATAGAGGATAGGATAGGATAGAGGATAGGATAGGATAGAGGATAGGATAGGATAGAGGATAGGATAGGATAGAGGATAGGATAGGATAGAGGATAGAGGATAGGATAGGATAGGATAGAGGATAGGATAGGATAGAGGATAGGATAGCATAGAGGATAGGATAGGATAGAGGATAGGATAGGATAGAGGATATGATAGGATAGAGGTTAGGATAGAGGATAGGATAGAGGATAGGATAGGGGATTTGATAGGATAGAGGATATGATAGGATAGAAGATAGGATAGGATAGAGGATACGATAGGATAGAGGATAGGATAGGGGATTTGATAGGATAGATGATAGGGTAGGATAGAGGATAGGATAGGATAGAGGATAGGATAGGATAGAGGATAGGATAGCATAGAGGATAGGATAGGATAGAGGATAGGATAGGATAGAGGATAGGATAGGATAGAGGATAGGATAGGATAGAGGATAGAGGATAGGATAGGATAGAGGATAGGATAGGATAGAGGATAGGATAGAGGATAGGATAGGATAGAGGGATAGGATAGGATAGAGGATAGGATAGGATAGAGGATAGGATAGGGGATTTGATAGGATAGAGGATATGATAGGATAGAAGATAGGATAGGATAGAGGATACGATAGGATAGAGGATAGGATAGGGGATTTGATAGGATAGATGATAGGGTAGGATAGAGGATAGGATAGGATAGAGGATAGGATAGGATAGAGGATAGGATAGCATAGAGGATAGGATAGGATAGAGGATAGGATAGGATAGAGGATAGGATAGGATAGAGGATAGGATAGAGGATAGGATAGGATAGAGGATGGATAGAGGATAGGATAGGATAGAGGATAGGATAGGATTGAGGATAGGATCGGATAGAGGATAGGATAGGATAGAGGATAGGATAGGATAGAGGACAGGATAGGATAGAGGATAGAGGATAGGATAGGATAGAGGATAGGATAGGATAGAGGGTAGGATAGGATAGAGGATAGGATAGGATAGAGGATAGGATAGGGGATTTGATAGGATAGAGGATATGATAGGATAGAAGATAGGATAGGATAGAGGATACGATAGGATAGAGGATAGGATAGGGGATTTGATAGGATAGATGATAGGGTAGGATAGAGGATAGGATAGGATAGAGGATAGGATAGGATAGAGGATAGGATAGGATAGAGGATAGGATAGGATAGAGGATAGGATAGGGGATTTGATAGGATAGAGGATATGATAGGATAGAAGATAGGATAGGATAGAGGATACGATAGGATAGAGGATAGGATAGGGGATTTGATAGGATAGATGATAGGGTAGGATAGAGGATAGGATAGGATAGAGGATAGGATAGGATAGAGGATAGGATAGCATAGAGGATAGGATAGGATAGAGGATAGGATAGGATAGAGGATAGGATAGGATAGAGGATAGGATAGAGGATAGGATAGGATAGAGGATAGGATAGAGGATAGGATAGGATAGAGGATAGGATAGGATTGAGGATAGGATCGGATAGAGGATAGGATAGGATAGAGGATAGGATAGGATAGAGGACAGGATAGGATAGAGGATAGAGGATAGGATAGGATAGAGGATAGGATAGGATAGAGGGTAGGATAGGATAGAGGATAGGATAGGATAGAGGATAGAGGATAGAGGATAGGATAGGATAGAGGATAGGATAGGATAGAGGATAGGATAGGATAGAGGATAGGATAGGATAGAGGATAGGATAGGATAGAGGATAGGATAGGGGATTTGATAGGATAGAGGATATGATAGGATAGAAGATAGGATAGGATAGAGGATACGATAGGATAGAGGATAGGATAGGGGATTTGATAGGATAGATGATAGGGTAGGATAGAGGATAGGATAGGATAGAGGATAGGATAGGATAGAGGATAGGATAGCATAGAGGATAGGATAGGATAGAGTATCGGATAGGATAGAGGATAGGATAGGATAGAGGATAGGATAGGATAGAGGATAGGATAGGTTAGAGGATAGAGGATAGGATTGGTTAGAGGATAGGATAGGATAGAGGATAGGATAGGATAGAGGATAGGATAGGATAGAGGATAGGATAGGATAGAGGATAGGATAGGATAGAGGATAGGATAGGATAGAGGATAGGATAGGATAGAGGATAGGATAGGATAGAGGATAGGATAGGATAGAGGATAGGATAGGATAGAGGATTGGATAGAGGATAGGATAGGATAGAGGATAGGATCGGATAGAGGATAGGATAGGATAGAGGATAGGATAGGATAGAGGATAGGATAGGATAGAGGATAGGATAGGATACAGGATAGGATATGGGATTTGATAGGATAGAGGGTAGGATTGGATAAAGGATAGGATAGGATAGAGGATAGGATAGGATAGAGGATAGGATAGGATAGAGGATAGGATAGGATAGAGGATAGGATAGCATAGAGGATAGGATAGGATAGAGGATAGGATAGGATAGAGGATAGGATAGGATAGAGGATAGGATAGAGGATAGGATAGGATAGAGGATAGGATAGGATAGAGGATAGGATAGGATAGAGGATAGGATAGGATAGAGGATAGGATAGGATAGAGGATAGAGGATAGGATAGGATAGAGGATAGGATAGGATAGAGGATAGGATAGCATAGAGGATAGGATAGGATAGAGGATAGGATAGGATAGAGGATATGATAGGATAGAGGTTAGGATAGAGGATAGGATAGAGGATAGGATAGGGGATTTGATAGGATAGAGGATATGATAGGATAGAAGATAGGATAGGATAGAGGATACGATAGGATAGAGGATAGGATAGGGGATTTGATAGGATAGATGATAGGGTAGGATAGAGGATAGGATAGGATAGAGGATAGGATAGGATAGAGGATAGGATAGCATAGAGGATAGGATAGGATAGAGGATAGGATAGGATAGAGGATAGGATAGGATAGAGGATAGGATAGGATAGAGGATAGAGGATAGGATAGGATAGAGGATAGGATAGGATAGAGGATAGGATAGAGGATAGGATAGGATAGAGGATAGGATAGGATAGAGGATAGGATAGGATAGAGGATAGGATAGGGGATTTGATAGGATAGAGGATATGATAGGATAGAAGATAGGATAGGATAGAGGATACGATAGGATAGAGGATAGGATAGGGGATTTGATAGGATAGATGATAGGGTAGGATAGAGGATAGGATAGGATAGAGGATAGGATAGGATAGAGGATAGGATAGCATAGAGGATAGGATAGGATAGAGGATAGGATAGGATAGAGGATAGGATAGGATAGAGGATAGGATAGAGGATAGGATAGGATAGAGGATAGGATAGAGGATAGGATAGGATAGAGGATAGGATAGGATTGAGGATAGGATCGGATAGAGGATAGGATAGGATAGAGGATAGGATAGGATAGAGGACAGGATAGGATAGAGGATAGAGGATAGGATAGGATAGAGGATAGGATAGGATAGAGGGTAGGATAGGATAGAGGATAGGATAGGATAGAGGATAGGATAGGGGATTTGATAGGATAGAGGATATGATAGGATAGAAGATAGGATAGGATAGAGGATACGATAGGATAGAGGATAGGATAGGGGATTTGATAGGATAGATGATAGGGTAGGATAGAGGATAGGATAGGATAGAGGATAGGATAGGATAGAGGATAGGATAGCATAGAGGATAGGATAGGATAGAGGATAGGATAGGATAGAGGATAGGATAGGATAGAGGATAGGATAGGATAGAGGATAGAGGATAGGATAGGATAGAGGATAGGATAGGATAGAGGATAGGATAGAGGATAGGATAGGATAGAGGATAGGATAGGATAGAGGATAGGATAGGATAGAGGATAGGATAGGATAGAGGATAGGATAGGATAGAGGATAGGATAGGGGATTTGATAGGATAGAGGATATGATAGGATAGAAGATAGGATAGGATAGAGGATACGATAGGATAGAGGATAGGATAGGGGATTTGATAGGATAGATGATAGGGTAGGATAGAGGATAGGATAGGATAGAGGATAGGATAGGATAGAGGATAGGATAGCATAGAGGATAGGATAGGATAGAGGATAGGATAGGATAGAGGATAGGATAGGATAGAGGATAGGATAGAGGATAGGATAGGATAGAGGATAGGATAGAGGATAGGATAGGATAGAGGATAGGATAGGATTGAGGATAGGATCGGATAGAGGATAGGATAGGATAGAGGATAGGATAGGATAGAGGACAGGATAGGATAGAGGATAGAGGATAGGATAGGATAGAGGATAGGATAGGATAGAGGGTAGGATAGGATAGAGGATAGGATAGGATAGAGGATAGAGGATAGAGGATAGGATAGGATAGAGGATAGGATAGGATAGAGGATAGGATAGGATAGAGGATAGGATAGGATAGAGGATAGGATAGGATAGAGGATAGGATAGGATAGAGGATAGGATAGGGGATTTGATAGGATAGAGGATATGATAGGATAGAAGATAGGATAGGATAGAGGATACGATAGGATAGAGGATAGGATAGGGGATTTGATAGGATAGATGATAGGGTAGGATAGAGGATAGGATAGGATAGAGGATAGGATAGGATAGAGGATAGGATAGCATAGAGGATAGGATAGGATAGAGTATCGGATAGGATAGAGGATAGGATAGGATAGAGGATAGGATAGGATAGAGGATAGGATAGGTTAGAGGATAGAGGATAGGATTGGTTAGAGGATAGGATAGGATAGAGGATAGGATAGGATAGAGGATAGGATAGGATAGAGGATAGGATAGGATAGAGGATAGGATAGGATAGAGGATAGGATAGGATAGAGGATAGGATAGGATAGAGGATAGGATAGGATAGAGGATTGGATAGAGGATAGGATAGGATAGAGGATAGGATCGGATAGAGGATAGGATAGGATAGAGGATAGGATAGGATAGAGGATAGGATAGGATAGAGGATAGGATAGGATACAGGATAGGATATGGGATTTGATAGGATAGAGGGTAGGATTGGATAAAGGATAGGATAGGATAGAGGATAGGATAGGATAGAGGATAGGATAGGATAGAGGATAGGATAGGATAGAGGATAGGATAGCATAGAGGATAGGATAGGATAGAGGATAGGATAGGATAGAGGATAGGATAGGATAGAGGATAGGATAGAGGATAGGATAGAGGATAGGATAGGATAGAGGATAGGATCGGATAGAGGATAGGATAGGATAGAGGATAGGATAGGATAGAGGATAGGATAGGATACAGGATAGGATAGGATAGATGATAGGATAGGGGATTTGATAGGATAGAGGATAGGATAGGATAGAGGATAGGATAGGATAGAGGATAGGATAGGATAGAGGATAGGATATGATAGAGGATAGGATAGGGTAGAGGATAGGATAGGATAGAGGATAGGATAGGATAGAGGATAGGATAGGGGATTTGATAGGATAGAGGATAGGATAGAATAGAGGATAGGATAGGATAGAGGATAGGATAGGATAGAGGATAGGATCGGATAGAGGATAGGATAGGATAGAGGATAGGATAGGATAGAGGATAGGATAGGATAGAGGATAGAGGGTAGGATAGGATAGAGGATAGGATAGGATAGAGGTTAGGATAGAGGATAGGATAGAGGATAGGAAAGGATAGAGGATAGGATAGGATAGAGGATAGGATAGGATAGAGGATAGAGGATAGGATAGGATAGAGGATAGGATAGGATAGAGGATAGGATAGGATAGAGGATAGGATAGGATAGAGGATAGGATAGGATAGAGGATAGGATAGGGGATTTGATAGGATAGAGGATATGATAGGATAGAAGATAGGATAGGATAGAGGATACGATAGGATAGAGGATAGGATAGGGGATTTGATAGGATAGATGATAGGGTAGGATAGAGGATAGGATAGGATAGAGGATAGGATAGGATAGAGGATAGGATAGCATAGAGGATAGGATAGGATAGAGGATAGGATAGGATAGAGGATAGGATAGGATAGAGGTTAGGATAGAGGATAGGATAGAGGATAGGATAGGATAGAGGTTAGGATAGAGGATAGGATAGAGGATAGGATAGGATAGAGGATAGGATCGGATAGAGGATAGGATAGGATAGAGGATAGGATAGGATAGAGGATAGGATAGGATAGAGGTTAGGATAGAGGATAGGATAGAGGATAGGAAAGGATAGAGGATAGGATCGGATAGAGGATAGGATAGGATAGAGGATAGGATAGGATAGAGGATAGAGGATAGGATAGGATAGAGGATAAGATAGGAAAGAGGATAGGATAGGATAGAGGATAGGATAGGATAGAGGATAGAGGATAGGATAGGATAGAGGATAAGATAGGAAAGAGGATAGGATAGGATAGAGTATAGAGGATAGGATAGGATAGAGGATAGGATAGGATAGAGGATAGGATAGGACAGAGGAATGGATAGGATAGAGGATTGGATAGGATAGAGGATAGGATAGGATAGAGGATAGGATAGGATAGAGGATAGGATAGGGGATTTGATAGGATAGAGGATATGATAGGATAGAAGATAGGATAGGATAGAGGATACGATAGGATAGAGGATAGGATAGGGGATTTGATAGGATAGATGATAGGGTAGGATAGAGGATAGGATAGGATAGAGGATAGGATAGGATAGAGGATAGGATAGCATAGAGGATAGGATAGGATAGAGGATAGGATAGGATAGAGGATAGGATAGGATAGAGGATAGGATAGGATAGAGGATAGGATAGGATAGAGGTTAGGATAGAGGATAGGATAGAGGATAGGAAAGGATAGAGGATAGGATCGGATAGAGGATAGGATAGGATAGGAGATAGGATAGGATAGAGGATAGGATAGGATAGAGGATAGGATAGGATAGAGGATAGGATAGGGGATTTGATAGGATAGAGGATATGATAGGATAGAAGATAGGATAGGATAGAGGATACGATAGGATAGAGGATAGGATAGGGGATTTGATAGGATAGATGATAGTGTAGGATAGAGGATAGGATAGGATAGAGGATAGGATAGCATAGAGGATAGGATAGGATAGAGGATAGGATAGGATAGAGGATAGGATAGGATAGAGGATAGGATAGGATAGAGGATAGGATAGGATAGAGGATAGGATAGGATAGAGGATAGGATAGGGGATTTGATAGGATAGAGGATATGATAGGATAGAAGATAGGATAGGATAGAGGATACGATAGGATAGAGGATAGGATAGGGATTTGATAGGATAGATGATAGGGTAGGATAGAGGATAGGATAGGATAGAGGATAGGATAGGATAGAGGATAGGATAGCATAGAGGATAGGATAGGATAGAGGATAGGATAGGATAGAGGATAGGATAGGATAGAGGATAGGATAGAGGATAGGATAGGATAGAGGATAGGATAGAGGATAGGATAGGATAGAGGATAGGATAGAGGATAGGATAGGATAGAGGATAGGATAGGATAGAGGATAGGATAGGATTGAGGATAGGATCGGATAGATGATAGGATAGGATAGAGGATAGGATAGGATAGAGGACAGGATAGGATAGAGGATAGAGGATAGGATAGGATAGAGGATAGGATAGGATAGAGGATAGGATAGGATAGAGGATAGGATAGGATAGAGGATAGGATAGGATAGAGGATAGGATAGGATAGAGGATAGGATAGGATAGAGGATAGGATAGGATAGAGGATAGGATAGGATAGAGGATAGGATAGGATAGAGGATAGGATAGGATAGAGGATAGGATAGGATAGAGGATAGGATAGGATAGAGGATAGGATAGGATAGAGGATAGGATAGGATAGAGGATAGGATAGGGGATTTGATAGGATAGAGGATATGATAGGATAGAAGATAGGATAGGATAGAGGATACGATAGGATAGAGGATAGGATAGGGGATTTGATAGGATAGATGATAGGGTAGGATAGAGGATAGGATAGGATAGAGGATAGGATAGGATAGAGGATAGGATAGGCATAGAGGATAGGATAGGATAGAGGATAGGATAGGATAGAGGATAGGATAGGATAGAGGATAGGATAGGATAGAGGATAGAGGATAGGATAGGATAGAGGATAGGATAGGATAGAGGATAGGATAGGATAGAGGATAGGATAGGATAGAGGATAGGATAGGATAGAGGATAGGATAGGATAGAGGATAGGATAGGATAGAGGATAGGATAGGATAGAGGATAGGATAGGATAGAGGATAGGATAGGATAGAGGATAGGATAGGATAGAGGATAGGATAGGATAGAGGATAGGATAGAGGATAGGATAGAGGATAGGATAGGATAGAGGATAGGATAGGATAGAGGATAGGATAGGATAGGAGGATAGGACTAGGATAGAGGATAGGATAGGATAGAGGATAGGATAGGATAGAGGATAGGATAGGGGATTTGATAGGATAGAGGATATGATAGGATAGAGGATAGGATAGGATAGAGGATACGATAGGATAGAGGATAGGATAGGATAGGGGATTTGATAGGATAGATGATAGTGATAGGATAGAGGATAGGATAGGATAGAGGATAGGATAGGATAGAGGATAGGATAGGATAGAGGATAGGATAGGATAGAGGATAGGATAGGATAGAGGATAGGATAGGATAGAGGATAGGATAGGATAGAGGATAGGATAGGATAGAGGATAGGATAGGGGATTTGATAGGATAGAGGATATGATAGGATAGAGATAGGATAGGATAGAGGATACGATAGGATAGAGGATAGGATAGAGGGATAGGATAGGATAGAGGATAGGGATAGGATAGAGGATAGGATAGGATAGAGGATAGGATAGGATAGAGGATAGGATAGGATAGAGGATAGGATAGGATAGAGGAT